>NC_138771.1:379383070-379913070 GCF_965119305.1 Pelophylax lessonae
GCAGAACATTGCCAGAAGCGGTGAGCTAGAGTTGGCCATGGGAGTTTGCAAAGGGGGCAGACTGCTCCTTGTGTGTTGTGAGGATCGGAGGTAAATGGAAAATATGCACGATGGAATATGCGCATTTGCGTCTCCCTCCAAAGTTCATTGGTGGTTAAGCGGAGAGTGTTGTTGAGCTCCGCCCTTAGTCTGGGAAGTAGGTTCGGGTGGGGAAAGAACTTGCCCCAGTTTGCAACTGCGAGGGGGGGTGTAGACTTAAGCAAGAGTGGTTTATACATGGCCGAGATGGTGTTCACACCGTCAGTAAGAAAGGTGTCCAGTATAGATGGAGAAAACCTCCTCAAGTTATCTCTGCAAGACTCACGAATAAAGTGCACACATTGCCTGTAGCTGAAAAAATGGGATGGTGGCAGAGAGTAGGTGTTGGCAATAGACAAGAAGGCTAGAGGGGTGCCCGTAGGCACATTGCATAAGTCAGCGAATTTCGTTAGGCCGCTTTGTTTCCACAGAGTAAAATGTCCTGAGTCCAGGCCCGGTTGGAACATAGGGTTGCCCTGTATTGGGAGATGGCACGAGATGGATGCAGGGAGATGTAAGAGTTTTCTGATTTCCCTCCAGGCAATAGCGGTGTCACGAAGCAAGATATTATGCTGCAGTGCATAAGATACAGATTTCCAGTTGCTGTGGAGCAATGCTGGCAGTGAATATGGAGATACCATGGAGGCTTTCAGCGGGTACGAGGAATAGCTTTGGGATTGGGTAATCCAGTCAAAACATATACTGTATGTAACAGGCAGGCTAGATTGTACAATCTTATGTTTGGAAGTCCTATGCCCCCCTCTCTCCTGAGAAGATGCAGCTTTTGAAGGGAGATTCTTGAGCGTTTACCTCTCCACAGGAACTGGGAGATAGAGGTATTCAGTAATTTATTATCTTTATGTTTCAGCAGTAGAGGGAGAGTTTGCATTGAATATAGCAATTTGGCGAAACTAACCATCTTGACACTATGGCATCTCCCAAGGAGAGAGAGAGGCAGATTCATCCAGCTGCCCAATTCCTGAACTATCTTCGAGCTCAAAGGGGGATAGTTTAGGGAGTAAAGAGAGGAAGGAGATTTGCCTATTTTTATGCCGAGATATGTTATGTGTGATTTTGCCACTTGAAAAATGGAGGAGGAGAGCCATGGACGAGAGGAGGTAGCCGAGAGTGGTAGTATTTCACTGTTTTGAAGTTAATGCGTAACACTTTTTAAAGTCTTCAAAGATGGATTGTATAAGGGGCATGTCGGAGGAGGGGTCAGAGGTGAAAATAAGAACGTCGTCGGCGAGTAGAGCCGTGCAAAGGTCATGTGTACCTACCCTGACCCCGTGCAGGGGTGCATGATCGGCTAGGTGACGAGACAAAGGTTCCAACGCTAGGTTAAAGAGTAGGGGTGACAGTGGACACCCTTGTCTGGTCCCTGTGTGCAAGTTAAACTCCCCCCCGTGAGGAGGCTCGCCACCACCAGTCTGGCCGAGGGGGATTTATACATAGCGTTGATTAGATGGGAGAAGGCCTTCAGAAAATCCCATTTCGGCCAGAACTATGGACAACCAGGGAAAGCCAAAATTGTTGAAGGCTTTCTCGGGCCCAGGGTGATGATGGCAAGGTCCCCCCCAGGGTGGAGGCGTGTTTGTTCCAATACGACAAGGACCTTGCGAATGTTAAGCATGGCTGTTCTGCCTTTCACAAAACCCGATTGGGCAGGGTGGATGAGGGAGGGCATTCGTTTCGCTAGCCTGGTGGCTACTAGTTTCGATAGTATCTTCACATCCAAATTGAGAAGTGAGAAGGCCATCTTTATGTATAGCAACAATTCTTTTTTTCAGATCCCCAGAGAGTTCTTTGCCATGCGGTGCCATGTTGAACTTCCAGTGACCAGTATGAGAGAGGGAGAGTGATAACACCAAATTTAACACACCTGCTCCTCATTCACACCTGAGACCTTGTAACACTAACGAGTCACATGACACAGGGAAGGGAAAATGGCTAATTGGGCCCAATTTGGATTTTTTTTACTTAGGGGTGTACTCACTTTTGTTGCGAGGAATTTAGACATTAATTGCTGTGTGTTGAGTTATTTTGAGGGAACAGCAAATTTACACTGTTATACAAGCTGTACACTCACTACTTTACACTGTAGCAAAGTGTAATTTCACATGAAAAGATATAATAAAATATAAACAAAAATGTGAGGGGTGTACTCACTTTTGTGAGATACTGTATTTCCCAAGTTCCCAACAAATAGCCAGACGACTGCAATTTTCTTTGGAGTCAAATGGCCTTAGCAGCCATTTATTATATAATAAAAATTACAAAAAAATTACAAAATTACATTCCACATTATCAAAACAGAACAAGAAAAATATGAATAACTGACTTTCTTATACAGTAGATCTAAGGTCTTTGAAGGCACGTATGCTTAAACAACCAGCCACATCTGCCAAAAACCACTTCAAGGCCCAATACCATATAAGTGACATAAATTAAATTAGAGAAGGGACACCTGGTATGGACCCAACCCATCATTATTATATATCACCCTCAGTCCACACGCAAAAAAAATCTCTAGGACACCTTGGTATGTCCCTTCATACAGTATAAATCACAATCTCACATTACCTCCCTCACCCTTCTGCATCTACTAACCTCTGGAGATATATCCCCAAACCCTTGGGCTCCATCATTTAACAGTACAAAATGCACCCATTACCCTGCACCCTCTGGGAGCAGCCACAATCCGCAAAATTTAGTTCCCATTTTTTTTCTTCCCAAGATGAGACTCCCTTTCTCTTGCGCACTTTGGAGTGCCCGTCATGTCTGTAACAAAGTCACCTCTCTTCATGACCTATTTATCGCTAACTAATTTGCAACCTCTCCAACTATCCTTTCCCTGTCTTTGATCACTACCTTATTAGTTTCACTCTCTCCCTCTCCTCCACCTCCTCTCCCTCCAACCACCTAAAAGTTGCCCATAGAAACCTACGCCCCCTCATCCCTTCTCTTCTCTACTCTGCTACCGACCACCTCTATGACAAAATCTCACTCCTGTCCTGCACTGACCCAGCCGCTTCTGTCTTCTGTTCACTTTAGCCTCCCTGGACACACTGACCCCCCTCACAACACACAGAATCTGCCCCAACTTCTTCAACCTTGGCAAACAGATAACACTAGAAGCCTGAAAAAGCATAGCCCTGCTCTTGAGCGCCTGTGGTGTAAGACTAGGTCTCAGAAAGATTTCAAACAATATAAATCTGGCCTCCAAAAATACAAATCCAGCCTCCTCACTGCGAAGCAGACCTATTTTATTACTCTCATTTACAACATAACATCCCGTCCCTGTCATCTCTTCTCTACCTTCAAGTCTCTTGTTCATCCTCCACTGCCTCCACCAACTAACTCACTTACTGCCCAAAAGATTGCCAATCACTTCAAACAGAAGATTGATGCAATTTGTGAGGAGATCTCTGCTGTTCAGATACCCTCTACGCTTTACACTTCATGCCCACAGGTACAATCATTACTTCAACCCCACCACTATAGACGCAGTTGCTAAACTACTTGCTAACGTTCTGCTAACCACCTGCCCTCTGGATCCTGTTCCCTCACAAATGCTACTTTTGCCCTCTGTCTCTATTCTACACTCTCTAACCCACATCTTCAATCTCCCCATCTCTTTTTGCATCTTCTCCAACTCTCTAAAATATTCACTAGTCAGCCACACCTAAAAATCCCTCACTGGACCCAACCAATCTTACATACATACATAGTTACATACATAGTAGGTGAGGTTGAATAAAGACAATAGTCCATCTAGTTCAACCTGTGTAGGTATGTGTGGCTGTAATCATCTCCCATACCCCTGAATGTTCTGATCCTTGAGATGTAAGTCTAAGAGTCTTTTGAAAGCCACCATACTACCCACAGAAACCACCTCTTGTGGTAGAGAATTCCACAATCTTGTTGCCCTAACAGTAAAGAACCCCCCGCGTTGCCTGAGGTTAAAACGCTTCTCCTCTAATCGCATTGTATGCCCTCGAGTCCTCATGCAATCCCTTCGAATGAACAGCTTTTTTTCTAAGCTGGGATCCCCATTAAGATATTTATAGATTGCTATCATGTCCCCCCTCAGACGTCTCTTCTCCAGGGAGAATAAATCGAGCGATTGTAGACGCTCTTCATAGTCAAGGTCCTCCAATCCCCTAATTAGTTTAGTTGCCCTTCTCTGGACTCTCTCCAGCTCCAACACATCCCTCCTGAGGACTGGCGACCAGAACTGGACGGAATACTCCAGATGCGGTCGGACCAGAGTTTTATAAAGTGGAAGGATTATAGTCTTATCTCTGGAATGCATCCCTTTCTTTATGCATGCTAATATTCTGTTGGCTTTGGAAGCTGCCGCTTGACATTGCATGCTGTTTCCTAATCTATCATCAACCAAGACTCCCAGATCCTTCTCCATTTTTGATTCCCCCAAGGGCTCCCCTCCTAACGTGTATTGTGTTTTTATGTTTTTAGTCCCCAAGTGCAAAACCTTACACTTCTCCACGTTAAACCTCATTTGCCATGTCGTTGCCCACTCTGTTATTTTGTCCAGGTCATTCTGTAGGATATCTGCTTCATGTTGTGAAGTTATTGCCCTGCCCAATTTTGTGTCATCTGCAAAAACTGAAATCGAACTACTGATCCCGACCTCAATGTTGTTTATGAATAAATTGAACAAGGTTGGTCCCAAGACTGAGCCTTGGGGGACCCCGCTTACCACCTCAGACCAGTTTGAGTATGCGCTGTTTATTACTACCCTTTGGACACGCCTTTTTAGCCAGTTCCGTATCCAAGAGCAAACCCTGCTATCGATACCTGCAGACCTTATTTTATAAATTAAGCGCTTGTGGGGAACTGTATCAAACGCCTTAGCGAAATCCAAGTACACCACATCCACTGGTCTCCCCCTATCTAGCTCACAGCTCACCTCCTCGTAGAATGTTAGGAGATTGGTTTGACAAGAACGCCCATTTGTAAACCCGTGCTGATTACTGCTGATGATGTTGTTGTCCTTAGCAAACTCTACGATATAGTCCCTTATCATCCCCTCCAGAAGTTTACATACTACTGATGTCAAACTGACAGGCCTATAATTTCCCGGGATATGCCTCTGGCCCTTTTTGAATATTGGAATCACGTTAGCTTTCTTCCAATCCCCTGGTACATCTCCTGTCCTAATACTGTCAGCAAAGATCAGGAACAGTGGTCTCGATATAACTTTACTGAGTTCCTTGAGTACTCTCGGATGTATGCCATCCGGTCCTGGTGATTTGTTTGTGTTAAGTTTATCCAGCCTTTCCCTGATTTCCCCCTCTGTTAGCCATGGTGGCAAGTCCTGTTTATTACTACTGACCATACAGTCATGGTCAGTGTACCCCTCCTTTTCCTGTGTAAAGACTGACGAGAAAAAAGCATTTAGCACGGTTGCTTTTTCAGTGTCCTCTGTAACCATCCTCCCATCATTGTTAATTATGTGTGCAATATGCTCTGCCTTAGTTTTTTTGCTGTTGATATATTTAAAGAATTTCTTTGGGTTTTTTTTACTATCCTCTGCTATTTGTCTCTCAAAGTTGATTTTAGCCATCTTGATTTCTTGTTTACTTTTCTTATTTGCCTCCTTGTATTGCTCGAAAGCCGATACTGTGCCCTCTGATTTATACTTCTTGAAGGCCAATTTTTTCCCCCTAATAAGTTTTTTGACGCTACAGTTTAGCCAGCCAGGTTTGCCTTTGTCTCTTCTAAATTTATTTCCCATAGGAATGCACTGCGAGATGCCTTTGCCTAATATGTTCCCTGAGCATTCCCATTTTTCCTCTGTGGTCAGGGATCCCAGGGTTTGGTCCCAGTTTACCCTTTCCATCATTGAGTACAATTTTGGAAAGTTTGCCCTTCTGAAGTTTAGGGTTCTTATGTTCCCCACTTGTCTTGTTATATTGTTATTTACACTAAATGTGATCATCCTGTGATCGCTAGAGCCCAGGTTGTCCTGGACTCCTACCTCCGAGATTATGTCTGGGTCATTAGTGAGCAATAGATCCAGGACTGCGTTTTCTCTGGTAGGGGAATCCACCAACTGTGACATGTAATTATCCAGTAAGGTTTCCGTGAATAGGCGGGCCTTCTGTGAGTGTGCAGTCCCCTCTTCCCAGTCAATGTCGGGGTAATTGAAGTCCCCCAATACGATGACTGATCCCAATTTTGCCACTTTACCCATTAGTGCTAAAAATTCCAGCTCTACCTCCTCCCCTTGGTTAGGTGGCCTATAGCAAACCCCCACAATTACTTTCCCCTTTTCTCCTTCCCTATGGAGTTCAACCCACACAGATTCTAAATCCATGCTCATCCCATCCGTAATGTCACTCCTTTCTGTCACCTTTATATTGTTCTTGACATAGAGACATACCCCTCCCCCTCTTTTTCCTACCCTGTCCTTCCGGTACACCGAATACCCTTGGATATTGGCCAGCCAGTCATGTGAGGGGTCGAACCAAGTCTCCGCTATTCCCACAATGTCTATGTCCTCCTCATGTACTAACATTTCCAACTCATCCATTTTATTAGCTAGGCTCCTGGCATTAGCATATACCCCTCTTAGTTTTAAGGAAGTTAAGCGCAATTGGCGGTTATGTTTATTCCTGTTTGGTCTGAGGTTCTCCCGCACAGACCTGCCAATTGACATTATGGCCCTACTGTCGCTGCTGACACTACAGCTGCCTTCAGTCCTCTGCTCCCTCCTGACTGACTCTACTTCTGAGCCCTCCCCCCCGTCTCCTAGTTTAAAAGCCCCTCCAACTTGGTGGCCATCTTTCTCCCCAAAAGAGCTGTACCGTCCCCATTAAGGTGCAGCCCATCCTTACTAAAGAGCCGGTAGCCGACTGAGAAGTCAGCCCAGTTCTCCAGGAACCCAAACCCCTCCTTCCTACACCAATTCCTCAGCCACTTGTTAAGTTCCCTAATCTCCTTCTGCCTCTCTTGTGTGGCTCGAGGTACAGGCAGTATTTCAGAGAAAACCACCTTGGAGGTCCTTTTCCTCAATCTATTACCTAAGTCCCTGAAATCGTTCTTAAGGATCCTCCACCTACCTTTAACTTTGTCATTAGTGCCCACGTGCACCATGACCGCTGGGTCATCCCCAGCCCCGCACAACAATCTGTCTGCCAGATCTGCGATGTGCCGAACTCGGGCGCCCGGTAAACAACAAACTGTTCGGTTCACGAGATCTTTTTTACAGATTGCCCTCTCTGTCCTCTTGATAATTGAGTCCCCAACTACCACAACCTTTCTAACCTTTCCTGAGTTACGGCCCCCCTTCTTCCTGGAGCCGTCCCTCCCCTGGCAGCTGGGGGAGGGTGCCTGCTCCAGCTCTGCCACCCCTGAGCTGATATCCCCCTCAACCTGCAACTCGACAGATTTGTTAGGGTGTACCAACTCAGGATTGGCCTCCCTGGCTCTCCTCCCTCTACCCTTCCTAACAGTCACCCAGCTGCGTACCTCTGCTGCTTGCGTCTCCTCTGTTCCTCCCTCCTCTATGCTGGCCCCTACCAGCGCCTGATAGGCAATGTCCAAGCTCCTTTCCAGGTTGTTGATGCCACGCAGTGTTGCCACTGTGTTCTGTAGGTCCAGGATCTGGTCTACCAGAGTAACAAGTTGCTCACATCTTGCACAGCAGTATTCGCCCTCGAATGGTTCATCAAGGAACGCATACATGCAGCAAGAAGTGCACTGAGTGGCATCCGCAACCCTGTCGGACATTATTACCCACTACTCTATGGGGATATATTAACGAACTGCTCTTCCTAACCTACACTACCTCTAACTTCCCTGGTACTAAACCTGGGGTACTCACCAGTCGCTAATATACTAACCAGGCGCTAAGATACTCACCAGTCGCAAAGATCCAACAGACGCAAGATACTCACCAGTCGCAAAGATCCAACAGACGCAAAGATACTCACCAGTCGCAAAGATCCAACAGACGCAAAGATACTCACCAGTCGCAAAGATCCAACAGACGCAAAGATACTCACCAGTCGCAACGATACTCACCAGTCGCAACGATACTCACTAACCGCAACGATACTCACCAGTCGCAACGATACTCACCAGTCGCAAAGATCCAACAGACGCAAGATACTCACCAGTCGCAAAGATACTCACCAGTCGCAAGGATACTCACCAGTCGCAAAGATACTCACCAGTCGCAAAGAATCTCACCAGTCGCAAGATACTCACCCGATACACACCAGTTGCAAATATACTCACCAGTCGCAAGATGCTAACCCTCGCAAGATGCTAACCAGTCGCAAAATGCTCACTAGTCGCTAAGATACTCACCAGTCTCTAAAATACTCACGGTCGATCAGTCAAGAGCGCCGTCGGTCGGTCGGTCGCAGAACAGTCTTGTCGGTCGCAGGACAGTCTTGTCGGTCGCAGGACAGTCTTGTCGGTCGCAGAACAGTCTTGTCAGTCGCAGAACAGTCTTGTCAGTCGCAGAACAGTCTCTTCGGTCGCAGAACAGTCTTGTCGGTCGCAGAACAGTCTTGTCAGTCGCAGAACAGTCTTGTCGGTCGCAGAACGGTCTTGTCGGTCGCAGAACGGTCTTGTCAGTCGCAGAACGGTCTTGTCAGTCGAAGAACGGTCTTGTCAGTCGCAGAACAGTCTTGTCAGTCGCAGAACAGTCTTGTCGGTCGCAGAACAGTCTTGTCAGTCGCAGAACAGTCTTGTCAGTCGCAGAACAGTCTTGTCAGTCACAGAACAGTCTTGTCAGTCGCAGAATAGTCTTGTCAGTTGCAGAACAGTCTTAACAACCTACGCCCCATTTCCTTGCTCCCCTTTTTTACCCAAACTCCTTGAACGTTTGGTCTACTACCAAATGAGCGACCACCTTGCTGAGAACAGCCTTCTTGATCCCCTTCAGTCTAGTTAGATTCAATAATCTAGTTTCTGTAGGGAAAGTGTTAAGTGTCAGGGTGACCGTAGGGTAGTGTAGGGTGAACTGACTATGACTGCTATGCCAGGGTGACAGAACTCATCCATGTCAGGGTGACCGCCATAAGAAAAAGATAATTTTTCTTAGAATTAATAGTAGAGCAGGGATGGGGCTCCGCTCCTTGTATGCCAGGGTGACCGAATTCATCCATGTCAGGGTGACCGCCATAAGAAAAAGATAATTTTTCTTAGAATTAATAGTAGAGCAGGGATGGGGCTCCGCTCCTGTCACACCTGGGCATTTTTGTTTCAGGAGTTTATTGGGCTCTTTTGTGGACATCTTTGGAGGCAGGCATGACATCTAAACTTCTGTGTAGGGGTATATATATACACACACACATATATGTATATATACACATACACACATATAGGTGTGAAAGTAGCAGAACCCCATCCCTGCACTAATGAAATTATTTGCAGGGATGGGGTTCCGCTCCTATCACACCTATATGTGTGTATGTGTATATATACATATATGTGTGTGTGTATATATATACCCCTATACAGAAGTTCAGATGTTATGCCTGCCTCCAAAGACGCCCAAAAAATGCCCAATAAATGCCTGCAACAACACACCTGGGCGTTTTTGTTGCAGGCATTTATTGGGCATTTTTTGGGCGTCTTGGGAGGCAGGCATAACATCTGAACTTCTGTATAGGGGTATATATACACACACACGCATATATTTATACACATATACACATACACACATATAGGTGTGATAGGAGCGGAACCCCATCCCTGCAAATAATTTCATTAGCGCAGGGATGGGGTTCCGCTACTTTCACACCTATATGTGTGTGTGTATATATATATATATATATATATATATATATATATATATATATATATATATATATATGTGTGTGTGTATATATACCCCTATACAGAAGTTCAGATGTTATGCCTACCTCCAAAGACGCCCAAAAAATGCCCAATAAACGCCTGCAACAACACACCTGGGCGTTTTTGTTGCAGGTGTTTATTGGGCATTTTTTGGGCGTCTTGGGAGGCAGGCATAACATCTGAACTTCTGTATAGGGGTATATATACACACACATATATATATATATATACACATACACACATATAGGTGTGATAGGAGCGGAACCCCATCCCTGCAAATAATTTCATTAGTGCAGGGATGGGGTTCCGCTACTTTCACACCTATATGTGTGTATGTGTATATATATATGTGTGTGTGTGTATATATACCCCTATACAGAAGTTCAGATGTCATGCCTGCCTCCAAAGACGCTCCAAAAAAGCCCAATAAACACCTGAAACAAAAACGCCTAGGTGTGAAAGTAGCGGAACCCCATCCCTGCGCTAATAAAAATTCTAAGAAAAATTATCTTTTTTGTCTGGTTCTGGACATGCTACAGAGCTGAAACTTCACAGGTACACTTTTTAGACCCCCCCCCCCCCCAAACACCAAATCCAAAGAAATCTCTTTTTTTTTTTTTTTTTTCAATAATTGGCTCTATATCAAAAACGACAATTTTTAAGAACTTTTTTTGTGTGATTAATAGTCCCTGGGGCACGACCAAGAACCCTAGGCACTTTTTGGGGGCATTTATTGGGTTTTAGGGCTTCAAAATGATGTTTTCTGAATACCGAAGTTCGGGTCCCATTGATTTCAATGGGGTTCTGGAATCCGGACCCGAACTTTTGGGAAGTTCGGGTGTTCTGGTCGAACCAAACTTTTCAAAAGTTTGATCATCCCTACTCTCCAATCCTATGGAACTCCTTACCCAAATCTGTCTGATTATCTCCTACTCTATTAGCTTTTAGACAATCCCTGAAAACCCTCCTCTACAGAGAAGATTATCCTACCCACACCTAATAACTGTATTTTTATTTTCTCCATCAGCTTATCCTCCATAGTTATTGCCTTTTGTTTAACTTGACCCTTCCTTCTAGATTGTAAGCTCTAGCAAGCAGGGCCCTCTGATTCCTTTGTATTGAATTGTATTGTAAGTGTACTGTCTGCCTGCATGTATATATATTATATATTATATACTATACACACACACATATATATATATATATATATATATATATATATATATATATATATATATATATGTATATGTATATATATACACACATACACACATATAGGTGTGAAAGTAGCGGAACCCCATCCCTGCGCTAATTAAATTATTTGCAGGGATGGGGTTCCGCTCCTATCACACCTATATGTGTGTATGTGTATATGTGTATATATATGTGTGTGTGTGTGTATATATACCCCTATACAGAAGTTCAGATGTTATGCCTGCCTCCCAAGATGCCCAAAAAATGCCCAATGAATGCCTGCAACAAAAACGCCCAGGTGTGTTGTTGCAGGCGTTTATTGGGCATTTTTTGGGCGTCTTTGGAGGCAGGCATAACATCTGAACTTCTGTATAGGGGTATATATACACACACATATATATGTATATATACACATACACACATATAGGTGTGATAGGAGCGGAACCCCATCCCTGCAAATAATTTCATTAGTGCAGGGATGGGGTTCCGCTACTTTCACACCTATATGTGTGTATGTGTATATATATATGTGTGTGTGTGTATATATACCCCTATACAGAAGTTCAGATGTCATGCCTGCCTCCAAAGACGCTCCAAAAAAGCCCAATAAACACCTGAAACAAAAACGCCTAGGTGTGAAAGTAGCGGAACCCCATCCCTGCGCTAATAAAAATTCTAAGAAAAATTATCTTTTTTGTCTGGTTCTGGACATGCTACAGAGCTGAAACTTCACAGGTACACTTTTTAGACCCCCCCCCCCCCCCCAAACACCAAATCCAAAGAAATCTCTTTTTTTTTTTTTTTTTTCAATAATTGGCTCTATATCAAAAATGACAAATTTGTAAGAACTTTTTTTGTGTGATTAATAGTCCCTGGGGCACGACCAAGAACCCTAGGCACTTTTTGGGGGCATTTATTGGGTTTTAGGGCTTCAAAATGATGTTTTCTGAATACCGAAGTTCGGGTCCCATTGATTTCAATGGGGTTCTGGAATCCGGACCCGAACTTTTGGGAAGTTCGGGTGTTCTGGTCGAACCAAACTTTTCAAAAGTTTGATCATCCCTACTCTCCAATCCTATGGAACTCCTTACCCAAATCTGTCTGATTATCTCCTACTCTATTAGCTTTTAGACAATCCCTGAAAACCCTCCTCTACAGAGAAGATTATCCTACCCACACCTAATAACTGTATTTTTATTTTCTCCATCAGCTTATCCTCCATAGTTATTGCCTTTTGTTTAACTTGACCCTTCCTTCTAGATTGTAAGCTCTAGCAAGCAGGGCCCTCTGATTCCTTTGTATTGAATTGTATTGTAAGTGTACTGTCTGCCTGCATGTTGTAAAGCGCTGCACAAACTGTTGGTGCTATATTAACTCTGTATAAAAATAATTCTCCAAATTTGTACAACACTGCTTTCAAAGACCCTGAGAACACTGCCATGCCCTGCTACTAAAACATACCCTAAATATTATTGATGAAATCCCCGCATTCATTTTTGGTGTACTGTAAATGGAACAATACCCATACCCACAGTGCAATATTTTTAAATTTATTTGGGGAGAAGTAGGGGGTGAAAGAAACCAACATAAGTAAAATTATTTAAGAGAGGAAGGGTGGGAGAAGCTTTTCGGATCCTAGAACTGCTCCAACTGATCATGAAGAAAAGCAGCTCCTTGGTAACAACCCCAAGGTCCCATTCTAGAGATGGGCGAATAGTTTGGGCAGAGCAAAAATTTGGCCCGAACATCACCGGTTCGGGTGTTCCCTGAACGTCTAAATTTTCTGCGCACTTGGGGGGATATTCGCCCTCTGAGCGCACAGTGAATAGGTTGTTAAGGAGCAGGGCCGCGTCCTTAACAACAGATGAGTCATTAGCTGTTAGTGAACTTCCCTGCTGACTGCTCAATGATAAAAAATAGAAATAGAAAAAATAATTACGTGGGGTCCCCCACCAATAAATACCAGGCCCTTTGCGTCTGGTATGGATTTTAAGGGGAACCCCATGTCAATATTAAGAAAAAAATGGCCTGTATGTCCCTCCCACCAAAATCTATACCAGACCCTGATCCGAGCATGCAACCTGGCAGGCCAGGAAAGGGGGAGGGATGAGCAAGTGCCCCCCTCCTGAACCCTACCAGGCCACATGCCTTCAACATGGGGGGGTTCTTTGGGGCGAGGGGCTCTTCCCTCCCACTCCAAAGCACCTTGTCCCCACAACCCTGGGCAGTAGTTGTGGGGGTCTGCAGGCAGGAGGCTTATTGGAATCTGGAAGCCCCCTTTAACAAGGGGGCCCTCAGATCCTGCCCCACTATGTAAATGAGCATGGGGTACATTGTATCCCTACTCATTTACCAAGAAAAGTGCCAAAAATAAATAAAGGCAGGTGGCAGTTTTTGACAATTCCTTTATTTAAAAAAGTAAAAAAAACTGAAAAAACCCAATGAACTAGATCCATTGTCATTCACGACGCCTGCCACACCGGCGAACCTGAAAAAAAAAACATCTACGAAAAAATGACTAATGCCTGCTACACCGTGTGACAGTTTTTAAATAGGTAATGGGCAGGGCCATCGGATAATGTCATCTTGTGACATCACCGAACGGCGCATGCTCTGTCGCCGACTTCACATGGTGGCAGTGTCACCAGGGGACATCACCAGGTTGAACCACTCTTACCTATTTAAGAACTGCCACACGGCGGAGCAGAATTTGGCGGTTAGCTTTCGTCATGGCTGGAGCTGTTTTTTTATTCAGGTCCGGTAGTGCGGCGAGTGTCGTAACGGACGATAGATCTACATCAGGGGACATGCCTGCTGCCTCCTGTCTTTATGTTTGACACTTTTCTGGGTCAATGAGTAGCTGTGTGCTTCATTCAAAGTCCCAAACCTCCCTCCTCATTTATCTGTACCAGGGATGGAGGCATATGACCCTACCCAGTCTGGCTCATTTAAAGTCCCACATATCCCCCCTTTTTTTGAATCAATATACAGGGATGAAGGCACACGGCTATTTATTTCTTGGTTCACCTAGCCCATGCACAGTCCCATGCATGAGCACGTTCCTTAACCCCCCCCCTCCCCCCTCTGCCTTTAGTGGAGGGGTGGCCACTTGGCAGGTTGTGGGGTCAGGTGATATACCCAATATATGCTTTTGACATTAATCGCCATTTAGGTTGCTTGCAATGGCCGTTTCTTCCAAGTGAGACTGATTGCTGGAGACTTTGGGGTTTTTGCATACATCTGGGAGCTGTGATGCCCACCTGGGGCATTCCTTTTCCCCCCTCCGCTTTACTTTTGCGCAGGGGGATTGGTGGGCTCTCGATGTGCATCAATGCCACGCCTTCACCCTGTGCGCATGGTGCCACTTGTGGCGCTGGCATACTGTTTGCCATCTGCGTGCTGTGTTGTGTAGTATGGGGTGGAGGGCTCCTTGGTGCCGAGCAAAGATGGCTGCTTGGGCACTGACGTCGCCCCCCTTGCCGAGCACACCAATAGCGTGGCGTTGGGAGTGGTTTAGTGGCATGACCTCAATACAAATATCACTTCCAGGTTAAGCACTCACTTCCTGTTTCCTGCTGTCTGCTATACTACACACCTGTTTGGATCATCCTCTCTCACCCAGGATTCAGGTATCACTTGATTACACGGTTCACTCTGGCTGTTTTTTGGCAGTCTATCCATTCTTTTTTGTGTTGGTTTCATGCCGCTGGCCACTGCCACAGCTCCCGGAGATGAGTCCACCCCAATATGTCTTCGGCTTCCAGCACCTCATTTGGAACCTTTAGCTGACCTGTAAGTAACCAGGGGAGGCTCCTCTCTACCCCATTTTTACTTTACTCCCCCCTTTTTTTGTATTAAACACTAGACTATAAATATAATTTATTGCAGGTACAAGCTTATTTACTCTGCATCAGCTCCTGACGAGTGGAAAGAACCCACGAAACGCGTAGAGCCCTTTTCGATGCTACGCAATTACATCGTTACATAGTAGTTGAGGTTGAATAAAGACAATAGTCCATCCAGTTCAACCTGTGTAGGTGTGTGTGGCTGTAATCATCTCACATAGCCCTGAATGTCCTCATCCTTGAGATGTAAGTCTAAGAGTCTTTTGAAAGCCACCATACTTCCCACAGTGACCACCTCTTGTGGTAGAGAATTCCACACTCTTGTAGTGTGTTTACTAACAGTAAAGAACCCCCCATGTTGCCTGAGGTTAAAACGCTTCTCCTCTAATCGCATTGTATACCCTCTTGTCCTCATGGAATCCCTTCGACTGAACAGCTTTTTTTCTAAGCTGGGATCCCCATTGATATATTTATAAATTGCTATCATGTCCCCCCTCAGGCGTCTCTTCTCCAGGGAGAATAAATCGAGCGATTGCAGACGCTCTTCATAATTAAGGTCCTCCAATCCCCTAATCAGTTTAGTTGCCCTTCTCTGGACTATCTCCAGCTCCAACACATCCTTCCTGAGGACTGGCGACCAGAACTGGACAGAATACTCCAGATGCGGTCGGACCAGAGTTTTATAAAGTGGAAGTATTATAGTCTTATCTCTGGAATACATACCTTTCTTTATGCATGCTAATATTCCGCTGGCTTTGGCAGCTGCCGCTTGGCATTGCATGCTATTTCCTAATCTATCATCCACCAAGACTCCCAGATCCTTCTCCATTTTTGATTCCCCCAAGTGTTCCCCCCCTAACGTGTATTGTGCTTTTATGTTTTTAGTCCCCAAGTGCAAAACCTTACACTTCTCCACATTAAACCTCATTTGCCATGTTGTTGCCCACTCCGTTATTTTGTCTAGGTCATTCTGTAGGATATCTGCTTCATGCTGTGCAGTTATTGCCCTGGCCAATTTAGTGTCATCTGCAAAAACTGATAACGAACTACTGATCCCGTCCTCAATGCTGTTTATGAATAAATTGAACAAGGTTGGTCCCAGGACTGAGCCCTGGAGCACCCCGCTTACAACCTCAGACCAGTCTGAGTATGCGCTGTTTATTGCTACCCTTTGGACACGCCCTTTTAGCCAGTTCCTTATCCAAGAGCAAACCCTGCTGTCGATACCTGCAGACCTTATTTTATAAATTAAGCGCTTGTGGGGAACTGTATCAAACGCCTTAGCGAAATCCAAGTACACCACATCCACTGGTCTGCCCCTATCTAGCTCACAGCTCACCTCCTCGTAGAATGTTAGGAGATTGGTTTGACAAGAACACCCATTTGTAAACCCGTGCTGATTACTGCTGATGATGTTGTTGTCTTTAGCAAACTCTACGATATAGTCCCTTATCATCCCCTCCAGAAGTTTACATACTATTGATGTCAAACTGACAGGCCTATAATTTCCCGGGATATGCCTCTGACCCTTTTTGAATATCAGAATCACGTTAGCCTTCCTCCAATCCCCTGGTACATCTCCTGTCCTAATACTGTCAGCAAAGATCAGGAACAGTGGTCTAGATATAACCTTACTGAGTTCCTTGAGTACTCTCGGATGTATGCCATCCGGTCCTGGTGATTTGTTTGTGTTAAGTTTATCCAGCCTTTCCCTGATTTCACCCTCTGTTAGCCATAGTGGCAAGTCCTGTGTATTACTACTAACCATACAGTCATGGTCAGTGTACCCCTCCTTTTCATGTGTAAAGACTGACGAAAAAAAAGCATTCAGCACCGTTGCTTTTTCAGTGTTCTCTGTAACCATCCTCCCATCATCGTTAATTATGTGCGCAATATGCTCAGCCCTAGCTTTTTTGCTGTTGATATATTTAAAGAATTTCTTTGGGTTTTTTTTACTATCCTCCGCTATTTGTCTCTCAAAGTTGATTTTAGCCATCTTGATTTCGTGTTTACTTTTCTTATTTGCCTCCTTGTATTGCTCGAAAGCTGATACTGTGCCCTCTGATTTATACTTCTTGAAGGCCAATTTTTTTCCCCTAAAAAGTTTTTTAACGCTATGGTTTAGCCAGCCAGGTTTGGCTTTGTCTCTTCTAAATTTATTTCCCATAGGAATGCACTGCAAGATGCATTTGCTTAATATGTTCCTAAAGCATTCCCATTAATCCTCAGTGGTCAGTGATCCCAGGGTTTGGTCCCAGTTTACCCTTTCCATCAATGAGTACAATTTTGGAAAGTTTGCCCTTCTGAAGTTTAGGGTTCTTATGTTCCCCCCTTGCCTTGTTATTTTGTTATTTACACTAAATGTGATCATCCTGTGATCGCTAGAGCCCAGGTAGTCCTGGACTCCTACCTCCGAGATTAGGTCAGGGTAATTAGTGATCAATAGATCCAGGACTGCGTTTTTCCCTAGTAGGAGAATCCACCAACTGTGACATGTAATTATGCTGTAAGGTTTCCGTGAATAGAAGGGCCTTCTGTGAATGTGTAGTCCCCTCTTCCCAGTCAATGTCGGGATAATTGAAGTCCCCCAATATGATGACTGATCCCAGTTTTGCCACTTTACCCAGTAGTGCTAAAAATTCCAGCTCTACCTCCTCCCCTTGTTTAGGTAGCCTATAGCAAACCCCCACAATTATTTTTCCCTTATCTCCTTCTCTATGGAGTTCTACCCACACAGATTCTAAATCCATGCTTATCCCTTCCGTGATGTCACTCCTCTCTATCACCTTTACATTGTTCTTGACATAGAGACATACCCCTCCCCCTCTTTTTCCTACCCTGTCCTTCCGGTATACCGAATACCCTTGGATATTGGCCAGCCAGTCATGCGAGGGGTCGAACCAAGTCTCCGTTATTCCCACAAGGTCTATGTCATCCTCATGTACTAACATTTCCAAATCATCCATTTTATTAGCTAGGCTCCTGGCATTAGCATATACCCCTCTTTGTTTTACGGAATTTAAACGTGATTGGCTGTTATGTTTATTCCTGTTTGGTCTGAGAATTTCCTGCACAGACCTGCCAATTGAAGTTGTGGACCTACTGTCGCTGCTGACCCTACAACTGCCTTCAGTCCTTTGCTCCCTCCTGACTGACTCTACTTCTGAGCCCTTCCCCCCGTCTCCTAGTTTAAAAGCTCCTCCAACTTCTACAATTACATATCTGATGTATTATTTACTTGTTCATACAACCATCATTCATCAATGCATCTTGACAGCGAAGTCTAGGTCAATTTATAACACCCACATCACGATGGTGTGGTGATATGTCTTAGTGTGTATATATATGTACTATGTGCGATTAATGAGCAATACTATTTATTCATGGTATTTGGAATAGACTCAATATGTGTATATGTACCAATAAACATTTTATACATTTTTTACATCACTTTATAGCTGTGTGCTTCATTCAAAGTCCCAAACCTCCCTCCTCATTTATCTGTACCAGGGATGGAGGCATATGACCCTACCCAGTCATTGCCTCATTTAAAGTTCCACATATCCCCCCCTTTTTTTAATCAATTTTTTCCTCAGGAGGTGTGGATGTCCCAATGTCTATAACAAAGAAATAAATAAAAAAATGCCACATAGTTGCCTAATTAAACAGTGCATTGAGGTCAGCTTAAATAAAATTGGAGATCCTGTAAGGATGTTATTCCACTGCATAGATTGGGGTCATTTGCAAAGACTGAAATTATACTTTTAATCCTAGAATCTATATTATTTATAAATATATTAACCACTTGCCGACCCACTGCAGTATATGTGCGCTCCTACAGGCACAGTAATGTATCTGTATGTCAGGGCTTTCTTCCAGGTCGCTCAAACATTCGCTGCAGCACAATTAGATTGGCGGGTCCCGGTCAATGATTTATGGCTGGGACCCGCTGATTGGCTGAGAGAATGACAGAAGTGAAAAAGCACAGGTAAAAAACACAGGGCTCTCTACAGAGAGAGAGAGAAAAAATGGCACAATGCATAGTAAAAACAGCAGGCAGTACACACAGAAACACAATGACAGACTATTACCACGCTACACCTCAACTGTATTTTATAACCCCCTAGGATATTCCTGCCCGCTTTTGGGAATATTGGGACCATCTGCAATGCCTGCCTGGGGAGGCCAATTGGCTGCCTTGAAGTATTCAATACATTTTATGATTCTGGAAAATATGAAATATATTTGTTAGCATGTCCCTTAATTTGCCCCTTATTGTCTACCCACAATAGGTTTATATTCAAAATCACTACATTTTGAAGCCTTTGTGGATGTTGTTCCTATTGTTATCAACTGAGCAAGCAATAAGCCACCTATAGTCTAAAGTGTGCTATGGATGACATGATGGGATAATCATCGGTACAATCATTTACTTATTTATCTGTGAACTGCCTCTGCTTGATTCACCTCTGATGTGTGCCCTATGAGCGTATATCTGCCCTGCTTTAGCTTCAGTGGGGTTAGTAATATTTGTACCAGAATATACTATGTGATTTGTTGATGTAACTGATTGTTATTGTATATTGATTGCAATCTGTTTTTTCCACATACATTTTTGTAGAATATTGGTCTGTTTGGTCTCTCTGGCCCTGAAGAAGCCTTGCTGCGAAACAGGTCAGCTTGCTGGGGACCCTTAGACCCTGCTTTAATAGAGACTAGTGTTGAGCGAACACGGACTGTATTATTCGTGTTCGTACCGAATAATTGGATTTTTGTTACCCGAACACGGACCCGAAAACTTTACTGTATGTTCGGGTTTAAAATCCGTGTTCGGTCATTTTATTTCCTGTTTTGTATGTAATGGCGCGCTTTTAATGGTGGGCTTTCAACAGCCAATCAACAAGCGTTTAACTGGTGTGCCTTAAGCCATCCCAGCCATGCCTACTAATGTATTAGTAGCTGTGATTGGCCATCTGAAGCATGTTACCATGTCTTTATAAGTTCGAGAGCCCCAGTGCGCTGCGTCATTCTGCTGTAGATTAGGGAGAGAGCAAACATCATACGTGCTGGCTGCTGATTAGGGACAGACAGTGATTCTGTGAAAAATTGTGTCCAAAAAGAATGCAGGGACAGGTCGGAGTGCAGGCAGGGAGAGTTATTAGAGCATTTTAGGGCGAGGCTGGAGATTAGGCAGGGTCAGTCTTCTACATCGATTTTGCTGTGTGGGGGGGTGGTGCAGTGAACGATCTTATTGAGCATATTAGGGACAGGCTGGAGATTAGGCAGGGTCAGTCTTCTACATCGATTTTGCTGTGTGGGGGGTGGTGCAGTGAACGATCTTATCAAGCATATTAGGGCCAGGCTGGAGAGATTAGGCAGGGACAGTATACATCGATTTTGCTGTGTGGGGGTGGTGCAGTGAACAATCTTTTTGCCCTCACTTGAGTCCACTGAGGAGGAGGAGGAGGAGGGAGAAAAAAATCTATTTTTATCAGTCAGTTGTGTGCAGCATTCATCTTAGATCTATTTTACTACAAGTTAAAAGGGTTTTTTTTTTCCCCCTTCATAGCCTTTTTGCTCCAGTGCTGACTGTGATAAGACACTGCTGTGTTCACATGTGCTATTGAGTGATTTTCAATTTTATACACTCTTTTCTATTCCACTATTCAATATACACCCTTTTGGGTTAAAAAAAAAATTAAATTGTGGCATAGTCTGTACTAATCTATTTAAAAATTACAAACTTAAAGGGGAATTTTCTTTTTTTTCCCTTCATAGCCTGCTGCAGAGCTGACTGACATAAGACACTGCTGTGTTCACATGTGCTATTGAAAATTGCGGCATAGTCAGTATCGGTACGTGTAAGATACACCTTTCCAATTTTTGGGGCGCATCTTACACCGCCGAGGATTGCAGGGTGCTTCAGTTTGCCTCCTGCCTGTTCCGAACTCCTCCTACTCCTCATCCTGCCTTTAGGGTACAAAAAATAGTAATCTGGGAATAGTCTGGGTCTGTACGTGTGAGATAGATACACCTTTTGATATCATATTTTCTATTCCGCTATTCAATCTACACCCTTGGGGTAAAAATAATTAAATTGCGGCATAGTCTGTATCGGTACGTGTGAAATACACCTTTCAGATTTTTGGGGCGCATCTTACACCGCCGAGGATTGCAGGGTGCTTCAGTTTGCCTCCTGCCTGTTCCAAACTCCTCCTACACCTCATCCTGTCTTTGGGGTACAAAAAATAGTAATCGGGGCCTAGTCTGGGTCTGTACGTGTGAGATAGATACACCTTTTGATATCATATTTTCTATTCCGCTATTCAATCTACACCCTTGGGGTAAAAATAATTAAATTGTGGCATAGTCTGTATCGGTACGAGTAAGATACACCTTCCAATCTTTTGGGGCGCATCTTCCACCGCCGAGGATTGCAGGGTGCTTCAGTTTGCCTCCTGTTCGGAACTCCTCCTACTGCTCATCCTCATCCTGCCTTTAGGGTACAAAAATTGTAATCGGGGCCTAGTCTGTGTTTGTACGTGTGAGATGCACCGTTTTATAAATTTTTTTCTATTCCGCTATTCAATCTACACCCTTTGGGGTAAAAATAATTAAATTGTGGCATAGTCTATATCGGTATGTGTGAGATACACCTTCCAATCTTTTGGGGCGCATCTTCCACCGCCGAGGATTGCAGGGTGCTTCAGTTTGCCTCCTGTTCCGAACTCCTCCTACTCATCATCCTCATCCTGCCTTTAGGGTACAAAAAATTGTAAGCAAAAAGAACAAAGAAAGGGCGCACCGACCTAGCGCATTATCCTCAATAAAAGGCTTTATTTATGTAACATTAAAAAATGGCTACTCACAGACGTAGATAAACATAAGGCGTGTCAAGCTGATTTGCTCAATTGTCCGTGTTTAGTCCATATAATCGTCCATGACCGATGAGATGACTGACGCGTTTCGAGGCATAGCCTCTTCTTCAGAGCCACTGTGTCATGACTGTCTCTTTGATTTAAGTAGTGAGGTAGTGACCCAGCCCCTACCCCCAAGTGGGAGTGTCCCTCCCCCGGGGGGAGTGACTGGAGCACCACCCCACCCACTTCTGTGGCATCATTAGTAATATACAGTGGCATACATTGATCATGCAAGTGCAATACAAATGCTGGAATATATACGTGAAATTAAAATATATATGCATAAAAACAGTGCAACAAGGAAAACGGTGCAACAATAAAATAATCTGGATAAAAACCACCATAAACAAATACTACCATAAACAAATACTAAAAATGGATAAAAATGCTTGCTGGGTGCACTTAAAATCATTATAAACATTCCATAGAATGACAGCAAAGGTTAGCTAATATAATCAATCAATAATCGATAGTTCCCCCACAATATTTCCCATTACCTTCGCTGTCTATTGTGTCTAGTCCAGGCTAGATTTTTGTTTATACATGATGATGTTCTGCTCTCTGTTCTCCCAGGCGATTCCATCATACTGGGGGAGGGATGGAAATAGGGGGAGGGATGGAAGGCCGGGGGGATCCCCACTGAATAGGAGAGATCAGAGAGGGGGGGTAGGAGGCCGATCGGCCACTCCCCAACTTCATGGGACGAGTGGGGCACAGATAATAATGTAACTTGGAGCCGATCGGTCATGCTGTACCGATCACCGGCTCCGTGGAACGCACGCCGCTACCCGACTTCCGGGTTGTTGCGTCATGCGTTCCACCTGTCGTCACTTCCGCCTACGTCATTTCCTGTATCTCGGGAATCGAGGTACTGTGTGCAGCGGGGCGGTCTGTCTCTCGGGCCACTCCCTCTATCTCTGCATTGGCCCAACAGACGCCATCAGCGCCCCTAATACATGACATCACATCCCACTTTGTTAACCCTCTAGGCGCTTCTGTAGATTCCTGAATTCGGAACTCCATTGTGCCAATATCTCTATTTAGAAAGCCTCCACCCTTCTATATACTTAATAAAAAACTATATTTAGGCCACTATATATCTTTGATGGAATCAAGAAGATTGCATTTATCCATGTGTATATTTTTGCTAAATACAATTACTAATAATGATGTAGTCCTATTGTATACCCGTGTGGGCACACATGCACAACCACGTACAAAACCCACAAGGGGCATGCAGGTGCATGTACATACGCAGCCACACATGCACGCAGCAACTCCTCTATATAAAATGCATATGGGTTTGATGGGACCCCCGTCTGATTCAATCAAGGGTCTAGAGCTTGTAGATACAAAACAAGTATCTCACACGTATATGAATATACCACACTATCTAAATAGATACTTAATACAGTCACAGTATAGAGAAAACAGTTAGAATCAATGTGAATTTAATAACCAAGGAGAATGTATAGGTGAACGAGTGGACCTTTTTGGAAAATGACCCAAGGATGGACTGTTTAAGGAAAACATGTCCTCTCAACTAGGTGAACTAATCTCTTTGTTCACTAACAGTCGCAGGTTTATGACTAACCCAAGACTGTATGACTCATTGCAAACTGAATGGGACCATAATTTTAGATGTAGTTCTAGAACTTAGGAGCCGCATCTTTGAACGCAGCTCCGGAAATAGAAACCAGACAGATAAATGAAACAATTAAAAGAATTTGTCTAAAAATTATTGTTAAAAAATTAACAAAATTATCAAAATTATCAAAAATATATATATCAAAAATATATATATATATCAAAAAGCAGAGATGAGATAGACCGAATAAAGGGTGATCATGGCACAGGCGAGCCATATAACACCTGTATCAGGCCTGTAAAGTGAGGAGTGCATGAGGACAGGTGGGGCTATCGATTTGGTATGCCCCATTGATCCTATAGAATCCCATGGATCTCTATATCCTCATTTATGCCCCCTGGTGCTAGGGACCCCAGAGTGAATATCCAGTAGGACTCTCTTTTACAGAGTTTCTGGAATCTCACCCCGTCATCCTGATCTTTGCCGATGACTTCAATCCCGAACACCCTTAACCCTGTAGGGTCTCCATCATGGAACTGGCAGAAATGGCGAGGTACCGAGTAGTTGTTCCGGTCTCTCGGTCCCTCCTTAGTCTTTTTGTTGAGTATACTGCACTTGTGCTCCCCGAATCTTACTCTCAGGGGTCGTATAGTGCGTCCGATATAAAATAAACCACATGGGCACAATAGGGCATATATAAGATAGCTAGTGCCACAATTAATGAACTGTTTGATCCCGTGGCTTCGCCCATCTGTGCCAACTATTTCCTTTTTCCGATGCCACATGAAGGAGCAGGCTCCACAATTCTTGACCCCACACCTGAAGTTACCCTTCTGGTCAAAGGCTGAAAACCAGGGGATGGATGTTGATACCCCTTGAGAAACTTTGGGTTTACGGACCCTACTGGGGGCAATTTGGCTTCTTAGATCTTTTGGCTTCCTAAACACTATTTCCGGTCTCGGTGGCAGTACACTTCCCAAAACCGGATCCTGTTTAAGAATTTTCCAATTGCGCTGGATCACGCGTTGGATATCAAAGGCTTTGTTACTGTACACAGTGCTGAACCTGACTGACCCTGCACTCCCAGCCTTAGGAGGCTTTCTCTTGAAGATGTTAGTGTATTGGGGGTTATACGTTGAGGAGGAATGTTCGACAGGAATGTCGTTTTCATACATCAACAAGTATTTAGCATATGCTTCCTCAATATGTTCAATTTTGTAACCCTTTTCCTTAAATCTTTCTTTAAGGATAGCACCTTGTTCTTCATAGTCAGACCTTTTTGTGCAGGTCCTGTGCAACCGACAGAACTGCCCAAAAGGGATATTTCTTATCCATCTAGGATGGTGATTACTGGTTGCATGGAGGTAGGCATTGCCTCCACTTGGCTTGAAATGGGTTTTAGAGACAATGCTTCCATCAGAATCAGCACATAATTCTAGATCTAAAAAGACCAGACGGGTTTCATCCGTTACCTGAGTAAAAGAGATCCCGAAAGGGTTGTTTGCACAATGTAGTATAAAGCCTGCCAGATCCTCCTGTGTGCCATCCCAAATGATTAGTATATCGTCGATATACCTGGCATACAAGGCAAGATTAGCCTTGAAGGGGTTATTCTTCCAAATGAATAGGTCCTCCCAGTACCCCATAAAAAGGTTGGCGTAGCTGGGAGCAAACCTTGCCCCCATAGCTGTTCCTCTAATCTGCCTGTAGTATTCCCCCACATAGGAGAAATAGTTGTGGTTCAAAATATAATTGATACAGTCAACCAGAAACGTGGTTTGGAGGGGATGCAAATTACTGAGGCTCAGATAGTGTTCGACCGCCTTTAGTCCATGGATGTGTTCAATGGACGTGTACAATGAGGACACATCCAAGGACAGCCATTTATATTGAGGAGACCATTTAACCGGGGTCAAAATATCCAGCATATGACTTGAGTCTCTCACATAAGATGGGAGAGTCACCACCAAGTCTTGCAGGAAATGATCTATGTAACAGCCTAAGTTGCTAGTTAGGCTGTCAATACCAGCTATTATCGGCCTGCCAGGGGGGTTCTCAAGGTCCTTATGGACCTTGGGGATGTGATAAAAGTGTGGGGTTTTTGGATGTTGCTTTAATAGAAAGTGATATTCATTCTTTGTAATTACTTTATTCCCCAATGCTTTATCCAACAATGATTTTAATGATGCTGTATACTCCACTAGAGGGTCCTTTTTTAGCTTCTCATACGTCCCTTGATCGTTCAGAAGTCTGTAGGCCTCTGCCAGGTATGTGGATCGATCCTGTATGACCAAGCCCCCTCCCTTGTCGGCCTGCCTAATGATAATCTCCTCATTATTCTTTAGTCTCTTGATTGTGTCCGTCATATTTTCACCCATTTCTAGTCCCTTCACTTGATGTTTGTACTTTTTGGGCAGCCTATTCTTGTTCTGACAGACCTGTTTGATTTCCTCCAACACTACCTCAAAAAAAGTGGGTATATGATTGCCCTTTGCCCAATGAGGGAAAAAGCATGACTTGGGTTTAAAGGAGGTGTGTATCAGGGCCTTGTCCATTCCAATTAGTTCTTGATCTACTAAAAGATCGTCACAACACCCCTCCTCGTAAAGACTCTCGAGGATGGTTAGTGCGTCTTCTTCCCTACCATTATTGTGGGTCGGTTCATCCGGAATAGCAGGTCCTGAATCAGGATTCTTTTTGAGGGCATAGAATCTTTTGACTGTAAGCCCTCTAATGTATTTATTCAGATCGATGAATACCTCAAAGAGATTTGGATAGCTGGGAGGGGCAAAGTTGAGCCCTTTTCTAAGCAGATTTAACTCAGTTTCCGTAAACACCGTTCCAGAGAGATTGTAAATTTTGATGGTGGAGTATGTCCCACCTATCTCCGCCCTCTTTTTGGTCTTTTTTCCTCCTCTTTTTCCTCTCTTTCTCCTCTTTTCCTTGTGGGATACCTCTGGGGGAGGGAGTTGAAATGTTTCGAGGCCGTGGGGGTGAATCCCCCCACAGCCCCCTGCCCTAAAAAAATGAGGGGTTGGGGCTGTGTTCCTTCGCTTTGGGCAGCGCTCCCAACCATATCTATAGTGCTGGTTAGTGTGGGGGCGGAATCCAGGGTTCTATCTTCCACCATTTCACTGGAGGTGGGGTTACCGGCAGGCTCAACCCTACCGTTTAAACTCCTCCTTATGGGGTCCATGCATGTATTTTTTATTATATTGGGTTTGGTACCTGCATTTGTTCCAAAATGTGATCTATCTTTCCTGGTGTTGTTACTATAGCTATTGTTCCTTGGGTTTCTTTTATTTTTATTGTTTCGATTCGAGAAGGGCTTTTTAGCTTTTCCCGACCTAGCCTCCCCTTGACTGGTGTATCCAGTTCTTGGGGAGTTATTATGTTCAACCCACCTGGACCCCCTATTGTTCCTGGATGGTGAACGCGGGCCTGGGCCCTTCTTCCAGTTAAATTCCCGTCCCTCCTGATAGTCCTGCCTATCCCTTTCAAATTTACCTGATTTTTTGCTGATGAGCTCAGTCTCAAAGCTTACCACCTGTTCATTTACATTCCCATCCCATGTGTTAAAAGAAGCTATATCTACAAATTCAGCAAGCTGTTCTTGTATGTCTTTTACATCTGTACGAATTGTTTCTAAATATCTCTGTCTCTGCTTTATGATTGATTCCAACAACAGTTTGTTACACTCTCTCATTTTAGCTAACCATTCGGTTTGCAAGTCCTCGTCTAGCCAGAGGCACATTTTAGTGAGTCTTAAACCTCTTGGAATCCGATCGACCTCAAGGTACTTCTCCAAAAGTAAAATGTCCCACCACTGGGTCATCTCTTTTTCCAGGGTTCATCTCAATCTATAAAAGAGGGATACCATGGTGTCTTCCCTATCCACAGTGTCTGTCTCATCTGTGCGGATGCTGTCTGCAGTGGTCCGCTGCTCATATGTATTAATACTGTTACTGAAGCCTTTGGCCAGAGAAAGTCTCCTAAGTTCCCGCTCTTCAATGGATAGAACCATATTTTCGCCTTTGCTGGATGTGGTTCGTGACGCACAGTTAGTCACTTAAAGGAGCTGGTTCTACCACTGCTGCTGGAGTCCCCACTCGTAAAAGCTCCAAAAAACAATAAGGTGAAACCACCCTTCTCCTGCGCTTGGTATCCAAGCCCCTCAACCACACTCCTCACGGGACTGACAAATGGCTTCTCAGATGGCTACTGTCTTGCTGCCCTTAACGGACTGGGGTCGTCCACCGGTACTACAAGCAAAAAGAACAAAGAAAGGGCGCACCGACCTAGCGCATTATCCTCAATAAAAGGCTTTATTTATGTAACATTAAAAAATGGCTACTCACAGACGTAGATAAACATAAGGCGTGTCAAGCTGATTTGCTCAATTGTCCGTGTTTAGTCCATATAATCGTCCATGACCGATGAGATGACTGACGCGTTTCGAGGCATAGCCTCTTCTTCAGAGCCACTGTGTCATGACTGTCTCTTTGATTTAAGTAGTGAGGTAGTGACCCAGCCCCTACCCCCAAGTGGGAGTGTCCCTCCCCCGGGGGGAGTGACTGGAGCACCACCCCACCCACTTCTGTGGCATCATTAGTAATATACAGTGGCATACATTGATCATGCAAGTGCAATACAAATGCTGGATAAGGTGCTATCCTTAAAGAAAGATTTAAGGAAAAGGGTTACAAAATTGAACATATTGAGGAAGCATATGCTAAATACTTGTTGATGTATGAAAACGACATTCCTGTCGAACATTCCTCCTCAACGTATAACCCCCAATACACTAACATCTTCAAGAGAAAGCCTCCTAAGGCTGGGAGTGCAGGGTCAGTCAGGTTCAGCACTGTGTACAGTAACAAAGCCTTTGATATCCAACGCGTGATCCAGCGCAATTGGAAAATTCTTAAACAGGATCCGGTTTTGGGAAGTGTACTGCCACCGAGACCGGAAATAGTGTTTAGGAAGCCAAAAGATCTAAGAAGCCAAATTGCCCCCAGTAGGGTCCGTAAACCCAAAGTTTCTCAAGGGGTATCAACATCCATCCCCTGGTTTTCAGCCTTTGACCAGAAGGGTAACTTCAGGTGTGGGGTCAAGAATTGTGGAGCCTGCTCCTTCATGTGGCATCGGAAAAAGGAAATAGTTGGCACAGATGGGCGAAGCCACGGGATCAAACAGTTCATTAATTGTGGCACTAGCTATCTTATATATGCCCTATTGTGCCCATGTGGTTTATTTTATATCGGACGCACTATACGACCCCTGAGAGTAAGATTCGGGGAGCACAAGTGCAGTATACTCAACAAAAAGACTAAGGAGGGACCGAGAGACCGGAACAACTACTCGGTACCTCGCCATTTCTGCCAGTTCCATGATGGAGACCCTACAGGGTTAAGGGTGTTCGGGATTGAAGTCATCGGCAAAGATCAGGATGACGGGGTGAGATTCCAGAAACTCTGTAAAAGAGAGTCCTACTGGATATTCACTCTGGGGTCCCTAGCACCAGGGGGCATAAATGAGGATATAGAGATCCATGGGATTCTATAGGATCAATGGGGCATACCAAATCGATAGCCCCACCTGTCCTCATGCACTCCTCACTTTACAGGCCTGATACAGGTGTTATATGGCTCGCCTGTGCCATGATCACCCTTTATTCGGTCTATCTCATCTCTGCTTTTTGATATATATATATTTTTTTGATATATATATTTTTGATAATTTTGATAATTTTGTTAATTTTTTAACAATAATTTTTAGACAAATTCTTTTAATTGTTTCATTTATCTGTCTGGTTTCTATTTCCGGAGCTGCGTTCAAAGATGCGGCTCCTAAGTTCTAGAACTACATCTAAAATTATGGTCCCATTCAGTTTGCAATGAGTCATACAGTCTTGGGTTAGTCATAAACCTGCGACTGTTAGTGAACAAAGAGATTAGTTCACCTAGTTGAGAGGACATGTTTTCCTTAAACAGTCCATCCTTGGGTCATTTTCCAAAAAGGTCCACTCGTTCACCTATACATTCTCCTTGGTTATTAAATTCACATTGATTCTAACTGTTTTCTCTATACTGTGACTGTATTAAGTATCTATTTAGATAGTGTGGTATATTCATATACGTGTGAGATACTTGTTTTGTATCTACAAGCTCTAGACCCTTGATTGAATCAGACGGGGGTCCCATCAAACCCATATGCATTTTATATAGAGGAGTTGCTGCGTGCATGTGTGGCTGCGTATGTACATGCGCCTGCATGCCCCTTGTGGGTTTTGTACGTGGTTTTGCATGTGTGCCCACACGGGTATACAATAGGACTACATCATTATTAGTAATTGTATTTAGCAAAAATATACACATGGATAAATGCAATCTTCTTGATTCCATCAAAGATATATAGTGGCCTAAATATAGTTTTTAATTAAGTATATAGAAGGGTGGAGGCTTTCTAAATAGAGATATTGGCACAATGGAGTTCCGAATTCAGGAATCTACAGAAGCGCCTAGAGGGTTAACAAAGTGGGATGTGATGTCATGTATTAGGGGCGCTGATGGCGTCTGTTGGGCCAATGCAGAGATAGAGGGAGTGGCCCGAGAGACAGACCGCCCCGCTGCACACAGTACCTCGATTCCCGAGATACAGGAAATGACGTCGGCGGAAGTGACGACAGGTGGAACGCATGACGCAACAACCCGGAAGTCGGGTAGCGGCGTGCGTTCCACGGAGCCGGTGATCGGTACAGCATGACCGATCGGCTCCAAGTTACATTATTATCTGTGCCCCACTCGTCCCATGAAGTTGGGGAGTGGCCGATCGGCCTCCTACCCCCCCTCTCTGATCTCTCCTATTCAGTGGGAATCCCCCCGGCCTTCCATCCCTCCCCCTATTTCCATCCCTCCCCCAGTATGATGGAATCGCCTGGGAGAACAGAGAGCAGAACATCATCATGTATAAACAAAAATCTAGCCTGGACTAGACACAATAGACAGCGAAGGTAATGGGAAATATTGTGGGGGAACTATCGATTATTGATTGATTATATTAGCTAACCTTTGCTGTCATTCTATGGAATGTTTATAATGATTTTAAGTGCACCCAGCAAGCATTTTTATCCGTTTTTATCCATTTTTAGTATTTGTTTATGGTAGTATTTGTTTATGGTGGTTTTTATCCAGATTTTTTTATTGTTGCACCGTTTTCCTTGTTGCACTGTTTTTATGCATATATATTTTAATTTCACGTATATATTCCAGCATTTGTATTGCACTTGCATGATCAATGTATGCCACTGTATATTACTAATGATGCCACAGAAGTGGGTGGGGTGGTGCTCCAGTCACTCCCCCCGGGGGAGGGACACTCCCACTTGGGGGTAGGGGCTGGGTCACTACCTCACTACTTAAATCAAAGAGACAGTCATGACACAGTGGCTCTGAAGAAGAGGCTATGCCTCGAAACGCGTCAGTCATCTCATCGGTCATGGACGATTATATGGACTAAACACGGACAATTGAGCAAATCAGCTTGACACGCCTTATGTTTATCTACGTCTGTGAGTAGCCATTTTTTAATGTTACATAAATAAAGCCTTTTATTGAGGATAATGCGCTAGGTCGGTGCGCCCTTTCTTTGTTCTTTTTGCTTGTAGTACCGGTGGACGACCCCAGTCCGTTAAGGGCAGCAAGACAGTAGCCATCTGAGAAGCCATTTGTCAGTCCCGTGAGGAGTGTGGTTGAGGGGCTTGGATACCAAGCGCAGGAGAAGGGTGGTTTCACCTTATTGTTTTTTGGAGCTTTTACAAAAAATTGTAATCGGGGCCTAGTCTGTGTTTGTACGTGTGAGATACACCGTTTTATAAAAAAATTTCTATTCCGCTATTCAATATACACCCTTTTTGAGTGTAAAAAATTAAATTACGGCATAGTCTGTATCGGTACATGTGAGATACACCTTTTTTAATTTGTTTGGCACATATCCTTCCACCGCCGAGGATTGCAGGGCGCTTCAGTTTGCCTCCTGTTCCGAACTCCTCCTACTCATCATCCTCATCCTGCCTTTAGGGTACAAAAAATTGTAATCGGGGCCTAGTCTGTGTTTGTACGTGTGAGATACACCGTTTTATAAAATTTTTCCTATTCCGCTATTCAATATACACCCTTTTGGAGTGTAAAAAATTAAATTGCGGCATAGTCTGTATCGGTACGTGTGAGATATACCTTTTAAATTTTTTTGGCGCATCTCTTTCCACCGCCAAGGATTGCAGGGCGCTTCAGTTTGCCTCCTGTTCCGAACTCCTCCTATTCCTCTTCCTCATCCTCCCTTTAGGGTACAAAAAATTGTATTCGGGGCCTAGTCTGTGTTTGTACGTGTGAGGTACACCGTTGTATATCCTTTTTTCTATTCCGCTATTCAATATACACCCTTTTGGGGTGAAAAAAATTAAATTTGCGGCATACGTTGCATATTTGACTGTGAGATACACCCGTTGTATTTGTATACTGTTTCTTTTTTCCGCTATTTAATAAACACCCTTTTGGGGTAAAAAAAAATAAATTGCGGCATAGTTTGCATATTTGACTGTGAGATACACCCGTGCGATACTGTTGTTGTTTTGTTCCGCTATTCAATAAACACCTTTCTAGGGCAAGATCATAAATTACAGAAATATGAGGAGACCGTCAAATAGGGGCCGTGGCCTGGGTCGTGGTGCTGCTGGTAGAGCTCCTGTTGCAAGGAGAGGACGTGGTCGATCTGTGCCAGCTACACGCACAAGTGAAACACCTTCCTCAAGTGTGAGTAGGCGACAGAACCTGCAGCAGTATTTGGTAGGGCATCATGCGCCTCTAGAAGTGATGAGGCCAGAAGAAGTAGAGGCGATAGTAGATTGGTTTGCTGACAGTGCCTCCAGTTCCTTCACATTGTCTCCCACCCAGTCTACTGCAGAAAGGTCAGAGTTGGCACCTGCAGCCGATGTCCAACCGTCTTTCACCTCACCCCCTTGCAAATCAGGCAAGCAGTCTGAGCCCCAAGTCATGCAGCAGTCTCTTCTTCTTTTTGATGACTCTGTCAGCAGGGTTTCCCAGGGCCATCCACCTAGCCCTGCCCCAGAAGTGGAAGAGATTGAGTGCAGCGATGCTCAACCACTTATTTCTCAAGATGAGTACATGGAAGGACCATTGCAGCACGTCTCCGTGTAAGGTTCTGGCACTCTCAGTGCCTCCTATCACATTATTTCCGGGTGATTTCCATCTACCTAGATAGATGAAACACATATAGGTGTGTTTCCCTTTAAGACTGATGCTGTCATCACTCAGCGCCGGACTGGATGGCTATTTAGATCGCCGGCTCTCACTCACATGTGTTCGTTCAAACTGCCTTGTGCCTTGATGCTAACCTGTCTTGAAGCATACCTCGCTATTGGAACCACGCTGCGCTGATCCCTGTATCCCGCTACTGGATCATCCGCCCTTGCTGGAAACCTCTCCTCTGCTACATTGCTATTAGTGATAAGTACCCCACAGGGGTAACCTCTATAACCTTTATACTAAAGCTTACAATACCTAGCTCTGCATACTAAGGACTATTACTACATCTGCATTATCTAAGATTGCTAGCTCTTGAACCTACTACCACCTGTTCCTGCACTGGGTTTGATCTCTCTTGTATGTCCACCTGCTACTCTGTCATCTGCTACCATACATGATTGCTAAACCTATCTGCATCCCATCTGATACTATCTTACTTTCAAGAGCATTTCCTTTCAAGTGTCTGTCCTCTACCATCTCTACCCAACCTGTCTCTTCAGCCTATCATCACTGTGTTACTATATACATAAGTCACTCTAGGAAACATCTTATTGAGTGTGTGTATTTACTTGCTGAATTGAGACCTTCCACACATGATGAGTCATTGAGAGTTGGGAATGGTATCTCAGCGTTTCTCTTACATGACTACTGAAGTGGAATATTTCTGCAGCTGAAAATCCACACCATACATAAAACGCAGGAGCATTACAGATTGAACGAACCCACAAATGGATTCAGCAGAAATAACCACTCAGGTGACACAATTAAAACAGCAAGTAACTGCGTTAATACACGCACTTGCTGAATTAAAAGAAGATAATCAGGCTCTGTTGCAGCAGGTAATTAGACTGACACAACTTACCTCTGCTCAGTCTCCTGAACCCAAAATAAATCCTCCTTTGGTATTTACAGGCGATCGCAAAAAATTTCGCGAATTTAAAAACGCATGTGAGTTACTTTTCTTGTTAAGACCCCGTACCTACCTTACTGATCATATTAAGGTTTGTACTATTATTTCTTACCTAACAGGCGATCCTCGGGCCTGGGCAGACTCTCTTTTTGAGAAAAACGACCAGCTTCTCAGCTCCTATGCCTTGTTTCTAGCAGAACTTACTAGCCTATATGATGATCCCAATAGGCAGAGTACTGCCGATTTTCAATTAAGATCCTTGAAACAAGGTAGGAGACCTGTGGAAGACTTTGTCGCAGAATTCAAGAGATGGACCCTTGATTCAGAATGGAATGATGCATCTCTGAAAACCCAATTTAGGCTTGGCCTATCAGAGGCCGTTAAAGACGAGCTGGCCCGAGCGGATCTGCCAAAAACCCTGGATGCATTGATACAACTCAGTATCACCATAGATAGAAGACTACGAGAAAGGAAGTCTGAAAAAATGGGAATGCCATTATCCAGTTCTTCTCGGATTTCGGCCGTTGACCCCACTCCTAAACCTGCTCCAGGTAACCACAGACCCCGGCTACCTAGGGAAAATAGGAAACCAAATAAATATGGTGATCCTGCCTGGTCATGGTCCAAGCCTGCCTTAAACAGTCAGCCTTGTCACTCTGACACATCCCATTTGAACCCTGATCCTACAGAGATGGATGAGGAGCCTATGGAGATTGGTGCCGTACATACTAAGTTGTCCTTACAAGAAAAAAGAGATCACAGGAGAATCTGTGGCCTTTTTTTTTATTGTGGTGAAGGGGGACATTTCATTACATTCTGCCCAACCAGACCCCATAGGCCTAAGGCTCTCCCAATGGAGGCCAGGCGAACGGTCTTCCCTGAAAAACAGCCTGGAAATTACCAAGGCTGTTGCCAGCCCTGTCCCCGTTCTATATCAGAAAAGGACACCCAGAAATTGGCAGATGTTGGTATAGATACTCCTATTTTTGCAAGCACATTTTTAGCTTCCAATGAAAACATTGAGATTCTTGCACCTGACTGCGTACGCGCTTCTAATGGCACGGTGGTATGTAGGAAGGATCTGAGGATGTTTGAAGAAGCATTGGTTGCTAGGACTAGTAGGATTACTCCGGATGGTTATGCGTCCGATTCTAGTGGGGGGTTCATGTAGCAGACACCCTAAGAACAAGTGATCCGATTCTCACATCGGTTACCAACCTGATCCGATTTTCATATCGGCAACAAGTGATCCGATTCTCAGATCGGTTACCAACCTGATCCGATTCTCATATCGGCAACAAGTGATCCGATTCTCACATCGGTTACCAACCTGATCCGATTCTCATATTGGCAACAAGTGATCCGATTCTCAGATCGGTTACCAACCTGATCCGATTTTCATATCGGCAACAAGTGATCCGATTCTCACATCGGTTACCAACCTGATCCGATTTTCATATCGGCAACAAGTGATCCGATTCTCAGATCGGTTACCAACCTGATCCGATTCTCATATCGGCAACAAGTGATCCGATTCTCCCATCGGTTACCAACCTGATCCGATTTTCATATCGGCAACAAGTGATCCGATTCTCAGATCGGTTACCAACCTGATCCGATTCTCATATCGGCAACCATTTTTTTTTTTTTTTTCTTCCCGATTTTCATATCGGCAACCAGTCTTATCCGATTCTCGTATCGGCAACCAGTATTATCCGATTCTCGTATCGTCAACCAGTATTATCCGATTCTCATATCGGCAACCAGTGTTATCCGATTCTCGTATCGGCAACCAGTCTTATCCGATTCTCGTATCGGCAACCAGTCTTATCCGATTCTCGTATCGGCAACCAGTATTATCCGATTCTCGTATCGGCAACCAGTGTTATCCGATTCTCGTATCGGCAACCAGTCTTTTCCGATTCTTATATCGACAACCAGCCTTAGAGGCCTTCCGGTGCCGGCCTTACGGGGGGGGGGGTACTGTAAGGTTCTGGCACTCTCAGTGCCTCCTATCACATTATTTCCGGGTGATTTCCATCTACCTAGATAGATGAAACACATATAGGTGTGTTTCCCTTTAAGACTGATGCTGTCATCACTCAGCGCCGGACTGGATGGCTATTTAGATCGCCGGCTCTCACTCACATGTGTTGGTTCAAACTGCCTTGTGCCTTGATGCTAACCTGTCTTGAAGCATACCTCGCTATTGGAACCACGCTGCGCTGATCCCTGTATCCCGCTACTGGATCATCCGCCCTTGCTGGAAACCTCTCCTCTGCTACATTGCTATTAGTGATAAGTACCCCACAGGGGTAACCTCTATAACCTTTATACTAAAGCTTACAATACCTAGCTCTGCATACTAAGGACTATTACTACATCTGCATTATCTAAGATTGCTAGCTCTTGAACCTACTACCACCTGTTCCTGCACTGGGTTTGATCTCTCTTGTATGTCCACCTGCTACTCTGTCATCTGCTACCATACATGATTGCTAAACCTATCTGCATCCCATCTGATACTATCTTACTTTCAAGAGCATTTCCTTTCAAGTGTCTGTCCTCTACCATCTCTACCCAACCTGTCTCTTCAGCCTATCATCACTGTGTTACTATATACATAAGTCACTCTAGGAAACATCTTATTGAGTGTGTGTATTTACTTGCTGAATTGAGACCTTCCACACATGATGAGTCATTGAGAGTTGGGAATGGTATCTCAGCGTTTCTCTTACATGACTACTGAAGTGGAATATTTCTGCAGCTGAAAATCCACACCATACATAAAACGCAGGAGCGTTACAGATTGAACGAACCCACAAATGGATTCAGCAGAAATAACCACTCAGGTGACACAATTAAAACAGCAAGTAACTGCGTTAATACACGCACTTGCTGAATTAAAAGAAGATAATCAGGCTCTGTTGCAGCAGGTAATTAGACTGACACAACTTACCTCTGCTCAGTCTCCTGAACCCAAAATAAATCCTCCTTTGGTATTTACAGGCGATCGCAAAAAATTTCGCGAATTTAAAAACGCATGTGAGTTACTTTTCTTGTTAAGACCCCGTACCTACCTTACTGATCATATTAAGGTTTGTACTATTATTTCTTACCTAACAGGCGATCCTCGGGCCTGGGCAGACTCTCTTTTTGAGAAAAACGACCAGCTTCTCAGCTCCTATGCCTTGTTTCTAGCAGAACTTACTAGCCTATATGATGATCCCAATAGGCAGAGTACTGCCGATTTTCAATTAAGATCCTTGAAACAAGGTAGGAGACCTGTGGAAGACTTTGTCGCAGAATTCAAGAGATGGACCCTTGATTCAGAATGGAATGATGCATCTCTGAAAACCCAATTTAGGCTTGGCCTATCAGAGGCCGTTAAAGACGAGCTGGCCCGAGCGGATCTGCCAAAAACCCTGGATGCATTGATACAACTCAGTATCACCATAGATAGAAGACTACGAGAAAGGAAGTCTGAAAAAATGGGAATGCCATTATCCAGTTCTTCTCGGATTTCGGCCGTTGACCCCACTCCTAAACCTGCTCCAGGTAACCACAGACCCCGGCTACCTAGGGAAAATAGGAAACCAAATAAATATGGTGATCCTGCCTGCTCATGGTCCAAGCCTGCCTTAAACAGTCAGCCTTGTCACTCTGACACATCCCATTTGAACCCTGATCCTACAGAGATGGATGAGGAGCCTATGGAGATTGGTGCCGTACATACTAAGTTGTCCTTACAAGAAAAAAGAGATCACAGGAGAATCTGTGGCCTTTGTTTTTATTGTGGTGAAGGGGGACATTTCATTACATTCTGCCCAACCAGACCCCATAGGCCTAAGGCTCTCCCAATGGAGGCCAGGCGAACGGTCTTCCCTGAAAAACAGCCTGGAAATTACCAAGGCTGTTGCCAGCCCTGTCCCCGTTCTATATCAGAAAAGGACACCCAGAAATTGGCAGATGTTGGTATAGATACTCCTATTTTTGCAAGCACATTTTTAGCTTCCAATGAAAACATTGAGATTCTTGCACCTGACTGCGTACGCGCTTCTAATGGCACGGTGGTATGTAGGAAGGATCTGAGGATGTTTGAAGAAGCATTGGTTGCTAGGACTAGTAGGATTACTCCGGATGGTTATGCGTCCGATTCTAGTGGGGGGTTCATGTAGCAGACACCCTAAGAACAAGTGATCCAATTCTCACATCGGTTACCAACCTGATCCGATTCTCATATTGGCAACAAGTGATCCGATTCTCAGATCGGTTACCAACCTGATCCGATTTTCATATCGGCAACAAGTGATCCGATTCTCACATCGGTTACCAACCTGATCCGATTTTCATATCGGCAACAAGTGATCCGATTCTCAGATCGGTTACCAACCTGATCCGATTCTCATATCGGCAACAAGTGATCCGATTCTCCCATCGGTTACCAACCTGATCCGATTTTCATATCGGCAACAAGTGATCCGATTCTCAGATCGGTTACCAACCTGATCCGATTCTCATATCGGCAACCATTTTTTTTTTTTTTTTTTTCTTCCCGATTTTCATATCGGCAACCAGTCTTATCCGATTCTCGTATCGGCAACCAGTCTTATCCGATTCTCGTATCGGCAACCAGTCTTATCCGATTCTCGTATCGTCAACCAGTATTATCCGATTCTCATATCGGCAACCAGTGTTATCCGATTCTCGTATCGGCAACCAGTCTTATCCGATTCTCGTATCGGCAACCAGTCTTATCCGATTCTCGTATCGGCAACCAGTCTTATCCGATTCTCGTATCGGCAACCAGTATTATCCGATTCTCGTATCGGCAACCAGTGTTATCCGATTCTCGTATCGGCAACCAGTCTATTCCGATTCTTATATCGACAACCAGCCTTAGAGGCCTTCCGGAGCCGGCCTTACGGGGGGGGGGGGGGTACTGTAAGGTTCTGGCACTCTCAGTGCCTCCTATCACATTATTTCCGGGTGATTTCCATCTACCTAGATAGATGAAACACATATAGGTGTGTTTCCCTTTAAGACTGATGCTGTCATCACTCAGCGCCGGACTGGATGGCTATTTAGATCGCCGGCTCTCACTCACATGTGTTCGTTCAAACTGCCTTGTGCCTTGATGCTAACCTGTCTTGAAGCATACCTCGCTATTGGAACCACGCTGCGCTGATCCCTGTATCCCGCTACTGGATCATCCGCCCTTGCTGGAAACCTCTCCTCTGCTACATTGCTATTAGTGATAAGTACCCCACAGGGGAAACCTCTATAACCTTTATACTAAAGCTTACAATACCTAGCTCTGCATACTAAGGACTATTACTACATCTGCATTATCTAAGATTGCTAGCTCTTGAACCTACTACCACCTGTTCCTGCACTGGGTTTGATCTCTCTTGTATGTCCACCTGCTACTCTGTCATCTGCTACCATACATGATTGCTAAACCTATCTGCATCCCATCTGATACTATCTTACTTTCAAGAGCATTTCCTTTCAAGTGTCTGTCCTCTACCATCTCTACCCAACCTGTCTCTTCAGCCTATCATCACTGTGTTACTATATACATAAGTCACTCTAGGAAACATCTTATTGAGTGTGTGTATTTACTTGCTGAATTGAGACCTTCCACACATGATGAGTCATTGAGAGTTGGGAATGGTATCTCAGCGTTTCTCTTACATGACTACTGAAGTGGAATATTTCTGCAGCTGAAAATCCACACCATACATAAAACGCAGGAGCGTTACACTCCGATGATGACGAAACACAGGTGCCAACTGCTGCGGCACTCAGAATTGTGGAGACCGACAAGGAGGGCAGGGGTGAAGACTGGGTGGAAGATGATGTGGAGGACGATGAGGTCCTCGACCCCAATTGGAATGAAGGTCATGCAGGTGACCTGAGTAGTTTGGAGGAAGAGGCGGTGGTCGTACAGAGCCACCAGCACAGCAGAAGAGGGAGCAGGGTGCAGAAGCGGAACGGCCGTGCCCTAGACACTACGCCTGCTACTGCCCAACGCAGCAAGGGACCAAGCGCACCAAAGCCAGCTCAAAGGAGTTCTCTAGCGTGGAAGTTCTTCAGAAAATGGGCTTATGACAGAACACGAGCCTGAAGCGAGGCATAAACCTTCTCAACCTGAGCACAACCTGCATGATCAGGCATCTAAGTGCAAAGCACGAGCTGCAGTGGAGTAGACACCTTCAAAACCAAGAAAGGTCTCTGGCTCCTCCTGCTTCCTCTTCTGCTGCAGTCTCGGCCTCTCCATCCACATCTGTAGTGATACCGGCACCTGCCACCCCACAAACAGACGATCTGTTAGCAACACCACCACCTGGGTCACCAACCATCTCCACAATGTCCCGTGGAAGCGTTCAGCTTTCCATCTCCCAAACACTTGAGAGGAAGAGGTAGTACCCCCCTACCCACCCGCGATCCCTGGCCCTGAATGCCAGCATTTCAAAATTCTTGGCCTTTGAAATGCTGTCATTCCGTCTGGTGGAGACGCACAGTTTTAACCACTTAAGCCCCGGAAGATTCTACCCCCATTCCGACCAGGGGGTATTTTGCGATTCGGCACTGCGTGACTTTAACGAACAATTGCGCGGTCGTGCGACGCTGTACCTAAACAAATTTGGCGTCCTTTTTTTCCCACAAACAGAGCTTTCTTTTGGTGGTATTTGATCACCTGTGCGATTTTTTGATCACGCGCTATTAAAAAAAGAGCGTCAATTTTGCAAAAATAGCAATATTTTTCACATTTTTTTATATGAAATTCCCCCCCAAAAAAATTTAAAAATCAAAATTTTTTAACATTTTCAGCCAATTTGTTTTATGCTACCTATGTTTGGTAAAAAAAAATCGCAAAAAGCGTATTTTGATTGGTTTGCGCAAAAGTTATCGCGTTTACTAACAAAGGGAAAGATTTTTGTCATTTTTGTTGTTTTTTTTTTAACGCGTAATGGCAGCGATCTGCGATTTTTTTTGCGGTACTGCGACATTGGGGCGGACAGATCGGACCCTTGACTGACATTTTTGACACTTTTGGGGGTACCAGTGACATTTCTACAGTAATCAGTGCTATACATATGCACTGTTACTGTAAAAATCCACTGGTAGTGAAGGGGTTAACTTTATTTGGGAGGGAGGGGCTGTGTGTGTCCCTAGGGGCGTGCTTTCTACTGTGATTGGCTGTGGCTTGAGCTGTAAGGACACTGATCAACGGATCTACATAGTAGATCCGTGTGATCAGTGTTTTTACAGCGAGGAGAATGACAGGTGGCTTGTTTACACAAGCTGCCTGACATTCTCCCTCTCCCCCGCCGATCGCCGAGTGACCGGCGGACATTGGGTCCGCTGGTCACACGCGCGGGGGGGTCCGTGACCACGCGGGAGCGGGAGCGCGCCTCCGAGGGCGCGCGCTCGCTCCCTAGACCCTCACAAGCTAGTGACGTAGCCCTACGTCGCTTTGCCTGTGAGGGGCTGACTGCCGACGTAGATCGGCGTTAGGCAGTCGGCAAGTGGTTAAAAGCCTTATGTCAGTGGCTGTCCCACAGTACGTCATGCCCAGCCGCCACTACTTTTCCAGGCAAGCCATCCCTTCCCTGCACAACCAAGTGGGGGAAAAAATCAGGTGTGCACTGCGCAACGCCATCTGTGCCAAGGTCCACCTAACTACCGATACGTGGACCAGTAAGCACGGTCAGGGGCGTTATATCTCCCTAACGGCACACTGGGTAAATGCAGTGGCGGATGGGCCTGAGGCGGATAGCAATTTGGTGCATATCCTTCCACCACCGAGGATTGCAGGGCGCTTCAGTTTGCCTCCTGTTCCTAACTCCTCCTACTCCGCTTCCTCATCCTCTACCGCCTCCTCATCCGGTCAGCGTAACACCTTCACCACCAACTTCAACACAGCCAGGGGTAAACGACAGCAGGCAGTTTTAAAACTTGCCTGTTTGGGGGAAAAACCACACACCGCGCAGGAGTTGTGGAGGAGCATGGAACAGCAGACAAATGAGTGGTTGCTGCCAGCGAGCCTCAAGCCCGGCCTTGTGGTGTGCGATAACGGGCGAAATGTCATAGCAGCTCTGGGCCTAGCCGGTTTGACGCACATCCCTTGCCTGGCGCATGTGCTGAATTTGGTGGTGCAGAGGTTCCTTAAAAATTACCCCGATATGTCAGAGCTGCTGCAGAAAGTGCGTGCCGTCTGTGCGCACTTTCGGCGTTCTCACCCTGCTGCTGCTCGCCTGTCAGCGCTGCAGCGTAACTTCGGCCTTCCCGCTCACCGCCTCATATGTGACGTGCCCACAAGGTGGAACTCCACCTTGCACATGCTGGAAAGACTGTGCGAGCAGCAGCAGGCCATAGTGGAGTTTCAGCTGCAGCACGCATGTGTGAGTCGCTCTGCAGAACAGCACCACTTCACCACCAATAACTGGGCCTCCATGCGAGACCTGTGTGCCTTGTTGCGCTGTTTTGAGTACTCCACCAACATGGCCAGTGCCGATGATGCCGTTGTCAGCTTGACTATCCCACTTCTATGCCTCATTCAAAAAACGATTCGGGCGATGATGGAAGAGGATGTGGCACAGGATGAGGAGGAGGAGGAGGAGGATGAAGAGGTAACATTTCCAAGGCTTTCAGGGCAGTCATTCGCAAGTGGCTCCGAGGGTGGGTTCCTGCACCCACAAGCGCCAGGGACTCAATTGTCCAGCAGGGGCACAGTTCTGGAGGATGAGGAGGATGAGGAGGAGGAGATGGAGGAGGAGATGGAACCATGTTCACAGCAGGGTGGCACCCAGGCCAGCTCATGGCCATCACTGGTGAGTGGCTGGGGGGATACAGAGGAAACAGACGATACACCTCCCACAGAGGACAGCCTTTAGTTGCCTCTGGGCAGCCTGGCACATATGAGCGATTACATGCTGCAGTGTCTCCACAATGACCACCGAGCTGCCCACATTCTAACTTGTGCTGATTACTGGGTGGCCACCCTGCTGGATCCCCGTTACAAGGACAATGCACCGTCCTTAATTCACTCACTGGAGCGCGATCGCAAGATGCGTGAGTACAAGCGCACGCTGGTAGATGCAATGCTGCTGGCATTCCCACCTGAAAGCGGGGCCACAGTGGAAGCACAAGGCCAAGGCAGAGGAGGAGGAGGAGGAAGAGGTCGTCAACGCAACCAGGGCACCCCCAGCACCTCAGAAGGCAGGGTTAGCATGGCCGAAATGTGGAAAAGCTTTGTCAGCACGCCACAACAAACAGCAGCACCAGCAGCTCATATGGAACGTCTTAGCAGGAGGCAGCATTTCACCAACATGGTGGAGCAGTATGTGTGCACACGCCTACATGTAGTGAATGACGGGTCTGCCCCCTTCAACTTCTGGGTCTCCAAATTGGGCACATGGCCTGAGCTTGCCCTTTACGCCTTGGAGGTGCTGGCCTGCCCTGCAGCCAGTGTATTATCTGAACGTGTATTTAGCACGGCTGGGGGCGTTATCACAGACAAGCGCAGCCGCCTGTCCAGAGACAATGTGGACAAGCTCACATTCATTAAAATGAACCAGGCATGGTTCCCACAGGACTTTTCTGTACCTTGTGCAGAATAGAGATGGATACCGACCTTACCCAGCCATTGTTCTATTTTTGATCTTTCTCACTCTTTTGGGGTATACCCTCATTTAAAATGACTGAAAAAAAAGCAGTGTTGGCTACCTCGTCCTCCTCCACCGCCGCTTCCACCTACACCGCCACATCCACCACCACCTCAACCTCCCTCCTATTCCATATGGGCCTCGTCCTTCACAGATGAAGAAAATTGTTTTATTTTTCTGTTTTTTTTTTGTTGTTTTAAGTTATTTCCTGTTGGTGATTTTCTTTATGCCCAACTAAATACCTTAGATGTATATATTATAGCAAAGTCTGGTCTGTTCTATGTAAAAGAAGGCAGAGCTCTGGGAGAATGCTTTGCCCTGTGAAATAGACACATGCAGTCAGTGTTCAGTCAAAAGCACTCTTAAATTTATTTGGAGCGGGGTAAGTCTTATACAGAAAATCCACAGGAAATACAATTGAGAGGGGGGAGAGTGCTCTCAGAAGTTAAACAATGGGTTAATACAGAATGTTTGTTAGAAATTGCAAAATATGCCTTGTCTAGACCCTAAGACTTAGTATAACTAAAGAGGAAGTGAATGTGTGATATTGAACAGGATACAGACCTAAAGTGTGAGGACATTGGGGTAATTTATGAGTTTCATTGTTCTTGTAACTAAAGCCTTAAAGCAATCTTTAACAGTATATAATGAAATAACTCAACTAAGTCAGAGCTGCATTAAAATGGCGTGACACAGGTCAAGCTAGAAAATGGTGGCAAGCAACAAAGTAGAGGTGCACATGCCTGTCTTTCCTCTTCAATCCCCTCTAAAAAATCATAATTTCATATGCATGATTTTTCTTCCTATCATTTATACAGTGTCATCAGAGGACACAAGGTCTCTCTGGAAAGGGACAGCAGGTTAGGCGACAATGTCCTTGGCTTCCTTAGTATAATCAAATAAGGACCTAATCCTGCCCACCTAAATGGTAGACTTAGCTTTCTTGGCTTTATAGAACTTTACATATTCCTGATAATCAAAAGGGGTTGGGGTTTGTTGTATCAGCACACCTTGTCCAGCTGTTAGAAATGTGTCAACATTTTCAGCATCTCTGTTAAAATACAAACTTACATAAGATCCCCCTCTGCTATCTGAGTCTGGGTTCTTTGTGGTTTTAGCGATTAGGCACATAATAAGTTTAAAACATGCATATAAAAATAATAGAAAAAGTAAAATCATCACAATCATCATAGCAATGTCTTTTAACCAGGAAAACATCCCTCCAAATCCAAAACCCCCCCATACCTGCAAAGGGGTCCCAGCTTTTAGCAATGTTACGGGCCTCTTCTTGCAACTTATTGACCTCCTTTCTGTGTTGGGCAATTATGTCATAGTAATTTGGCACTTCCAAAGTGGTATTGTATATCCAAGTGCAACACTCATAGTCCTCAGTATGCTCACAGAGGCCAGTCAGTGCAGCACTCATACTCTCTATAGCTAGATCATGTAATTCTAACTTCTTCCTAATGGCCCTTTGTTCAAGATTTAGCGATTTAATATCATCTGAATTATTTTCCATGATCTCATCAATGATTCCAGAATAATTATTTAATTTTTTCATCATATCAATTGCCCATCCTGTCCAGGAAGGGAGCCAGGCCCAAGCCAGATCTCCCTTGCTGAACAGATCTCGCTTGATTCTATGTCTTAGGGGATATCTTGGATGTGCACTTGCTTCAAGCATGTGCCTATTGTTGTCATTATCCCCAACTCCCATAGTTGGGACCACTGAAGCGAAATAACACCACTTGGGACTTGGCAGGAAATAATATTAAAAATTGACTTTTTGCAAATGGAAGGGTTAACACGTGTGCTATTTCCTAGGCTGACACACCATTCTGGGAAATGGCTTCTACCATCTACTGGGAAGGTGATATTATTATTACTTGACACATTAGTTAAAGTAGCAGAGGTCTCTTTAAGAAACTGGGTAATATTCAAAGGGACAGCAATAAGAGGGATGCGGGCTGTTTTTGGATGGAGTTTGCTACATATCCAACATTTTTCAAAACCTGACTTCTTTGCATAAGCATATTTAAATTTTTTTAATAGCATTTCACTATGAAAAGTGGGTGGATTCTCATCTACACCATTCTCAATACTCAATTCTCTCTTTGTTCTGTTATGTATCTCATATGAAGGGTATGGTCTGCATATACTTCTCATGACACCCAGGTCTTCAGGGTGATAGATACAGTTAGTAACAGTCCATACAAGGGAAAACACTGAAAATGGAATCAGGATTATCAGCAGCCATAGTTTGCCCGAGTCCGGTGAAACTGGAAAAGTCATTTTCTACAGGGTCTGGGCAGTCTGCCCCTGTCAGTACCCCCTTTTCTTGACTCTCCTGTTCAAGGTCAGGGCGGTCTGCCCCCGTTAGTACCTTTCTTGCTTCTGGATCCTCCGGCTCAGGTCCTATCCGCACCAACTTCACTCTAGTGGCATGAATCCAAGTAGGGCTGTGTTCGGTCAAAACAGCGGTCCTGGTAACTGCTACCACGATGGTCTCAGGGCTATAGGCGAAATCCAGTTGTTTCTTTCCTCTGGGCAGCAGCTTCATCACCACTACGTCTCCTTCTCTGAAAGGATGGGTATTTTCCTGTAAAGAGAAAAGAAAGGTGCGAGCAACTTTTTGTTCCGTTCCACTTGATTTGAAGTTTCAATTACTCTTTTCTCAATTTGTCTTTATTTGTGCTATTCATTCTTTCCATTATACCTGAACTCTGCGGATAATAATCTATTTTCAAGATTTTAACTAGTTCCTGGCATATTTTTGATATGAAAGCTGGAGCATTATTAAAACTAATTCAAAGCAGGCACCCCCATCCAGGAATAAACTCCTGACTGAGAATGCACGCCACCGTGTGGGCATCTCCCTTTTTGTGGTCCTAAAAGCTTCCACTCATCTGCTGAACATGTTCACTATGTGACTAAAAAGAACTCTTATTTCTTCCCTGCTTTGGGCCTATATGTGAAATCTATTTGTAGATGTGTGAATGGGTTTGATGGGTATTGGAGATGCTCATGTTTGGCCTGTTTGTTTGGCTTGTTTGTTTCTAATACAGGTGATGCATCTAGCAACATATGCTTGCACTAAACTGTCAGAAATACTTCATATGTTCTTTCCCACCCCCTGTGTCCTATTCCATAATACTAGGCAATAAACAGTGGGGCGCTAGCTGTGGGGATACACACAAGAGCTCCCCTCTTTTAGAAAAAGGTTATTCCCAACTTTTTCTAAAACATCACCCTAGTCCTTAAAACCTGTTCTGTAGCATGCGTTTGTAGCTTTGATAATGTGTGATCTTTTGGCCTGGAGCAGGAAATTAGCGATGATGGGGGGATGGTTACAGAGGACACTGAAAAAGCAACCGTGCTGAATGCTTTTTTCTCGTCAGTCTTTACACAGGAAACGGAGGGGTACACTGACCATGACTGTATGGTTAGTAGTAATACACAGGATTTGCCACTATGGCTAACAGAGGGTGAAATCAGGGAAAGGCTGGATAAACATAACACAAACAAATCACCAGGCCCGGATGGCGTACATCCGAGAGTACTCAAGGAACTCAGTAAGGTTATATCCAGACCACTGTTCCTGATCTTTGCTGACAGTATTAGGACAGGAGATGTACCAGGGGATTGGAAGAAAGCTAACGTGATTCCGATATTCAAAAAGGGCCAGAGGCATATCCCGGGAAATTATAGGCCTGTCAGTTTGACATCAATAGTATGTAAACTTCTGGAGGGGATGATAAGGGACTATATCGTAGAGTTTGCTAAAGACAACAACATCATCAGCAGTAATCAGCACGGGTTTACAAATGGGCGTTCTTGTCAAACCAATCTCTTAGCATTCTACGAGGAGGTGAGCTGTGAGCTAGATAGGGGGAGACCAGTGGATGTGGTGTACTTGGATTTCGCTAAGGCGTTTGATACAGTTCCCCACAAGCGCTTAATTTATAAAATAAGGTCTGCAGGTATCGAAAGCAGGGTTTGCTCTTGGATACGGAATTGGCTTAAAGGGCGTGTCCAAAGGGTGGTAATAAACAGCGCATACTCAGACTGGTCTGAGGTTGTAAGCGGGGTGCCCCAGGGCTCAGTCCTGGGACCAACCTTGTTCAATTTATTCATAAACAGCATTGAGGACAGGATCAGTAGTGCGTTATCAGTTTTTGCAGATGACACAAAATTGGCCAGGGCAATAACTGCACAGCATGAAGCAGATATCCTACAGAATGACCTGGACAAAATTACAGAGTGGGCAACGACATGGCAAATGAGGTTTAACGTGGAGAAGTGTAAGGTTTTGCACTTGGGGACTAAAAACATAAAAACACAATACACGTTAGGAGGGGAACCCTTGGGGGAATCAAAAATGGAGAAGGATCTGGGAGTCTTGGTTGATGATAGATTAGGCAACAGCATGCAATGTCAAGCGGCAGATGCCAAAGCCAGCAGAATATTAGCATGCATAAAGAAAGGGATGTATTCCAGAGATAAGACTATAATCCTTCCACTTTATAAAACTCTGGTCCGACCGCATCTGGAGTATTCTGTCCAGTTCTGGTCGCCAGTCCTCAGGAGGGATATGTTGGAGCTGGAGAGAGTCCAGAGAAGGGCAACTAAACTAATTAGGGGATTGGAGGACCTTGACTATGAAGAGCGTCTACAATCGCTTGATTTATTCTCCCTGGAGAAGAGACGTCTGAGGGGGGACATGATAGCAATTTATAAATATCTTAATGGGGATCCCAGCTTAGAAAAAAAGCTGTTCATTCGAAGGGATTGCATGAGGACTCGAGGGCATACAATGCGATTAGAGGAGAAGCGTTTTAACCACAGGCAACGTGGGGGGTTCTTTACTGTTAGGGCTACAAGATTGTGGAATTCTCTACCACAAGAGGTGGTTTCTGCGGGTAGTATGGTGGCTTTCAAAAGACTCTTAGACTTACATCTCAAGGATCAGAACATTCAGGGGTATGTGAGATGAGTACAGCCACACACACCTACACAGGTTGAACTGGATGGACTATTGTCTTTATTCAACCTCACCTACTATGTAACTATGTAACTATGTAACTACAAAAACATCTTCTGCTCCTTCTATGGCTGCCTATATATCATGTTGTGGTGTAACACACCCTTTAATACTAGTAGCCCATTTAAAACTGGGGCCTACCTAGGGCAAATGACGTGGCCATCCCTATTACCATCTCACAAGATGCTTTGTGCTATGTTCGGAGTCACTTCAGGCATGCCTTTAGACCTGGATTGCGACCATCTTTGGACAAAAACTATAGGGCAAAGTCTACCACCATACTCCTGGGCAAGTACACCTGTAATGGTCTTACAATTGTCCCTTGCATAAACACAAAACATTTTTCCATGATTTGGGAGGCCCAGTGCAGGCGCTACAACCATAGCATTTTTCAGATATATAAACGCATTTAACATTTCTTGTGACATTTCTGGACCTGTGGTTTGTCTCAAAATGTTATTCTAGATAGGAGCAGTCCGGATCCATAACAAGCAATGATCCTGTGGGCGGGAAAGACCCACTGTGGGCTGGCAAGACCCACTTCTTCTGTGACTGACTCTACTATACCCCTCTGTGTGAATAAAACCAAGGTAAACAACACTTTCCTGACACCATTGTCATTCACTTTCCTGACACCATTGTCATTACTCCTGTGACACTTTGTGTCCATATACATGTACATTTCAATAAACTCACTGAATCGCTCTGACTGGCCTCCACAGACTGACTACATATGTCATCCACATATTGTAGCGAGACTGAGCCATGAGCAGGTGTCCATCCCCTCTTGCATGGTCTGGAGAACTATAGAGCGGACAATCGAATTGTCCATATAGCCCTAAGGCTTTTCTACACCAGGTAAGTTACCTGGACTGAAAAACAAGAAACAAAGATGGCTGTGTCTCCTCGTCCAATAGGACGCTTGAAAAAAACACATTACTTAAACCAATCACTGTAAAGTGGGTAGCATCGGATGGTATGGCTGTCAGTAGAGATGCCACATCAGATACCACTTGCATGCTATGATCAAATAAAGAACTAAAACTTTTTGGCTCAGCGCCAATTTTCCCAAAAAATTATTTTGGCTTTGTGCCATTCTAACAAAAATCTGGCCAGTGGTTCCCCTCTTTCAATAGAGGAGACCCCTAATATATCATTCAAGAACTATAATCAGATAAAAAGTTAATCTGATTTGAAACTTTTGGCTCTGTGCCAACAGGGTCCAATGGTCACACTAATTGCGGTAACCCTTTCTGTCCAAAAATAAATTCCATAACTATAACAGGAATAAAGATATGACATTTGAACGCTTTCTTGGCAAGTAGCCAATTTTCAAAATTTTGCACCAAGTCTCCCCCTCTCATAGGGGACCATTTGCAAAATATAATTTTTCATTATCTATAATTCTATAAAAAATAACTTTTAAAATATCCTGCCGACAACGGTAATTTATATTTTAGTGTTTTTATTCATTATTCCTACGCTCATACAAGATGGGCACAAATGTATAAATGGCAAAACTTCAAGAAAATTCTATAAAAATAATTGCATATGTATGGGGATGCTGGGACCGTTTGTCCTCCAACTGTTCTGAATTAGGGAACTAATGTAGAAGTGCATTTGCAGAAGTGACCCCCCCTCTTTTCCCCTCACGTAAGGAAATGTAGTAGCTTAAAGCGTATATGATAAGGTCTTTAGAGAAGCACACACAAAAATTTGTGCTTGTCTGACATTACGAAGAAAACTACACCTGCCTTGGAGAATGAAACCGTGGGGTGCAGGTGTGGTCAGGGGTATTTGTAAGGTAATATTATTATTGTAGGGGGGCCTATGTTGAAAATGTCCTACTCTTTGATTTGCCTCTTCTGATAACGCCCTTGGAAATGCGCGCTGACAGGCTGTTTTTCTTTAGACAGATCAAAAAAGCCAGCAGCATCGCTCTCTGTCATGGCTTTTTGAGAACCTTCCAAGGTTTTAGTGGCCCAATCAGAAACTTGCTGTTTTACAATTAACATGTACTGTGACTTTAAATTAACGACAAATGTTTGAATCATAAGACTGTGCTACTCAGCAGTGACACAAAACTCCCAAACAGTCTCACCCGTCTTCTGTCTATAGGCAATCGCTGTGGTCTATATCTACATGTTTAAAGATTTTCACTTTCACTTCTAATAGCTCTACGTAGCTTTTTTTTTCCTATTCTATTGTACTAATACGGGGCATAAATAAACCAATTCTCCCCGCTTCTTCCATGTACTTTATATTACAACTAAACATTTACTAAAAGATTTACTTGTATCCTAATATCTCTAAGACTGGCCACACATGTCCGGGCAACTCTTTATCGTATAATTTTCTGTTAGATCCACCAAAAACCACATAAGAGGTCAAAATTAAACACATTCATTTGTATTCAATTAGGTAGGCATTTGTACTACATAGCTGAAGGAAAATTTCAAGGAAACTGTACTGAAAATTGTAAGAAAATGGTATCATGTATGGCCAGCATCAGACCTAAACCTTCAGTATAATTTCACAAAAGCATAAACAAAATCTAATATTCTCTCACTTAACAAAACATGTCTCTAAGATTTACACATTCACAAAATCACTTAAATGTATCTGGGTCCTTAGACCCTCTTTATGGTTAAAAACCCCTCCTGAAAAACCACTTGGTGCATGTATATTGAACCTTATACTCCCAGGTATAGTGGCTATCAAGAAGGTTTTCCCACCATTATAGACAAACAAACAATACACATAATAAACATTTATCTTGATTTGTCTGATAACCTACGATCGGTCAGTCAATTTTTACAGTAATAATGAGACTGTCGCTATCAGGAACAGTGTGTTATATTAACAGTCAGCAGGCGCAATTTTTACAAGTCATATATAATTATAGATACAGTTTCCATATATGTCAAACCAGTAATCATGACAAATAATTTTCTCTTATTAGACATAAAAGTAAATGAACTTAAATCTCTACACATAAGTGACTAACCTGTTCATTTAACTTACCAAACTGAAACTCTCCATGTCACACAAACAGATTATCTTATACTTTAAATCTTACAGTTCTATGCGATAGAGAGATGTAAGCAAGAAAAGAGGTCGTTTTTTTCTACACAGAACAGACTGACATATATCTTTCCCTGAAAAATATTATTCTGGCTTCCCTTAAGCCTCTTTATATATATGTTATTATTCCAGCTTCCCTGAAGCTTCTATATATATAAAAAATCCAGAGCATCTTCCCAGAGCCGCTCTATTATCCAACACGCTCCCTGAGCGTTTGGTGTATGGTTCAAAGATCGGAACCAGGGCCAAAAAAGGGCCAAGTCCCACCGGACAGGCAAACAGATAAAATAAAATATCTCCTTACCCAGTACCAGTGATCCCTTGGACCCATGATGACCTCTCTCTCTCCGATCCCGTTGACGAGCCCCCAATTGTTGGTGATTTTCTTTATGCCCAACTAAATACCTTAGATGTATATATAATAAGTCCCTGACTTATAGCAAAGTCTGGTCTGTATGTAAAAGAAGGCAGAGCTCTGGGAAAATGCTTTGTCCTGTGAAATAAACACATGCAGTCAGTGTTCAGTCAAAAGCATTCTTAACTTTATTTGGAGCGGGGTAAGTCTTATACAGAAAATCCACAGGAAATACAATTGGGAGGGGGGAGAGTGCTCTCAGAAGTTAAACAATGGGTTAATACAGAATGTTCGTTAGAAATTGCAAAATATGCCTTGTCTAGACCCTAAGACTTAGTATAACTAAAGAGGAAGTGAATATGTGATATTGAACAGGATACAGACCTAAAGTGTGAGGACATTGGGGTAATTTACGAGTTTCATTGTTCTTGTAACTAAAGCCTTAAAGCAATCTTTAACAGTATATAATGAAATAACTCAACTAAGTCAGAGCTGCATTAAAATGGCGTGACACAGGTCAAGCTAGAAAATGGTGGCAAGCAACAAAGTAGAGGTGCACATGCCTGTCATTCCTCTTCATTTCCCTATCCACATTTGTTTGCAGAGCACTTGCCTTGCTCTTAACTACATTTTGCTGCCATTTGCAGCACTCTAGCCCTTTCCATTGGTGTTTTAGAGCCATTTTAGTGCCTGAAAGTTCGGGTCCCCATTAACTTCAATGGGGTTCGGTGTCCGGGTAAAGTTCGGAAAAAGTCCGGGACACGGACCCAGACTTTTTTTTCAAGTTCGGCCGAACCCGCTGAACACGGACATCCAGGTGTCCGCTCAACTCTAATAGAGACCATTACTACCACTGGTATAGATGTATTGCCACTCCCACTGGGAGTATATATCCACATATACGCTTGTTGTTTTTTATATATGTGTCTATCTATTTTTAGTGATTGTTGGAATAATAAATATGTTTCTTTTATAAAACTCAGTGTGTCATAATTGTGATCCTCCCTTTCATATTGGCCTCCAAAAGCCCCATCTTTTTTCCTCTCTTTTGTCACCTGTTAGGGGTGTGGGCCAAACTATCACGGTACTTTTTTGTTGTAACACAATGTAATGTTTGTAAATGCTATAATTTTCATGCAAACCAATTAATATATGCTTATTGGGATTTTTTTTATACCAAAGGCATGTAGCAGCATACATTTTGGGCAAAATTTAAGAAGAAATTTGATTTTTAATTTTCTTTTTTAATCTGTCTTTTTTTATTTTAAAAAAAGAAAAACTCTGATCAAGTACCAAATACCACCAAAAGAATTTAATTTAAGTGAAAAAAAAATATTAATTTCATTTAGTTACAGCGTTGCATGACTGCACAATTACCAGTTAAAAAATAGAGCAGTGCTAAATAGCAAAAAATGGCCTGGTCATGAAGGGGGTAAAACCTTTCAGGTCAAGTGGTCAAATGTTGTTTATGGTATTCTACTTTATGATCCTGACTAGTATCATGTATGGTAATTTCCTATTATTGTGCAGCTAAAAAGCCATCTAAAGTGGCTGTCAAGGTATTAAAGGCAAAATGCACAAAAACACATCCGACTGAGAAGGGGAAAATCTGTGTAGTACATACAGTGGGGTATATTTATATATGTTTTCGCACAGGATTGATGTCATTTTCACCCAGGATTCACACACTTTTTCATTTAAATTCAGTTGGAAAAATGTATGCATCCTGTGTGAAAACATTTATAAATGGGACCTTACAGTAAATTCTACACAGTTCTTTTCCTTGTGATACTGGTTTTCTTGCATTTCCCTTTAAGACCTTGATGGTCACTGTCGCATTTTCACTGCACAACTCAGGTATGTTGTGCACTATCTTCCTTTGTAGCATTCCTGCATAAAAATGTATTTTTATTTTATAAACATAGCATATGCAATATTGCAATATCTACAGTATGTGAGGATACTATATATATATATATATATATATATATATATATATATATATATATATATATATATATATATATATATATATATATATATATATATATATATATATATATATATATATATATATTACATTATACATGAACATACCAAAATATACACATAGCTATGAGCTGAAGAAGTGAAAGAGTGCTGCCTAATAGAAAAATATATCTGCGGGAAAGCCACAATGACCATCAAAATTAGGTTGTGTCTCATTTTCCAGTAAAAGGGGAAAAGCTTTTTAGACAGGTGTAATTTATCATTTTTTCTGATTTAATATCAAGGAAATATATTAAAATAATAAAAAGAATCCTGAAATCCTCAAAATTTGGAGTGATAAATAACACTCCCTGTCTTTATCACATTATACCTACTAACAGAAATATTGCACAGTGCATTTTGCCAGACATGGGCGATTATTTTCCAATAAAAAGTTGCATATTAAATTCTAGCACAAAAGTGGGTGTCTAGTACTTTTGAAACCTTTCAAGATTTGCCCAAGAACACAGTTTTAAACTTAACTAATATAAAGCTTTGCTGGATAAAAGTAACATTAATACTCAGTCTCTTTTACTCCCCCAACCAAACAACAAAGGTGATGGCTTCATATATTTCCAGTTTACTGTACCTTGAAGCATTTTCAACATGTTTTTTTCTCACATTTTTCATAGTTTTTGCTTTCTATACTTATAGCTGTGAGGAATTCATTACATCTAATCAGCCTGCAATGCTAGGAAATGTAAGGCAATTGATGAATGTTCTGGCAGATGTAACCTAAACTATACTGCAAGGGCTTCACCACTGAAAACCAAGATAAATATGTATTAATCTTAAGCAATTTCTCAAAATTAGTTTATAAATATTTGTTGCTAGCAGTCTGCCGATGAAGTAGAGCAAGCATTTGTGGGTTGGAGTTCATTCATAGTACATAGAAAATGTGGACAAAATATCACATCAATGGAATGGAGTGAATGAAAGCATACCATTTTGAATGCTGAAAATGCTACTAAATGGAAAAGCTATCAGGTGCATCATACTGTCTCTACACATAATTTTTTTTTTCCATATACATTCTTTTCTTTTAATAAAAGTACATACTGTACACTGAATGAGCTACAACATTTAACCACTTTACCACCGGAGGATTTTGCTGTCTTCCGTCCAGGCCACTTTTTGCGATTCGGCGCTGTGCAACTTCAACTGACAATTGCGCGGTCGTGCGATGCCGTACCCAAACAAAATTTACGTCCTTTTTTTCCCACAAACAGAGCTTTCTTTTGGTGGTATTTGATCACCTGTGCGATTTTTACTTTTTGCGCTATAAACAAAAAAATAGCGTTTATTTTGAAAAAATAACAATATTTTTAACATTTTTTTTATATGAAATTCCCCCTAAAAAGATGTAAAAAACAATTTTTTTAAAAATTTTTGGCCAATTTGTTTTCTGCTACCTATGTTTGGTAAAAAAAATCACAATAAGCGTATTTTGATTGGTTTGCGCAAAAGTTATTGCGTTTACTAACAAAGGGAAAGATTTCTGTCATTTTTGGTGTTTTTTTTTTTAACGCGTACTGGCGGCGATCTGCGATTTTTTTTGTGGGACTGCGACATTGCGGCGGACAGATCGGACCCTTGACTGACATTTTTGACACTTTTGGGGGTACCAGTGACATTACTGCAGTAATCAGTGCTATATATATGCACTGTTACTGTAAAAATGACACTGGCAGGGAAGGGGTTAATTTTATTGGAGAGGGAGGGGTTAATGTATGCCTGGTGCTTACTGACGTGTAGGGGGGGAGGTGACTAAGTGAGTCATGGACAGATCGGATGTCCAGCTATGCTGAACAGTCCGATCTGTCACTCCCTGTCACTATGGAGATCCGCCCGCTTGTGTTTACACAGGCGGGCGGATCTCCACACTAGATCACCGGCGATCGGGGCAGAGCAGCGGCGATCGCCGCTGCTCCTCCCCTGGCCCGACTCCCGCTGTGAATGAAAACAGCGGGAGCGAGCCTCCGGCGGCGCGCAAGCGCCGCCCAGAAGGGGGAGTGTCTGACGACGTTAATACTACGTCGTCAGACGATAACGAACCACTTTGCCGCAGTAGTACTACCGTACTCAGACGGCAAGTGGTTAAAGTAACATCATTTGACAGTAAACAAAAATGTAAATCAATGTATTGCATATACTTCCAAAGCCATATAGTTGCCAAAATATCCGCAGTCACAGAACTGACCAGGCCCCAACCAGTTAACATATCCCCCAGTTTATGAATTAATTTCTAGTAATAAATCAGGGGAATCATAAAAGACAAGGAATAAATAGTGTAAACAGAAAAAGGGAAGGGGGAGATTAGTGAAAAGGGTAAGGAATAGGAAAGGAGAAGAAAGGAAAAGGTGTCAAGGTCTTACCTTGCCTGATGGACGAACATCTGATGGGATGGATCGCGAACGCAAACTCGCTCAAATTTTCGCGAACCTCAGGTTCGCGGCGGGTCCCATTCATTTTAATGGCAAGTGAACATGAAAAACCCCCAGGTCATATTTGCAGCCACAAAATACTTACTAGCTGTGCACACATAGTCCCACAACATGGACATTGACATAAAGTCAAAAAATGTGCTGCGCTACAAATATATTACCCAAATCAAAATAAGTATTATTCTGGTAATAACGTATAAATATTCAATAGCATATGTGCGTATAATAACAAAGCAAGAACAAAAAAGTGTACGAGATGTATAAAGGGTGTTTTAAATCCCAATGAAGTCCATAGCAATTAAAAAACAAAAGATGGTGTGCAAAAAGATCAACGAAAGGTCCCAGAGATTGAATCCGTATGACACTTTGTGAAGATAGTAGAGACACCGACGTGCAGATCACCAGATACACAACAAATGGCTGCTTACCAGAGCAAGTAGGTCCCTCAACCTAATGAGATGACCAATTGAGCTTATATGTAGTACCAAAGGTTGGCCACCGGATGTCTCCTTACAGACCCAGATTCGACCTCTGCCTCATATATCCGGATAATAAAAAACTTGTGTGTAGTACCACAGTGAACCACAGGGTGTCTCCTTAGGGGCTCATACACGATATCCACATCACGATGTTAAAAAGAAAGAAATGTATACAGGGACATAGCGTAACTCCATATAAGAAAGTTTATTCAAATAAAAGCAGGTAGTGCACTCACGTTTTAGTAGAACATCAAGGCATATACTGTAAAAAACCAGGCTAAGAGTGAGCGAACATCTCTTGCGGTCTCAAAAACGTTGGTAGCCGGCTGTTGGGGGCGTGGTTGCGTCACGACTGGCTCACCCGACCGGTTTCGTCACACGTATGACGTCATCAGGGGTGTAAGAGCCAGCCGTGACTACCACGCCTATATACCCCCAGAAATTCGCGGCAGGTGGGGCCGCATAGAGCTCGTATTGTGAGTGTAAATAGGGCGGAATTAGGGCGCCAGATATGGTCCCAGTAAGGGCGGAAGTGATCCGAGGTAACGTGGGGACCTCCCGCGGCGGGCTGAGCCGTGCAGATCTCGCAAGGCACGAGAATCTACAGGGCGGAGCCGAGCGCCGGAAGTGATGCTATGTAGTGTGAGAAAAAACTTCCGGCGGTGGGCGGGGCCACGCAGATCTCGTAGGGCACAAGTATGTGCCAGACCGAGCGCCGGAAGTGATCCAACTGAGGGCGGAAATAGTCATAAATAGCGGGAGGAGGCTCCAGCGGCACTCGTTTATCCAATGCCATTAATTTTGACTATAAATAAATGGTATTTAGCTAATAATCGTATAATTACGGGATTGTTTAAAATGCAAAACTTTTTAAAGTGCACTTAATATGCACTTTAAAAAGTTTTGCATTTTAAACAATCCCGTAATTATACGATTATTAGCTAAATACCATTTATGGTATTTATGGTATTTACCAGTTTTTTATTATCTGGATATATGAGGCAGAGGTCGAATCTGGGTCTGTAAGGAGACATCCGGTGGCCAACCTTTGGTACTACATATAAGCTCAATTGGTCATCTCATTAGGTTGAGGGACCTACTTGCTCTGGTAAGCAGCCATTTGTTGTGTATCTGGTGATCTGCACGTCGGTGTCTCTACTATCTTCACAAAGTGTCATACGGATTCAATCTCTGGGACCTTTCATTGATCTTTTTGCACACCATCTTTTGTTTTTTAATTGCTATGGACTTCATTGGGATTTAAAACACCCTTTATACATCTCGTGCACTTTTTTGTTCTTGCTTTGTTATTATACGCACATATGCTATTGAATATTTATACGTTATTACCAGAATAACACTTATTTTGATTTGGGTAATATATTTGTAGCGCAGCACATTTTTTGACTTTATATCACGTTGGTTTTTCTATGTTTCCTTTGTGCAGCAGCTCACCTTTGTAATTTTGTTCACCAGTCATTTTTTGATTAGCACAGAAAGTTACACCACTTCATATGGACATTGACATACCAGAAGTATTAAGCGAATCTGCGATTGACAAGCATTCTTTTTTTATCTGCAAAATTTTGTCAATTCAGGAGCGCATGAAGGCCATGGAGGAGAGGCAATGCCAGGCTATGAAGGGGGTGAAGGAGATGATCCTGCTATTGGAAAAGTTTCCACATTTTTTTTTATAAGTTATATAAATAGTTTATAAGTATAAACAAAAAGTCCTGGCGCTGTGGTTGCGGTGGTCAGACGGCGGGGCTGGGATAATGGGGTCGGACAATGTCTCAAGGGGGTCCACCTTGAATATCACGTCCAAGTCCGGGCTGCTGCCTACCCTAACCCAGATCCCAACTGGGTGGAGAGAATAGCAACACAAAAAAATCGGGTATGATGGCGCTCCCGGACAAAATGACATAAAAAGAAAGAAAGAACTTGCATGCTGCTCGGGATCTGGATGATAAGCTTGTTTATTAAAATCAATAAAATAGGCTCCTGGTCAGGGAGAAACCAATGGTGTGCCAAGGATGTAATACTAAGCATGTAGACATGGTACCAAAGGAGATAACTCAAAGAGCAAGGAGGACCCAGAGGCAGGAAAACAATGCCTTACCACCTGTAAGGTCTGGACGGTGTGTCACCTGTTGATGGACTGACAGCCTCGATCGAATCGGGAACCTTCGCTGCGGGTGAGTCTCCGGATGGGGCGATGCCTGGGGTGAGAAGAGGTTGATGGGGGGGTAGTATGCTCAAACCCCGACCTACAGCTCCGGTGGCGGTGCGCGCCCGAGGTGGCAGTGGCCGCTGCTCGTCAGTCCCTCAGGTGAGCCTGTAATCATCCACCAGGGTGACGAGCTTGTATACCTATCCTGCTGGTCGGTGGGAGTCCATGTACTGCTATAGCTACTGGTCTCTGATCCTGACCGCTTTTCGCGACAGCATCATTATGTGAGCTCCATTCTGTAATTATCAAGGTAAGTATAAGCAGACAAGATGGGTCCTTCCGGTGTCCATGTGGAGGCTGGACAGCCCCAGCCCATACGCTGAGGAAGTCCCGCCCACGGACGATACGCGTGCGCAAGGGAGAGGAGATCGTGACGTCACTCGTAGCCCCTGTCAGCAGAGCGTTCCGCTCTGTCTGGAGACCAGCTGGATTGCTGTACTGCTCGTTTTTGCATTACCTTGAAGTAAGAGGCTGTCCATTTGTTTTATTAATAAATTGTGGTGTTTGAAACATATTGCACTATGGTCTGCCCCCTTTTTATTACATGGGGATCGTTGTGAACACCTTTACAAAAAGGAGAGATGCCCTCTGTGATTGCTGTCCTGGTCAGGATTTTCACATTGCTGGGAGTGTACTTTTAAGGCTGTCTTTTCACAGCCTACAGGTGAGAGGCTAGCACCTCTGGTGAAGGATTGCACTGAACAAGCACTTGTGTCCTGTTTACTGATCAGCACTGAGCACTTTCATTGGGATTTCTTATTGGACTGTTTTCTCCTCTTTTTTACAAGACTACTGCGTGCCATTCATAGACTTTTCATTTATCCATTGATGTTTTATTGTCTTATTGTTTTAGCGCTGCACTTTTCACTATCTGGAGGTACATTAGGCATTCACAGGATAAATAAGTGTCGGCCATTACAGGCCCCAAAAATTAGGCATTCAACGGACATAAAAGGCCTTTTATGCCACTGTATTTACCTAAGACAGGGACAATGAATTGTTATTGGTGGTGGTGGATATTTGTGGCCTGTCATGAGGAATTTTAATCAAACGTGGTCTACTGGTCACATGTGTTGAATTCCTCCGAGATTCATGCCTCATTCATTTTTAGAAATGTGAGGTTGTCAACACTGTCGTGAGCTAGGCGAGTGCGCTTATCGTTCACAATTCCTCCTGCTGCGCTGAACGTCCTTTCGGACAGGAAACTGGACGAGGGGCAAGCCAACAGTTCCATTGAAAATTGTGCAAGCTTTGGCCAGAGGTCAAGCCAGCCCACCCAGTAGTCCAGGGGTTCATCACTTCTCAGAGCGTACACATCAGCCGTTAACCCGATGAAGCTGGATCCGGAGGACAGCTGTGGATGGGTCTGAAAGAATGATCTCATATCAGAAGTGACCAACACATCTTCAAACGGCCCTATTCTTGCAGGCGCTGTTGGATTGATACCCGCAACTGTTTCTCTGTGAGTGGAAATTCCTCTGCCAGTGCACGCAAAAGCAGAATGCAGCATTTCTCTAAACAAGGCCTGGAAGTGCTGCATTCTGACAGCCCTCTGTGATGGTGGTAACATTTCCGCTATTTTTTGTTTGTACACCCAGTACTGGTCCTTGCCCTTTATGCTTTTTACACGGGGGTCCCTCTTAAAACACTGCAGCATGAAGGCCCCCATTTGCACTAAACTGGAAGCGGTGTAGTGGCCTGGCTCCTGCTCATCAATCAGGATAATGTCGTCCTCGTTCTCCTCCCCTCATCCACGGACAACACCAGGGATCCCAGAAAGGTTTAAAGCATGCTCTTCTTGCTCCTCCTCATCCGCCCCGGCACCATCTTCCTCTGACTCCTCTTCAGACTCCTGTTGTTGACTTGTCTCAGATAGAGTAGCCCCCCTTGGGAATTCATCCAGCATTGTGACTTCCTCATCTTCCTGCTCCTGCTCCTCAAAGGCTTGATCAACGACACGATGCAATGCACGCTCCAGAAAGAAGGCGTAAGGTACAATGTCACTGTTTGTGCCCTGGCTGCGACTGACCAGTTTGGTGATCTCATCAAATGGCCGCAGAAGTCTGCATGTGTCGCACATGAGCAGCCACTGGCGCAGTGAAAAAAAACCAAGCTCCCCAGAACTTGTCCTGCCACAGAGTTCGTACAGGTAGTCGTTAACTGCACGTTTCTGCTGGAGCAGCCTATCAAACATATACAAGGTTGAGTTCCATCGCGTCGGGCAGTCACAAATAAGACGTCTGACAGGCAGGTTGTGTCGCCGCTGAATGTCAGCAAGGCAAGCCATGGCTGTGTAAGATCTTCTGAAATGGCCTGAGATTTTCCTGACCTGCCGCAAGACGTCCTGGACCCCAGGGTATTTGAAAACGAATCGCTGCACGACCAAGTTCAGGACATTTGCCATGGTACGTGTGTAATTTTGCCCTGTTTCAGCGTGCACAGCAGATTGGCACCGTTGTCGCACACCCCTTTACCAACTGTCATATTGAGCGGTGTTAGACACTGATCTGCCTGTGAACGCAAAGCTGAAAGGAGTGCAGGACCAGTGTGGCTCTTGGCTTCCAGGCACAACAGATGCAGCACAGCATGGCAAAGTCTCACCTGGCATGTCGAATAGGTTTTGGGGATCTTGCGCGGCGCAGCGGAAGAGACGGTAGCAGCGGAAAAGGAGGAGTCAGCCGAGGAGGAGAGGGAGGATGGAGTAGGGGGAGGAGAAGAAGAGGCAGGCCTGCATGCAATCAATGGTGGTAAAACCAAATCTACACGGGTGCCATGGGTTATATACTTGATGGTTCACCCAGTGGGCAGTAAAAGTTATATACCTTCCCTGCCCGTGTTTGCTATTCCAGGTGTCTGTGGTCAGATGTATCTTGGCACCGACACTGTGTGCCAGAGATACATTCACTTGCCGCTGAACATGGCCATATAGCTCTGGAATGCCCTTCTGCAAGAAATATTTACTTCCTGGGACCTTCCATTGTGGTGTTCCAATGACCACAAATTTTCGAAAGGCCTCCGAGTCCACCAGTTTATATGGCAGTAGTGGGCGGGCTATCAGTTCCGACAATCCAGCAGTCAACCGTTGGGCAAGAGCGTTATCCGGCGTCATCATTTTTTACGTTTGAACATTTTGGCCACGGAAGCCTGCCTTTTTCCAGAAAAACGTGAGGACGGCATGATGGAAGGTAAAGTGGAGGACAATTGTGAGGAGAGAGGAGAAGGAGAAGAGGCTGGACGGTGAGAGCCTGGAGTGTGGCTTTGTGGGTTCTGATGGCGTTGCTCCCACTGGACTTGGTGATGGGAGTCCAGGTGCATTCTTAAGGCGGTCGTCCCTAGGTGAGTGTTGGGCTTACCGCGACTTATGCGTTGACTGCAAAGGCTGCAGATGGCAACACTGTTGTCAGCAGTGGACACGTTAACAAAAGCCCACACTGCGGAGCCATGTGCCAGCGTCCTGGGAGTGCCAGATGTGATCGTACATGGTTGATGGCTCGCTCCTGATATATTAGCTGTCTGGTTTGTCCCTCCTGTACAATGTAAGTTCGGCCTCCTTCTCCTCCATATCTGCTGGTCCATCTCTCCCCTTTGAACTCCCCTCCTCTTCCTCTCTTGTGTGCACCCACGTGACGTCCATAGACACGTCATCATCGACGTCACCTTCCCCACCACTATATTAGCAGTCTGGTTTGTCCCTCCTGTGCAATGTAAGTTCGGCCTGCTTCTCCTCCCTATCTGCTGGTCCATCTCTACCCTCTGAACTCCCCTCCTCTTCCTCTCTTGTGTGCACCCATGTGACATCCATAGACACGTCATCATCGATGTCACCTTCCCCACCACTAACATTAGAGATATTGGAGTAGGCGGCAACAGTGGCAAGCAACCTCCTTGGACTGATCTAGGTACTGTATTCAGACTGCTGAGTGGCGGCTGTTGCTACCACCTCAAAGAGTTTTTTTTTTGCGGCCCTGTCCGCATATGTTACAGTGAGATACACCCATTTCATACTGTTGTATTGCGACTTGCAATAAAAAAAAATATTTAGGGGCAAAAAAAGTTGATTGCGACCCTATCCGCATATGTTACAGTGAGATACACCCATTGCATACTGTTGTATTGCGCCTTGCAGTAAAAAAAAACTATTTAGGGGACAAAAGAGTTGATTGCGGCCCTGTCCGCATATGTTACAGTGAGATACACCCATTGCATACTGTTGTATTGCGCCTTGCAGTAAAAAAAAACAATTTAGGGGACAAAAGAGTTGATTGCGGCCCTGTCCGCATATGTTACAGTGAGATACACCCATTGCATACTGTTGTATTGCGCCTTGCAATAAAAAAAATAATTTAGGGCAAAAAAAGTTGATTGCGGCCCTGTCTGCATATGTTACAGTGAGATACACCCATTCCATACTGTTGTATTGCGCCTTGCAATAAAAAAAAAAACATTTAGGGGCAAAAAAAGTTGATTTTGGCCCTGTCAGCATATGTTACAGTGAGATACACCAATTGCATACTGTTGTATTGTGCCTTGCAATAAAAAAGTCCATTTAGGGGCAAAAACAGTTAATTGCGGCCCAGTCTGCATATGTTACATTGAGATACACCCATTGCATACTTTTGTATTGTGCCTTGCAATAAAAAAAACTATTTAGGAGACAAAAGAGTTTATTGCGGCCCTGTCCGCATATGTTACAGTGAGATACACCCATTGCGAACTGTTGTATTACGCATTGCAATAAAAAAAACATTTAGGGGAATAAAAAGTTGATTGCGGCCCTGTCTGTATATGTTACAGGGAGATACACCCATTGCATACTGTTGTATTGCGCCTTGCAATAAAAAAAAAAACATTTAGGGGCTAAAATTTCTTGCGGCTCTGTCCGCATATGTTACAGTGAGATACACCCACTCAATAAAAAAAAACATTTAGGGGCAAAAACAGTTTATTGCGGCCTTGTCTGCATATGTTACAGTGAGATACACCCATTGCATACTGTTGTATTGCGCCTTGCAATAAAAAAAATTTAGGGGCAAAAAAAGTTTATTGCGGCCCTTTCCGCATATGTAACAGTAAGATACACCCATTGCATACTGTTGTATTGCGCCTTGCAATAAAAAAAACATTTCGGGGCAAAAAAAGGTGATTGCGGCCCTGTCTGCATATGTTACAGTGAGATACACCCATTGCATACTGTTGTATTGTGCCTTGCAATAAAAAAACTATTTAGGAGACAAAAGAGTTTATTGCGGCCCTGTCCGCATATGTTACAGTGAGATACACCCATTGCATACTGTTGTATTGCGTCTTGCAATAAAAAAAACTATTTATGGGACAAAAGCATCCCGGCGCGCACTGTTTTTTCTGATTCTGATCTGATCTTCTGAACGAGGCATCCGCCGCCGACTCGCGACTGCTCGCCCACTACGAAGAGGAATCCCCCCATATACCAACATACAGGTTGTACTATCATAAACGCCACCCAGTGGCCACTCGTGGACTTCACTTATCCACATTTCTTCACCATTTTCAACACAGTGTATGTGGCACATATATCAGTTAATTTGCAACTTGTTTACACACTTGTGGTTGTGGGTTAATTTTTTCACGGTATCAGTTTACTTTATTTCCTGGTTTATTGATTTATGTGAATAAACACCTGTTCCCACATCTATATATTTTCATTTCTTCACTTTTTTTTACTACACTGCACTATCCGTGGGTCACCCAACCCATATATCCCCTTTCACGCCACTAGGGGCACTATATATGGTTCTATTTATTTGTTTCATAGGTAGCGCCATCACCAATCGTCACATTTCATTTTAGCAAAAGAGTTGATTGCGGCCCTGTCAGCATATGTTACAGTGAGATACACCCATTGCATACTGTTGTATTTCGCCTTGCAATAAAAAAAAACATTTAGGGTCAAAAAAAGTTGATTGCGGCCCTGTCCACATATGTTACAGTGAGACACACCCATTGCATACTGTTGTATTGTGCCTTGCAATAAAAAAAACGATTTAGGGGACAAAAAAAGTTGATTGCGTCCCTGTCTGCATATGTTACAGTGAGATACACCCATTGCATACTGTTGTATTGCGCCTTACAATAAAAAAAAACATTTAGGGCCAAAAAAGTTGATTGCGGCCCTGTCTGCATATGTTACAGTGAGATACACCCATTGCATACTGTTGTATTGCGCCTTGCAATAAAAAAAAACATTTAGGGGCAAAAACAGTTGATTGCGGCCCTGTCTGCATATGTTACAGTGAGATACACGCATTGCATTCTGTTGTATTTTGCCTTGCAATAAAAAAACTATTTAGGGGACAAAAGATTTTTTTGCGGCCCTGTCCGCATATGTTACAGTGAGATACACCCATTGCATACTGTTGTATTGCGCCTTGCAATAAAAAAAATATTTAGGGGCAAAAAAATTGATTGCGGCCCTGTCCGCATATGTTACAGTGAGATACACCCATTGCATACTGTTGTATTGTGCCTTGCAATAAAAAAAAAACATTTAGGGGCAGAAAAAGTTGATTGCGTCCCTGTCCGCATATGTTACAGTGAGATACATCCATTGCATACTGTTGTATTGCGCCTTGCAAAAAAAAAATATTTAGGGGCAAAAAAGTTGATTGCGGCCCTGTCCGCATATGTTACAGTGAGATACACCCATTGCATACTGTTGTATTGCGCATTGCAATAAAAAAAAACATTTAGGGCCAAAAAAAGTTGATTGTGGCCCTGTCTGTATATGTTACAGTGAGATACATCCATTGCATTCTGTTGTAATGCGCCTTGCAATAAAAAAAACAATTAGGGGCAACAAAAATTTTTTTGCGGCCCTCTCCGCATATGTTACAGTGAGATACACCCATTGCATACTGTTGTATTTCACCTTGCAATAAAAAAAAACAATTAGGTGCAAAAACAGTTGATTGCGACCCTGTCTACATATGTTACAGTGAGATACACCCATTGCATACTGTTGTTTTGCGCCTTGCAATTAAAAAAACTATTTAGGGGACAAAAGAGTTGATTGCAGCCCTGTCCGCATATGTTACAGTGAGATACCCCCATTGCATTCTGTTGTATTGCGCCTTGCAATAAAAAAAAACATTTAGGGGACAAAAAAAAGTTGATTGCATCCCTGTCTGCATATGTTACAGTGAGATACACCCATTGCATACTGTTGTATTGCGCCTTGCAATAAAAAAAAACATTTAGGGGCAACAAAAAGTTTTTTGCGGCCCTCTCCGCATATGTTACAGTGAGATACACCCATTTCATACTGTTGTATTGCGACTTGCAATAAAAAAAAATATTTAGGGGCAAAAAAAGTTGATTGCGACCCTATCCGCATATGTTACAGTGAGATACACCCATTGCATACTATTGTATTGCGCCTTGCAGTAAAAAAATCCATTTAGGGGCAAAAACAGTTAATTGCGGCCCTGTCTGCATATGTTACATTGAGATACACCCATTGCATACTTTTGTATTGTGCCTTGCAATAAAAAAAACTATTTAGGAGACAAAAGAGTTTATTGCGGCCCTGTCCGCATATGTTACAGTGAGATACACCCATTGCGAACTGTTGTATTACGCATTGCAATAAAAAAAACATTTAGGGGAATAAAAAGTTGATTGCGGCCCTGTCTGTATATGTTACATGGAGATACACCCATTGCATACTGTTGTATTGCGCCTTGCAATAAAAAAAAAAAATTTAGGGGCTAAAATTTCTTGCGGCTCTGTCCGCATATGTTACAGTGAGATACACCCACTGAATACTGTTGTATTGCGAATTGCAATAAAAAAAAAAAACATTTAGGGGCAAAAACAGTTTATTGCGGCCTTGTCTGCATATGTTACAGTGAGATACACCCATTGCATACTGTTGTATTGCGCCTTGCAATAAAAAAAATTTAGGGGCAAAAAAAGTTTATTGCGGCCCTGTCCGCATATGTTACAGTGAGATACACCCATTGCATACTGTTGTATTGTGCCTTGCAATAAAAAAATTTAGGGGCAAAAACAGTTAATTAAAAAAGAATAGCGCAACCATGCAAAAGAAATGACTATTAAATATGGAGACAATCCATAAATAAAAATGGGGGTTTAGTCCCACCATATGGCCATATCGTGCTCAAGCCCACCACTGCGTCAAAGTACCCCATTATCAGTGGGTCCTACACTATCCATAAAAAAGGGGTGAATCCAGCCTCTCTTACCCTTGGAGATAACACTCCTTGCTGGGAAGATGTGCTAATGCACTGCAGGGGACTCCTCCTATATCTACTTGATAGAGGACACCAATAGAGTACAGGTGTGTGTGGGGGATGGGATGCTCAACCTCATAAGTCTGGTCAGACCGAATACATAATAAACAAGCAAAAAATTGGGGGAGCAAACCATGAACATGTATATCTAAAGCCGGTGCAGCTATGGACCAAGCAACATGTATATTAAAAAAGAATAGCGCAACCATGCAAAAGAAATGACTATTAAATATGGAGACAATCCATAAATAAAAATGGGGGTTTAGTCTCACCATATGGCCATATCGTGCTCAAGCCCACCACTGCGTCAAAGTACCCCATTATCAGTGGGTCCTACACTATCCATAAAAAAGGGGTGAATCCAGCCTCTCTTACCCTTGGAGATAACACTCCTTGCTGGGAAGATGTGCTAATGCACTGCAGGGGACTCCTCCTATATCTACTTGATAGAGGACACCAATAGAGTACAGGTGTGTGTGGGGGATGGGATGCTCAACGGGCAAAAACAGTTGATTGCGGCCCTGTCTGCATATGTTACAGTGAGATACACGCATTGCATTCTGTTGTATTTTGCCTTGCAATAAAAAAACTATTTAGGGGACAAAAGATTTTTTTGCGGCCCTGTCCGCATATGTTACAGTGAGATACACCCATTGCATACTGTTGTATTGCGCCTTGCAATAAAAAAAAATATTTAGGGGCAAAAAAGTTGATTGCGGCCCTGTCCGCATATGTTACAGTGAGATACACCCATTGCATACTGTAGTATTGTGCCTTGCAATAAAAAAAAACTATTTAGGGGACAAAAGAGATGATTGTGGCCCTGTCCGCATATGTTACAGTGAGATACACCCATTGCATACTGTTGTATTGCGCATTGCAATAAAAAAAAACATTTAGGGCCAAAAAAAGTTGATTGTGGCCCTGTCTGTATATGTTACAGTGAGATACACCCATTGCATTCTGTTGTAATGCGCCTTGCAATAAAAAAAAACATTTAGGGGCAACAAAAAGTTTTTTGCGGCCCTCTCCGCATATGTTACAGTGAGATACACCCATTGCATACTGTTGTATTGCACCTTGCAATAAAAAAAAAACAATTAGGTGCAAAAACAGTTGATTGCGACCCTGTCTGCATATGTTACAGTGAGATACACCCATTGCATACTGTTGTTTTGCGCCTTGCAATTAAAAAAACAATTTAGGGGACAAAAAAAGTTGATTGCGGCCCTGTCTGTATATGTTACAGTGAGATACACCCATTGCATTCTGTTGTATTGCGCCTTGCAATAAAAAAAAATATTTAGGGGCAAAAAAAGTATATTGCGGCCCTGTCCAAATATGTTACAGTGAGATACACCCATTGCATACTGTTGTATTGCGCCTTGCAATAAAATAAAACATTTAGGGGCAAAAAAAGTTGATTGCGGCCCTGTCCGCATATGTTACAGTGAGATACACCCATTTCATACTGTTGTATTGCGCCTTGCAATAAAAAAAAACATTTAGGGGCAAAAAAAGTTGATTGCGGCCCTGTCCACATATGTTACAGTGAGATACACCCATTTCATACTGTTGTATTGCGCCTTGCAATAAAAAAAAAAATTTAGGGGCAAAAAAAGTTGATTGCGGCCCTGTCCGCATATGTTACAGTGAGATACACCGATTGCATACTGTTGTATTACGCCTTGCAATAAAAAAAAAACATTTAGGGGCAAAAAAGTTGATTGCGGCCCTGTCTGCCTATGTTACAGTGAGATACACCCATTGCATACTGTTGTATTGTGCCTTGCAATAAAAGAAAAAATTTAAGAGACAAAAGAGTTTTCGCGGCCCTGTCCGCATATGTTACAGTGAGATACATCCATTGGATTCTGTTGTATTGTGCCTTGCAATAAAAAAAAACATTTAGGGGACAAAAAAAGTTGATTGCGGCCCTGTCTGCATATGTTACAGTGAGATACACCCATTGCATACTGTTGTATTGCGCCTTGCAATAAAAAAAACATTTAGGGCCAAAAAAAGTTGATTGCGGCCCTGTCTGCATATGTTACAGTGAGATACACCCATTGCATACTGTTGTATTGCGCCTTGCAATAAAAAAAAACATTTAGGGGCAAAAAAAGTTGATTGTGGCCCTGTCTGCATATGTTACAGTGAAATACACCCATTGCATACTGTTGCATTGCGCCTTGCAATAATAAAAAAAAAATTATTGGCAAAAACAGTTGATTGCGGCCCTGTTTGCATATGTTACAGTGAGATACACCCATTGCATACTGTTGTATTGCGCCTTGCAATAAAAAAAACTATTTAAGGGACAAAAGAGTTTATTGTGGCCCTGTCCGCATATGTTACAGTGAGATACACCCATTTCATACAGTTGTATTGCGCCTTGCAATAAAAAAAAACATTTAGGGGCAAAAACAGTTGATTACGGCCCTGTCCGCATATGTTTCAGTGAGATACACCCATTGCATACTGTTGTATTGCGCCTTGCAATAAAAAAACTATTTAGGGGACAAAAGAGTTTATTGAGGCCCTGTCTGAATATGTTACAGTGAGATACACCCATTGCATACTGTTGTATTGCGCCTTGCAATAAAAGAAAAAAAAAGAGGACAAAAAAAGTTGATTGCGGCCCTGTCCGCATATGTTTCAGTGAGATACACCCATTGCATACTGTTGTAATGCGCCTTGCAATAAAAAACATTTAGGGGCAAAAAAAGTTGATTGCGGCCCTGTCTGCATATGTTACAGTGAGATACACCCATTGCATACTGTTGTATTGTGCCTTGCAATAAAAAAAAAACATTTAGGGGCAGAAAAAGTTGATTGCGTCCCTGTCAGCATATGTTACAGTGAGATACACCCATTGCATACTTTTGTATTGCGCTTTGCAATAAAAAAAACATTTAGGTGACATAAAAAGTTGATTGCGGTCCTGGCTGCACATGTTACAGTGAGATACACCCATTGCATACTGTTGTGTTGCGCCTTGCAATAAAAAAAACTATTTAGGGGACAAAAGAGTTGATTGCGGCCCTGTCCGCATATGTTACAGTGAAATACACCCATTGCATACTGTTGTATTGTGCATTGCAATTAAAAAAAAACATTTAGGGGCAAAAACAGTTGATTGCGGCCCTGTCTGCATATGTTACAGTGAGATACACCCATTACATACTGTTGTATTGTGCATTGCAATAAAAAAAAAAACATTTAGGGGACAGAAAGATATGAAATTGTGGCTTAGTCTGTATCTGTACGTGTGAGATACAGTCATTGGATACTGTTGTTCTAGTCCGCTATTCAATAAACACCCATTTAGGGAAAAAATATTAAATCGCGGCCTAGTCTGTATCTGTACGTGTGAGATACACCCGTTGTATACTGTTGTTCTATTCCGCTATTCAATAAACACCCATTTAGGGAAAAAATATTACATTGCGGCTTAGTCTGCATATTTTACTGTGAGATACACTCGTTGGATTCTGTTGTTCTATTCCGCTATTCAATAATCACCCATCTAGGGAAAAAAGATTACATTGCGGCCTAGTCTGCATATGTTACAGAGCAACAAGGCACACAGGTCTCGCATGGAGGCCCTGTTACTGGTGGTGAAGTGGTGCTGTTCCGCAGAGCGACTCATGCGTGCGTGCTGCATCTGAAACTCCACTATGGCCTGCTGTTGCTCGCACAGTCTAGCCAGCATGTGCAAGGTTGAGTTCCACCTTGTAGGCATGTCACATATGAGGCCGTGAGCAGGAAGGCCGAAGTTACGTTGCAGCGCTGACAGGCGAGCAGCAGCAGGGGGAGAACGCCGAAAGTGCACACAGACGGCCCGCACTTTCTGCAGCAGCTCTGACATATCGGGGTAATTTCTAAGGAACCTCTGCACCACCAAATTCAGCACATGCACCAGGCAAGAGATGTGTGTCAAACTGGCTAGGCACAGAGCTGCTACGAGATTTCGCCCATTATCGCACACCACCAGGCCGGGCTTGAGGCTCACTGGCACTAACCACTCATTGGTCTGCTGTTCAATGCCCCTCCACAACTCCTGCGCGGTGTGTGGTTTTTCCCCCCAAACAGGCAAGTTTTAACCACTTAAGCCCCGGAAGATTTTACCCCCTTCCTGACCAGGGTTTTTTTTGCGATTTTTTACTGCGTGAATTTAATGGACAATTGCGCGGTCGTGCGACGCTGTACCTAAACGAATTTGATGTTGTTTTTTTTTCCCACAAATAGAGCTTTCTTTTGGTGGTATTTGATCACCTGTGCGATTTTTTGATCATGCGCTATAAACAAAAAAAGAGCATAAATTTTGCAAAAGTAACAATATTTTTCACATTTTTTTATATGAAATTCCCCCAAAAAAATGTAAAAATCAAAATTTTTTAACATTTTCGGCCAATTTGTTTTATGCTACATATGTTTGGTAAAAAAAAAATCACAAAAAGCGTATTTTGATTGGTTTGCACAAAAGTTATCGCGTTTACTAACAAAGGGAAAGATTTTTGTCATTTTTGGTGGGTTTTTTTTAACGAGTAATGGCGGCGATCTGCAATTTTTTTTGCGGGACTGCGACATTGCGGCGGACAGATCGGACCCTTGACTGACATTTTTGACACTTTTGGGGTTACCAGTGACATTACTGCAGTAATCAGTGCTATACATGTGCACTGTTACTGTAAAAATGACACTGGCAGGGAAGGGGTTAACTGTATTGGAGAGGGAGGGGTTAAGTATGTCCTAGGGGCATGTTTCTAACTGTGATGGGACATGGCTACTAGTGTACTACATAGTAGAACCGTCTGATCTCCATTTTTACACAGGGGAGAATGACAGGCGGCTTGTTTACATTAGCCGCCTGCCTTTCTCCCTTCCCGGCGAACTATTGCGAGTGACTGGCGGACATCGGGTCCACCGGTCACATGAACTGACTTGTTAGGGAACGAGCCGGGGCAGGTGCGTGCCTCAGCAGGCGCGCGCTCGCCCACTATTTTCTCACAAGCCAGTGACAGGCTAGTGACGTACCGGTACGTCACTTTGCCTGGCCGGGCTGACCGCCGCAGTATATGTACTTGCGGCGGTTGGCAAGTGGCTAAAACTGCCTGCTGTCGTTTACCCCTGGCTGTGCTGAAGTTGGTGGTGAAGGTGTTACCCTGACCGGATGAGTAGACAGTAGAGGACGAGGAAGTGGAGTAGGAGGAGTTAGGAACAGGAGGCAAACTGAAGCGCACTGCAATCCTCGGTGGTGGAAGGACATGCGCCAAACTGCTATCCGCCTCAGGCCCAGCCGCCACTGCATTTACCCAGTGTGCTGTTAGGGAGATATATTGTCCCTGACCGTGCTTACTGGTCCACGTATCCGTAGTTTGGTGGACCTTGCCACAGATGGCATTGCGCAGTGCACACCTGATTTTGTCTCCCACTTGGTTGTGCAGGGATGGTATGGCATGCCTGGAAAAGTAGTGGCAGCTGGGCACGACGTACTGTGGGACAGCCACCACCACAAGGCTTTTAAAACTCTGCGTTTCCACCAGACAGAATGACAGCATTTTAAAGGCCAGGAACTTTCAAATGCTGGCATTCAGGGCCAGGGATTGCGGGTGGGTAGGGGGGTACTTCCTGTTCCGCTCCAGTGTTAGGGAGATAGAAAGCTGAACGCTTCCACAGGACATTGTGGAGATGGTTGTTGGTGATCCAGGTAGTGGTGTTGCTGGCAGATCCTCTGTTTGCGGGCTGGCAGGTGCCACTGTCACTACAGAGGTGAATGAAGAGGCTGAGACTGCAGCTGCTGAAGAGGAAGCAGGAGGAGCCAGAGGTCTTTCTTGGTTTTTGAGGTGTCTACTCCACTGCAGCTCGTGCTATGCACTTAGATGCCTGGTCATGCAGGTTGTGCTCAGGTTGAGAAGGTTAATGCCTTGCTTCAGGCTCTGATTGCACAGCGAGCAAACCACTCGTGTCCTGTCATCAGCACATTGTCTGAAGATCTGCCACGCTAGGGAACTCCTTTGAGCTGGCTTTGGTGTGCTCGGCCCCTTGCTGCGTTGGGCAGTAGCAGGCGTAGTGTCTGTCTTTTTCACACTGCTCCCTCTTCTACTGTGCTGGTGGCTCTGTGCGACCACCGCCTCTTCCTCCAAACTACTCAGGTCACCTGCATGACGTTCATTCCATGTGGGGTCAAGGACCTCATCATCCTCCACGTCATCTTCCATGCAGTCTTCACCCCTGCAACCCTTGTCGGTCTCCACAATTTGGAATTCCGCAGCACTTGGCACCTGTGTTTCGTCATTATCTGAGATGTGCTGCGATGGTCCTCCCATGTACTCATCTTGAGAAATAAGTGGTTGAGCATCGGTGCACTCAATCACTTCCACTTCTGGGGCAGGGCTAGGTCGATGGCCCTGGGAAACCATGCTAACAGAGTCATCAGAAAGAAGAAGAGACTGCTGCATGACTTGGGGCTCAGACTGCTTGGCTGACTTGCAAGGGGGTGAGGTGAATGATTGATGGACATCGGCTGCAGGTGGCAACTCTGACCTTTCAGCAGAAGACTGGGTGGGAGACAATGTGAAGGTACTGGAGGCACTGTCAGCAACCCAATCTACTATCTACTACTAGAGGCGCATTAGGCCCTGCCAAATACTGCTGTAAGGTTCTGTCGCCTACTCGCAGCTGAGAAAGGTGTTTCACTTGTGCGTGTAGCTGGTACAGATCGACCACATCCTCTCCTTGCAACAGGAGCTCCACCAGCAGCACCACGACCCAGCACTAACATGGTGGAGCAGTATGTGTGCACACGCCTAGACGTACTGAATAATGGGTCTGCCCCCTTCAACTTCTTTGTCTCCAAATTGGGCACATGGCCTGAGCTTGCCCTTTACGCCTTGGAGGTGCTGGCCTGCCCTGCAGCCAGTGTATTATCTGAATGTGTATTTAGCACGGCTGGGGGGCGTTATCACAGACAAGCGCAGCCACCTGTCCATAGCCAATGTGGACAAGCTCACGTTCATTAAAATGAACCAGGCATGGATCCCACAGGACTTGTCCGTACCTTGTGCAGGATAGACATGTATACTGGCCTTACCCAGCCATTGTTGTATTTTTGATCTTTCTCACTCTTTTTGGGGTGTACCCTAATTTAAAAAAAATTAAAAACAAAAACCAGTGTTGGCTACCTCGTCCTCCTCCACCGCCGCTTCCACCTACACCGCCACATCCACCGCCACCTCAATATCCTACTCCATATGGGCCTCGTCCTCCTCCTCCACTGCCGCCGCCACTTCCACCTACACCGCCATATACTCCGCCACCTCAACCTCCTACTTCATATGGGCCTCGTCTTCCTCCTACATCATTCAAGATGATTATTTTATATTTTTCTGTTTTTTATGTTCTTTTAAGTTATTTCGCCATCCACATTTGTTTGCAGAGCACTTGCCATGCTTTTAAGATGATTTTGATGCCATTTGCAGCCCTCTAGCCCTTTCCATGTTTGTTTTAGAGGCATTTTAGTGCTCAAAAGTTCGGGTCTCCATTGACTTCAATGGGGTTCGGGATCGGGACAAAGTTCGGGTTAAGTCCAGGTCACGAACCCAGACATTTTTTTTAAGCTATGTCGAACCCGCCGAACCCGAATATCCAGGTGTTCGCTCAACCCTAGTTATGATATAACATCCATATTTGTATTATGGTGAATTTGATAGACAGATTGAAGAGGTGGACATATTCTGACTAGAATAACATAACATAAAATAGAATAAAATAAAATAAATCAAAAACAAAAACAAAAACATAACCATAAACAAGAGCAACACTAAAACAGAAATAGAGAATACCGTTGCACCAAGGAAGTAATTGTATCTATATATGTTGGGGTATAGGTAGTGATTGAATTATTGGGTGATCTTAATTATTGTTCTAAAAAGACTTGAAAGTTCGTTTCAGAGTTCAGCCCTGAGGGAATTAAACTATTTAAATTATAGATGGTAAAGAGAAGCTGCGCTATATCTGATAATAAAATAATCGCACTGACAGATAACAAATGAACATATAATTAAAAATGTCCAAACATTTGACACAGCTTGTGCCTAAAAAGTCCAAATAGAAAAGTCCAAAGTACAAGGGAGATCCAGTCTAAAGTGCAATATAGAGGAAAATGAATCCAACACCATAGATCACTCCTTCCGCCGTTAGTGTGGCATGCTGAGAATGTGCTATGCGCTTAACAGATTTGATAAAGAAATCAGCATCGTACATAATATGTGGACATCAGTGGACACAACCCAATGCAGAGTTCCTCTCCTGAAAAGATCATTCAGTGGACAGAGACCCGCGGTATCCAGCAAACAACACTAGTCACCTTAACTTTTTCTCGTCTCAAGCAGCAGAAAAGGCAATTTTCATCAAAGGACCAATCACAAACACCTGTAGGTTCATAGTCTTTGAATAAGCTGAGATCTTGAAGCAATCCCGGTCCAAACAGCCCTTCTAAAATACTCTCAAAACACAGTGAATGAGCTTGTACCGCCACGAGTCAAGTTCCTGCCTCTCGATCGAGCATTGCTGGCTCTTACACAGACTCGCCGTTTAATTTATATTTAAATTATAGATCCAACATTTCTCTTTTTGTAATAGTATGCAATTAAAATCGCCTCTTCTTGGGAATAACTTCAATTTGTATATTCCCTTAACTTTCATTCCTTCTAAATTGCCTGCGTGGAATTGACTAAAGTGTTTAGCCAGTGGTTTGTCGGGGTTATTTTCCTATATTTCACGCATGTGTTCCCCTATGCGTATTTTTAATTGCCGCTTTGTTTTCCCTATGTAATTTTTCTTACATGGGCAGGTTATCATGTAAATGGTTTTGGTGGTAGCGCAATTAATTAGATTAAGTATTTTAAATTCTTTTTCACCTGTAGCATTATAGAATGTGTCTGATCTATCCACATATGGGCACATTTGGGAACGGCCACAGGGAAACATGCCTTTACTCCTAGGAATCTTTGAGAGCCAAGTTCCATCTGAATCTTTTGTGAATTCAGATTTTGTGAGAATATCACTTAGATTTTTTGCTCGTCTAGCTACCAAATTTGGGCTTGGGCCTACAATATCTTTTAGGGTGGGGGTAATGCTCAAAATGCCCCAATGTTTTTGTAAAATTTGGCGGACTGGTTCCAATTGGATACCATATTGGGTAATAATACGTGTTGTTCCTATTGTATCTTTAGTTGGAGTGGTCTTTTTAACCAGTAAATCCTCTCTTGTCCGTGTACTTATTTTTTGTTTGGCTTTTCTCAATTGTCTATGGGAGTAACCTCTTTCCCAAAATATTTTACATAGATCTTTACTCTCATTTATGTAGTCCTCTTTTTTCGTGCAGTTTCTTTTAATTCGTAAAAACTGTCCTGTTGGTATGCTATTTTTGAGCCATTGTGGGTGGTGGCTATCTGCTCTTAAGAGTGTGTTGGCTGCAGTATCTTTACGGTATGTGTTTGTCATTAGTTGATTATTTTCAATTCTTATCCATAGGTCTAGGAAGGAGATTCTAGATTTATCAGCTGTGTATGTGAGGTGAATGTTTCTATCGTTTTCATTTAAAAGTTTGATGAATGTATGGAGGGTGTTTTGATCTCCCTTCCAGACCATCAGTACATCATCGATAAATCTAAGCCAGGTGTGTACATGGCTTTGAAACATTTCTGTCACATATACACTTTCTTCCTCCCATAGTACCATATGTAAACAGGCATATGAGGGTGCCCATGAGGCTCCCATTGAGGTGCCTTGGATTTGTTGATAAGTGTGATAGGAATTGGAAATTATTGCTGTGTAAGGCAAATGTGAGTAAATAGTGTTTTTCTAGGACTGTTTTCACTGCTTTTATTCCCCATGTATAAGGAATAGATGTATACATTGATTCAACATCTATTCCCACAAGCCAAATTTCCCCATTTATTTGTAGGGCATTCATTTTGTCTAAGACGTCTCTTGTGTCTTGCATATGCGATTTTAATTGTATGACCAGATTTTTTTTGTATGTCTAAATATTTTCCGGTTTTCTCCAGTGGCCCATTAACTGTGGATACGATTGGCCTTCCTGGGGGGTTAATTAGGGATTTATGTACTTTGGGAATGATGCAAAAAGTAGGTGTATTATATTCCTGCACCTTTAAATATTCAAATTCTCATTTTGTGACTAATCCTTGCTCTTTTGCCATTTTAATTTTCCAATTCAATTCTTCAACTAATTTTGGAAATGGATTTTGATCAAGTTTTTTATAAGTGTTACTATCACTCAATAATCTTTTTATTTCCTTTTCATAAAGATCTGCATCCATTAGCACAACGTTACCCCCTTTGTCGCTGCGTTTTATAATCATGTGTTTTTAGCTTGATTCAGTTCTTTAATTGCTCTGCGTTCTTCTTTAGATATATTGTCTATACCTTTGTCAGACCAGTTTATTCTATGCAAATCAGATTGTATCTGATTTAAGAAGACACTGAGCCATTTATTTTTTCCTAATTGGGGCATGTTGAGGGATTTAATACGTATATCTGCTTTCCTGAAGGTGTCGGGCATGTCTCCTGTGTCGCACTCTTCACTCTCTAATAGTAATGAATTCAGAATTTCAAGGATTTTTTTGTCGTTCTCATCCTGAATAGTGGTTGGTTCAGTTGGAACTGTTTTATTAGTGTATAGAGAGCGTAAGCATATCTTACGCAAATATAGTACAACATCCTTGTAAACTGTGAATTCATCCATTGTGCTTTTCGGTGAAAAAGATAGTCTTCTCTGTAATAATTTCATATGGTGTGTTTTTAATAAAAATTTGGAGAGATTTATGATTTTCATGTCATTTTTATGTGTACTAATTGTTTCTGTATTAACTAATTCTTTTGGCTTCTGGTTTTTGTACCCCTTTTCTGTTTTTCTGTTTTTTCGTGTTTTCTGTTGCTTTGGGAGGAATTGGGATATTGGGGACAGAGATCTGGATGTGTCTCTGTCTCCTCCCTGGGATCTAAAAAACGTACCGATTTAGTATGTGTGTCCTCGTCGGTGCCACTTGATGTCGGGTCACCTCGGGAACATGACCTGGATCTTGAGAATCTTTGTTTGGATCTATATCGTGTTCGTTTTTTAGTTAGGTCAAAAATTTGACCTTTCTCCCATCATCTAGGTCTCGTTTGTATTTTGATTGTTTTGTTTTTTTCAATATCTGTTGAGCTTTTTCTATCTCTTTCTTTAAATTATCTTTATGTGTGTCAAATTCTTCAATGTTTTTAAAGGGTTCTAATCCTTTTATACTCTCTGCTATCTGATCTGATAGTTCCATTAATTGTATTTTTTCCTCTTCTACTATTAATCGCATTACCCCAATGCCGTGGTTTATGCATAAATTTTGCCATTTTGGGAGAAAACGTTCATTTTGCAGATGTTCTGCGGGGACTACTTTATCTCGTAGGCCTTTGGGAATTATTTTGTCTTTTATATATGTCTCTAAAAATTAGATATCCCATTTTCTATTTAGGTGTTTTGTAATTAACTTCTTGTGTTCCTTGAAATGGTTGGAAATTTCTTCTTGATTGCTGATTGAGGTAGTACTGTCTTCGCTGAATGCTTCTCTTATCTCGAGGTCAATTTCTTCCCCTAATGTAAATTCCATAGCCCCACGGGCTGTCCTTTGAATTGGAAATATGGGATGATAGATATTCGCTAATGTGTGTAAAAATCTGCTTCTGATATTAGCCCCTGGAATGGATCACCAGTGATCCGCAAAAACTCATGTAAAACAATAGTGTTGGTAGGGGATATAGGTAATTAGTCTATGGTAATATCCTATGCCTATCGATCTGACGATACCAACCTTACCTAACTGCATATAAACAAGATATTCTGCACAGACCGCAGAGAAAAGAATGGTTAAATGGTTGGTGATGGTGAATATTATGGCAGGGAGGCGGTATATTGAATTGCCATAGATCTATTTATTTGTAAATAGTGGTGACATTTCACAATCATGCAGTGTCAATATATATGATTAGCGATATAAACACAGAAAACAGGACTGACTGACATAAAACATAAATAACAAAACCGGCCGCTGTTTTCCAAATAAAATGAAATGTCAGGGGGAAAAAAGGAACCAATGAGAGGAATTCCCTTGTGTGAATCTCAATTGTGAAACTGTTATTTATGTTTTATGTCAGTCAGTCCTGTTTTCTGTGTTTATATCGCTAATCATATATATTGACACTGCATGATTTTGAAATTTCACCACTATTTACAAATAAATAGATCTATGGCAATTCAATATACCGCCTCCCTGCCATAATTTACCAACCAGCTTTCCATATTAGGTACTGGGTAGCTCCACCCTGCTGACGAAGTCCCATAGGATGTATTGCATACGGAAGGAGGAGCTACAAATTTTGACGTCACCTACTGCCATCCTCACTTGCTGACATGAGATCGGCACTGTGTTTACAGATACACACATTCTGACCAGAGGATTGTTTGTGAGTATTCTACTTTTATTAAAGTTTTCAGTTTTAGATTAGGCAGAGAGCATTAATTTTATTTATTCTTATTGTCCATCCCATTTGCTCAGTGGTCAATTACATGAGGTAAGCAAGTGGTTTGTCTGTTGGTGTTGGGACCAGTCACCCCAGGAGCAAGTGGATTTTTTTACACCCACATGGATATCTCTACTTCATTATGGGCTGTGTCTCACTCTGACATTGGGTTTTGGACTGCTCCTATCAACTAGTGCTTAGGCTTTTTGCAATGTTTATTCAGTGATTATATTTATCATGCTGCACTGTTTCTGATTGTATTCTGTTTTTGAGGTTATGTGAAATTATCCTCTAGTGTTCAGCTTGCAATATTACCCTTACAGTTCTGCACGGTTATATGTTTGCACTGATTATATTCTGTTTGGACTGTTTGTTTGCTATTTCACCACACTTTCAGCCGCATTCATGGATATTTTCCAACTCCTTGAGCAAAAAGAGGTTAAGGTGATAAGGTTTTCTCAGATACAGATACAAAATCCTCCAGCGGCTCAGCTGATTTGGCCAAGTCTTTTAAAAAAATTGGGCACATCTTTGACAAAGAAATTAAAGCTTGCTGGGATATTCCCTCTTTTTAACAATACATCTTCTCCAAGCTGGTCCCGAGGCATCTGAGATGGGATCTCCTACCTAATGAAGGCCTGATGGATGAAGAATCATTACAGAAATGGTTTGATTTTTTAATAAAAAAGGGTAAAAGGTTATGAAATTCCTGTTGGAAGTCCTCACGTGTGTTCAATTTACACCATTATATTAAAGAAGGGAAAAACAGGTGGATGTTTTTTAGGGACACCCTACCCCTAAAGGTGGGGATCAGTACAGCATACACCAATAGGAAAAAGTTATGGGGGGAAAAGAAGAGAACGAAAGAGTGGAGATCAGGAAGAAGAGTACAGAAGAAAAAGACTCCAATAGGGGCTGGGGTCTATAATATTAGTGGGTCTGTCCTGACTGACGATGACCTTAAAGTTTTAGATAAAGAACTCAAATTGGCTCCAGTGTGAAATATTTCAGACCTATATAAGCATTCAAAAATATGTTAGAAGCCTGAAAATTAAAAAATATTTTTTAACTAAACCTGTTAAAAGAATAGTTTATTGTAACCCCACCTCGGGGGTTCATTCAAATAGAACTAATAAATCGGGTTTTAACCCCCCCCCCCCCCCCAATGTGGGTAATAAACATGTTGATTGTTGAGATTTAGAAGAACAGAATATCAAAAAGGTTAGGAATCCCTTATTTATCAAAAAATGGATTACCTCCCTGGAGAATAAAAAATAGGTGGTTACATAGTTAGTCAGGTGGAAAAAAGACCATCTGGCTCAACCAATAAAAAAAGGATAAAAAAAACAAAAAACAGAATAAAAAAACAGAAAAACGGAATAAAAAACAAAAAAACAGGTGATTTAAACAGAAGATTTAACCTTCAAATATGGAAAGGATTCTTCACAGTAAAAGCTGTGAAGATGTGGAATAGATTCCCTCAAGAGCTGGTTCTGGTCAGTCGATTGTTTTAAAAAAGGCCTGGATTTTTTCCCCTGCTGTAACAAATTGGATCATGCTTTATTAGGGTTTTTTTTTTTGCCTTCTTCTGCATCAACTGTGGGCATAGTATTGTGTACATGGCAGTTTGTGTTTTTTTTATTTTCTCTGTGGGTTGAAGTAGATGGATGTCTTTCTTCAACTGGACTAACTTTGTAACTTATGATACAATTAATGGTTCCTCATATGCTGCATTTTCCTTCATATTAATAAACTTTAGAACTCTGGCACTGATATAGCATTGTTTGTTTGCAATGATCGAATTCTCAGTTTGGAGAAAAAGAAAATCAACATAAACTTACGTTTACTTCTACACATACATAACCACTTACCGCATATCGACGTAGGGCTACGTCGGTAAACTTTGCGGGCTTATACCGGGATGATGCCTCTAGCTAGAGACATCATCCCGGTACCGTGGTTTGAAGCCGACGGTCGGCTTTTCGTCGGTAACGACCGATGCGGCTCGATTGTTACCCGGGGGCGGGAGGGGACGTCCCCCCCCCTCCCGCCGCCTTCCGTGGCTTTGCTCGCGGCTCCCGTCCCACCGGGAGCCCCGAGCACCCAGCCGGCACGTCCGCTGGCTGGATGGAATTCCGGAAACGGCATCGATCGGGTCTCCGATGATGTAACCCGGAGGCGGCGTCCATGACGTCACTTCCGGGTTACTGTGCTGCAAAACGGCTGTATGCAAAAATGCAGTTTTTGGCGTTTTGCATACAGGGAAGTGTAGTGGAGGGGTCTAGGGTCTTTTAGACCCTCGATCCCTCCATAAAGTGTACCTGTCACTACATATTGGTGTCACAAGGGATGTTTACATTGCTTGTGACAGCAATAAAAGTGATCAGATTTTTTTTTTAAAAAAAAACCTGTAATAAAGTTAAAAAAAAGAAAAAATAAATAGGAAAAAAAGAAAAAAAAAATTTAGCCGCCCCCGTCACCGTTAGCTCGCGCACAAAAAAAAACGTATACGCAAGTCGAGCCGCGAATGAAATCGCTATTCAAACCACACATGTGAGGTATCGCCGCGATCGCCAGAGCGTGGGCAATAATTTAAAAAAAAGAGCTACACTCTAACTCTAAACTGGTAACCGTTAAATAAATTTAAAGCGTCGCAGATTGAGATCTCTATTGACCGTAGTTTGTCGCCATCCCACGGGGGGGGCGCAATTTTAAACCATAACATGTTGGGTATCTATTTACTCGGCGTGACATCATCTTTCACAATATACAAAAAAATGGGCTAACTTTACTGTTTAGTATTTTTTAAATGCAGTGAAATGTGATTTTTCAAATTTTTTCCAAAAAAATGGCGTTTTAAAGACCGCTGCGCAAATACCGCGTGACAAAAAATTTTGTAATGACCGAAATTTTATTCTCCAGAGTCTTTGCTAAAAAAATATATATAATGTTTGGGGGTTCTAAGTAGTTTTCTAGGAAAAAATACTGGTTTTATCTTGTAAACAAAAAGTGTCCGAAATAGGGCTGGGGCTTAAGTGGATAGATTGCAATTACTAATCGCTAAAATAAAAATAACAGTGACAATGGTGGCTCTTTAATCCTTGGATGTAATGCCTTTTTCTAGTTGTGAGTCTTGCTGTTTTTAACATCCATTAGCTTTGATATGCATTTTCCAGTGTATCCTAAGTACAATATAGACCTTTATGACCCTTGGGATTTCTTCATTTATTTGGATATTATGTCCAAGCTTGAGCGCGAAACAGGATCATTATCTCCTCAATCCATTTATCTGCTCCACTGAATAATAGACTTAAAAGCTTATAAGATGAAACAATTGGATTTGTTTTCACATACATAGCATATGCATATGTCAGAAACTAAATGTACTAAATGATTTTTAAATAATACATCAAAGAGAGTTTTCATTTCCTATATTTTGATACTCAGTATATATCAGTAAATTACTGACCAGCTGCTCAATCTATTGGACAAGTGATGGTCAAAATTTGTGGATATTATATGTTTCTTACACTGTTTTCCCTTTTTTGTGGCAATCTGCCTTGCCTATTTACGAACCCAGAGTAAAGAACAGTCATGTACAGCAACCTTTAGTACGGTGATCAGAAATCAGCATCTATCAGTTAAAACACACAAATCTGATAAAAGCACATTCCTTATGAGTTGCTTTAACTCACAACACATTGCTCCTCTTAGAATTATTAAGTTGCATTTATACATTTTGGTTACCAGCATAGGATCTGCATATATTAGCTAAGTCTTCTAGTCACAGCCAAACCATCCTGGATGATTCCTGAGAAATCTTTGCACAGCAAAATGTTCAATTAATTGTTATCATATACAGTATATGAAAAGGGCATGATAATTTACAGTAGTGTGACAGTGCAAAGCCATGTCTTGGAGTAATAAGTTATCAATGACACCTAGTTTCTCATCCATACAAGGTGAGGTATTCCAGGGTGCATGTTTCACAAAAAGGAAACTGGACTTTCAGTTCCCTCTAGGTTTTGTAGAGTATGGGGTTGAACAAAGCCTCCAGCCTGGGTCCACATTTTGCCAACAATCAGCATCCTTATTGTATGGGTGTACGCAGAGCTCTTAGTAAAGGTGCTGACTGTTTTTTTATTTTCTTTTAAAGAAAGTTTATTTATCTTCAAGTAATCATTACAGTAGACAACAAAACATTTTATGAAATTTTTTTTAGAACATGTAACAAATGACATTGCAGAGATTGCGTTAAGAGATTTTACCTTGGGGGTGTGGAAGGGGGGGAGGGGAGGGAGGTTGGAGAAAAGAAAAAAAGAAACAAACAAAGGTGGGGGGGGTGTGCATTTTAGGAGGGGGGGTGGTAAACCCAAGGCAGCATAGTATAATTTAAAAGTTGACTAAAGATCAAAAGGCGGTTAGCAATATGTCAGTTTAGCCAGCACAAAACCTGGGGGGAGGGGTTGTAGAACAAACAAGGTATATAAGTTGTGGAAGCACAGGGCAATAGGAAATTAAATTAAACTAGACCATGCATGGTGATATCTAGCCATTGTGCTGTGCATCGTTGCACACTCTCATAGTAGACCTGAAGTCATGTGGACTGGCCGTGCGGGTCGTTCAGGCTCTGCATTCGATGAAGATGAGGGAATATGGAAGATGGATGCGAAGAACGGTCTATCTTTGAAAGGATTATGGGGTCAGGTAGTCCATTAGTTAATGAATGGGGAAGACCTGTGCCAGCATTGTAACTTTTGTCAAATCTGGGAATTCCTTAGGTACAGGTATCTTTTCCATAAAGGTGGACTATTTGTGAATGAATCTGAGGTGTTTTCATTGCTTAGAGAATATCCAGTTTTTCTCTCTTGCAAAGGTTTATCAGGTCAGTTTTCAGATCCTTGATGGTGGGAGGAGTAGAAGAGGTCCACTTTTTAAGGATAGCCCTTCTAGCTACCATGTAGCTGGTGACCAACCAAGCTTGGTTAAGATGGAGGATCCTGGACTGAGCTTTAAGTAGGATTTGAGCGACCATGTTAAAGGAACCAAATAGTAGAAGACTTTGGTTTTTGTTGGATTCCTGTTATCGAAGCTGCGAAGAGTTCCACATGGGTCCAATAAGATTGTATGAAAGGGCATGACTACAGTTTGTGAAGCACAGGTGGCTTGGGAGTACCACATAGTAAGCAAAGCAGTTTGATTGCTCTGGTTGGACTTTAGAGTATAAAAATGGGATATAGGTTCGGTGTAGAATTTTGAACTGTTGTTTGCGTCAAAACAAGTTCATTATGAATGCACAGGTGGTATTATAACTAGAGTTGAGCAGACACCTGGATGTCCGTGTTTCGGCGGGTTCGGCCAAACTTGAAAAAAAAGTCCGGGTCCGTGTCCCGAACCTTTTCCGAACTTTAACCGGACACCGAACCCCATTAATGTCAATGGGGACCCGAACTTTCAGGCACTAAAATGGCTCTAAAACACCAATGGAAAGGGCTAGAGTGCTGCAAATGGCAGCAAAACGTAGTTAAGAGCATGGCAAGTGCTCTGCAAACAAATGTGGATCGGGAAATAACTTAAAACAACAAAAAAAACAGAAAAATAAAACAATGTTCTTCATCTGTGAAGGACGAGGCCCATATGGAGTAGGAGGGAGGTTGAGGTGGTGGTGGATGTGACGGTGTCATAGGCGTGCGCACAGAGTGTGCCGGGTGTGCCTAGGCACACCTAATCAAATAGGGCACATTAGCATTATCGCTCTGTTTGCCAGTGAAGAGATGGGAAAGATCTCCCTTGGACCTGCTCTGCCATAAGAGAAGTGCCACACACTTCTATTTCACTTTGCCAGCAGGGAGAGTAATGTACCGTGGCCATATACATGTAGGCAAACACATGCATGTGTATTTAAACTTTGGGGTGCACACCCTAATGCAATAGGCTGCGCACACCTATGGGCGGTGTAGGTAGAAGCGGCGGTGGAGGAGGACGAGGTAGCCAACACTGCTTTTTTTCAGTCATTTTAAATGAGGGTACACCCCAAAAGAGTGAGAAAGATCAAAAATAGAACAATGGCTGGGTAAGGTCGGTATCCATCTCTATTCTGCACAAGGTACGGAAAAGTCCTGTGGGATCCATGCCTGGTTCATTTTAATGAACGTGAGCTTGTCCACATTGTCTCTGGACAGGCGGCTGCGCTTGTCTGTGATAACGCCCCCAGCCGTGCTAAATACACGTTCAGATAATACACTGGCTGCAGGGCACGCCAGCACCTCCAAGGCGTAAAGGGCAAGCTCAGGCCATGCGCCCAATTTGGAGACCCAGAAGTTGAAGGGGGCAGACCCGTCATTCACTACATGTTGGCGTGTGCACACATACTGCTCCACCATGTTGGTGAAATGCTGCCTCCTGCTAAGACGTTCCATATGAGCTGCTGGTGCTGCTGTTTGTTGTGGCATGCTGACAAAGCTTTTCCACATTTCGGCCATGCTAACCCTGCCTTCTGAGGTGCTGGCGATGCCCTGGTTGCATTGACGACCTCTTCCTCCCCCTCCTCCTCTGCCTTGGCCTTGTGCTTCCACTGTGGCCCCGCTGTCAGGTGGGAATGCCAGCAGCATCGCGTCTACCAGCGTGCGCCTGTACTCGCGCATCTTGCGATCGCGCTCCAGTGAGTGAATTAAGGACGGTACGTTGTCCTTGTAACGGGGATCCAGCAGCGTGGCCACCCAGTAATCAGCACAAGCTAGAATGTGGGCAACTCATCGGTCGTTGTGGAGACACTGCAGCATGTAATCGCTCATGTGTGCCAGGCTGCCCAGAGGCAACGAAAGGCCAGTGGCGTAGCGTGGGTTGTCAGCGCCCAGGGAAAGGCAAGTATTTTGCGCCCCCCCCCCCCCACCAGTGGACTTTTTGCACTCCCCAAGTCTCTTCCACTAGTACAGTAATAAACTGTAGCTGTGGAAACAAAAATGGTTCCTCTACTCACAGCCTGAGCCTTTGATTGGATATTATTATTGGATGACTGAGATATCTCTTTGATTATATTAGTCAGCCAATCCAAAATTAAGACTGTAAATAATATCAGTATCCCCCACCCTCCTTACATCAGTGACAGAGGGGGGGGGGAGAGATGGATGGAGGAGGTTGTGTTCTTTTAGGTACTGCAGAGGTCTGTACTTGCTCTATACCTGGAATTATGAGGTGTCCGATTTTAGTACATAGGTCTAATCTGCACTACGTGAAGTTTACGGTAAGGACTCACACAAGCGGTTGGGGGATAGTGAGACCCTGCAGTGGGAGCCGCACCTTTACTAAACCCAACCACTACTCCCTTTAGCTAGAGGCCGCCTTTGGAGGTGTATATACACTGCAGCAGGAGTTATACCCCTGTCACTTATCTGCAGGGAAAGGGGTCACTCTGCAAGCGCTGCACAGCCACAATCAAGGGGTTAGGCAGGCAGTGAGGAGGTAATACAGCTCTTCCTCACCACCTGTAAAATTCTTTCTGAAGAGCAATCTGAATGTAGATCACTCTTCAAAGCGCAAAGCTTGTTGAAACTTAGGGCTGCCCAAAACAGAGTAACCATTCCCACAGAGAGACTCTCCCCACAGAAAAACACTGCACCCCACAGACACCTTGCAGTCACTGCACCCCACAGAAACACTGCAACCCATAGACACAGCACTCTGTCACTGCACCCCACACAAACTCACCACTCCCACATCGCACAGTCACTGCACCCCACAGACACACCGCACAATCACTGCACCCCACACAAACTTATCACTCCCCACAGACACATTGCACAATCACTGCACCCCACAGACACACCGCATAATCACTGCACCCCCAAAGACACACCGCATAATCACTGCACCCCACACAAACTTATCACTCCCCACAGACACATTGCACAATCACTGCACCCCACAGACACACCGCACCGTCACTGCACCCCCAAAGACACACCGCACCGTCACTGCACCCCCACAGACACACCGCACAGTCACTGCACCCCCACAGACACACCGCACCGTCACTGCACCCCCACAGACACACCGCACAGTCACTGCACCCCCAAAGACACACCGCACAGTCACTGCACCCCCACAGACACACCGCACAGTCACTGCACCCCCACAGCATCACTGCACCCCACAGACACACCGCACAATCACTGCACCCCCACAGACACACCGCACAATCACTGCACCCCCACAGACACACCGCACCGTCACTGCACCCCCACAGACACACCGCACAGTCACTGCACCCCCACAGACACACCGCACAGTCACTGCACCCCACAGACACACCGCACAATCACTGCACCCCACACAAACTTATCACTCCCCCACAGACACATTGCACAATCACTGCACCCCACAGACACACCGCATAATCACTGCACCCCCAAAGACACACCGCATAATCACTGCACCCCACACAAACTTATCACTCCCCACAGACACATTGCACAATCACTGCACCCCACAGACACACCGCACCGTCACTGCACCCCCAAAGACACACCGCACCGTTACTGCACCCCCGCAGACACACCGCACAGTCACTGCACCCCCAAAGACACACCGCACCGTCACTGCACCCCCACAGACACACCGCACAGTCACTGCACCCCCACAGACACACCGCACAGTCACTGCACCCCCAAAGACACACCGCACAGTCACTGCACCCCCACAGACACACTGCACAGTCACTGCACCCCCACAGCATCACTGCACCCCACAGACACACCGCACAGTCACTGCACCCCCACAGACACACCGCACAGTCACTGCACCCCCACAGACACACCGCACAGTCACTGCACCCCCACAGACACACCGCACAATCACTGCACCCCCACAGACACACCGCACAGTCACTGCACCCCCAAAGACACACCGCACAGTCACTGCACCCCCACAGACACACCGCACAGTCACTGCACCCCCACAGCATCACTGCACCCCACAGACACACCGCACAATCACTGCACCCCCACAGACACACCGCACAGTCACTGCACCCCCACAGACACACCGCACAGTCACTGCACCCCCACAGACACACCGCACAATCACTGCACCCCCACAGACACACCGCACAGTCACTGCACCCCCAAAGACACACCGCACAGTCACTGCACCCCCACAGACACACCGCACAGTCACTGCACCCCCACAGACACACCGCACAGTCACTGCACCCCCACAGACACACCGCACAATCACTGCACCCCCACAGACACACCGCACAGTCACTGCACCCCCAAAGACACACCACACAGTCACTGCACCCCCACAGACACACCGCACAATCACTGCACCCCCACAGACACACCGCACAGTCACTGCACCCCCAAAGACACACCGCACAGTCACTGCACCCCCACAGACAGACCGCACAGTCACTGCACCCCCACAGACACACCGCACAGTCACTGCACCCCCACAGACACACCGCACTGTCACTGCAACCCCCCCCCCGGACTGGTCCTTCTCCAGATAGTACAGGAGGACAACATAAGTCACAGCTGAGGGTACACACCAGCCATTTACAAAGCACGCAGTGGAGAGTCTCCCTACCTGTGCCTGGCGGTGTTGTTCAGGAGGGAACTCAAAAAGCTGCTAGGATACATCATCATCACACACTGGCACTGATGATTTGCAGCAGCCAGCAGAGGACTGATTTGAAAACGGCGCGCAGGAGACCTGGTTTTTAGCTGAGGAAATGCACAGCCCGTGCAATACTCCTCCACTCCACCCACCCCTTCCAGCAGATACATGGCACCCCCCCATTGCTAGCTCCAATTGCAACAGTGGCTGGACAGATGGGGCGGGGAACGCTCCTGCAACGCTCGCCATAGAAACGGCCCCTCAAGTCTGGGACCGGTGTACAGTACACCGGAGCGGAGGTAGGATTTACCTGAGCCTGTCATTGGTCGGGCCGGCCGGTAGCTGTTCAATACCCCACAGACACACTGTGCTGCCGAGGAAGTGAACATGGGAGCGAGCAGACAGCGGAGGGCCGCAGTACCTGTCAGTACACACAGCACTGCACTAGTAACACACATGAAGGTGACAGTCTGCAGATACAAAACTGCGCCCCTCTGAATATTGCGCCCGGCAGCACCCCCCACGCTATGCCACTGCGAAAGGCTGTCCTCTGTGGGAGGTGTATCGTCTGTGTCCTCTGTATCCCCCCAGCCACACACCAGTGATGGCCTGGGTGCCACCCTGCTGTGAACATGGTTCCATCTCCTCCTCCATCTCCTCCTCCTCATCCTCCAGAACTGTGCCCCTGCTGGACATTTGTGTCCCTGGAGTTTGTGGGTGCAGGAACCCACCCTCGGAGCCCCTTGCGAATGACTGCCCTGAAAGCCTTGGAAATGTTACCTCTTCATCCTCCTCCTCCTCCTCATCCTGTGGAACATCCTCTTCCATCATCACCCAAATCGTTTTTTGAAGGAGGCATAGAAGTGGGATAGTTAAGCTGACAACGGCGTCATCGGCACTGGCCATGTTGGTGGAGTACTCAAAACAGCGCAACAAGGAAAACAGGTCTCGCATGGAGGTGGTGAAGTGGTGCTGTTCCGCAGAGCAACTCACGCGCGCGTGCTGCAGCTGAAACTCCACTATGGCCTGCTGCTGCTCGCACAGTCTTTCCAGCATGTGCAAGGTGGAGTTCCACCTTGTGGGCACATCACATATGAGGCAGTGAGCGGGAAGGCCGAAGTTACGCTGCAGCGCTGACAGGCGAGCAGCAGCAGAGTGAGAACTCCGAAAGTGCGCACAGACGGCCCACACTTTCTGCAGCAGCTCTGACATATCGGGGTAATTTTTAAGGAACCTCTGCACCACCAAATTCAGCACATGCGCCAGGCAAGGGATGTGCGCCACACCGGCTAGGCCCAGAGCTGCTATGAGATTTCGCCCGTTATCGCACACCACCAGGCCGGGCTTGAGGCTCGCTGGCAGCAACCACTCATTTGTCTGCTGTTCCATGCTCCTCCACAACTCCTGCGCGGTGTGTGTTTTTTTCCCCCAAACAGGCAAGTTTTAAAACTGCCTGCTGTCTTTTACCCCTGGCTGTGCTGAAGTTGGTGGTGAAGGTGTTACGCTGACCGGATGAGGAGGCGGTAGAGGATGAGGAAGCAGAGTAGGAGGAGTTAGGAACAGGAGGCAAACTGAAGCGCCCTGCAATCCTCGGTGGTGGAAGGACGTGCGCCAAATTGCTATCTGCCTCAGGCCCATCCGCCGCTGCATTTACCCAGTGTGCCGTTAGGGAGATATAACGCCCCTGACCGTGCTTACTGGTCCACGTATCGGTAGTTAGGTGGACCTTGGCACAGATGGCGTTGAGCAGTGCACACCTGATTTTTTCCCCCACTTGGTTGTGCAGGGAAGGGATGGCTTGCCTGGAAAAGTAGTGGCGGCTGGGCACGACGTACTGTGGGACAGCCACCATCATAAGGCTTTTAAAACTGTGCGTCTCCACCAGACGGAATGACAGCATTTCAAAGGCCAAGAATTTTGAAATGCTGGCATTCAGGGCCAGGGATCGCTAGTGGGTAGGGGGGTACTTCCTCTTCCTCTGAAGTGTTTGGGAGATGGAAAGCTGAACGTTTCCACAGGACATTGTGGAGATGGTTGGTGACCCAGGTGGTGGTGTTGCTGACAGATCGTCTGTTTGCGGGATGGCAGGTGCCGGTATCACTACAGATGTGGATGGAGAGGCCGAGACTGCAGCAGAAGAGGAAGCAGGAGGAGCCAGAGACCTTTCTTGGTTTTGAAGGTGTCTACTCCACTGCAGCTCGTGCTTTGCACTTAGATGCCTGATCATGCAGGTTGTGCTCAGGTTGAGAAGGTTTATGCCTCGCTTCAGGCTCTGATTGCACAAGGTGCAAACCACTAGTGTCCTGTCATCAGCACATTTTCTGAAGAACTTCCATGCTAGAGAACTCCTTTGAGCTTGCTTTGGTGCGCTCGTTCCCTTGCTGCGTTGGGCAGTAGCAGGCGTAGTGTCTAGGGCACGGCCACTCCGCTTCTGCACCCTGCTCCCTCTTCTGCTGTGCTGGTGGCTCTGTGCGACCACCGCCTCTTCCTCCAAACTACTCAGGTCACCTGCATGACCTTCATTCCATGTGGGTTCAAGGACCTCATCGTCCTCCACATCATCTTCCACCCAGTCTTCACCCCTGCCCTCCTTGTCGGTCTCCACAATTCTGAATGCCGCAGCAGTTGGCACCTGCATTTCGTCATCATCGGAGACGTGCTGCGATGGTCCTTCCATGTACTCATCTTGAGAAATAAGTGGTTGGGCATCGCTGCAATCAATCTCTTCCACTTCTGGGGCAGGGCTAGGTGGATGGCCCTGGGAAACCCTGCTGACAGAGTCATCAAAAAGAAGAAGAGACTGCTGCATGACTTGGGGCTCAGACTGCTTGCCTGATTTGCAAGGGGGTGAGGTGAAAGACGGTTGGACATTGGCTGCAGGTGCCAACTCTGACCTTTCTGCAGTAGACTGGGTGGGAGACAATGTGAAGGAACTGGAGGCACTGTCAGTAACCCAATCTACTATTGTCTCTACTTCTTCTGGCCTCATCACTTCTAGAGGCGTATGATGCCCTACCAAATACTGCTGCAGGTTCTGTCGCCTACTCACACTTGAGGAAGGTGTTTCACTTGTGCGTGTAGCTGGCACAGATCGACCACGTCCTCTCCATGCAACAGGAGCTCTACCAGCAGCACCACGACCCAGGCCACGGCCCCTATTTGACGGTCTCCTCATATTTCTGTAATTTATGATCTTGCCCTAGAAAGGTGTTTATTGAATAGCGGAACAAAACAACAACAGTATCGCACGGGTGTATCTCACAGTCAAATATGCAAACTATGCCGCAATTTAATTTTTTTTACACTCCAAAAGGGTGTATATTGAATAGCGGAATAGGAAAAATTTTACAATACGGTGTATCTCACACGTACAAACACAGACTAGGCCCCGATTACAATTTTTTGTACCCTAAAGGCAGGATGAGGAGGAGGAGTAGGAGGAGTTCGGAACAGGAGGCAAACTGAAGCGCCCTGCAATCCTCGGCGATGGAAGGAGATGCGCCAAACAAATTTAAAAAGGTGTATCTCACATGTACCGATACAGACTATGCCGTAATTTAATTTTTTACACTCAAACAGGGTGTATATTGAATAGCGGAATAGGAAAAATTTTATAAAACGGTGTATCTCACACGTACAAACACAGACTAGGCCCCGATAACAATTTTTTGTATCCTAAAGGCAGGATGAGGATGAGGAGTAGGAGGAGGTCCGAACAGGCAGGAGGCAAAATGAAGCACCCTGTAATCCTCGGCGGTATGAGATGCGCCCCAAAAATTGGAAAGGTGTATCTCACACGTACCGATACAGACTATCCCGCAATTTAATTGTTTTTACCCCAAAGGTGTAGATTGAATAGCGGAATAGAAAATATGATATCAAAAGGTGTATGTATCTCACACGTACAGACCCAGACTAGGCCAAAATTAATATTTTTTGTACCCCCAAAGGCAGGATGAGGAGTAGGAGGAGTTCGGAACAGGCAGGAGGCACACTGAAGCACCCTGCAATCCTCGGCGGTATGAGATGTGCCCCGAAAATTGGAAAGGTGTATCTCACACGTACCGATACAGACTATCCCGCAATTTAATAGTTTTTACCCCAAAGGTGTAGATTGAATAGTGGAATAGAAAATATGATATCAAAAGGTGTATGGTTCTCACACGTAAAGACCCAGACTAGGCCCAAATTACTATTTTTTGTACCCCCAAAGGCAGGATGAGGAGTAGGAGGAGTTCGGAACAGTCAGGAGGCACACTGAAGCACCCTGCAATCCTCGGCAGTATGAGATGCGCCCCAAAAATTGGAAAGGTTTATCTCAAACGTACCGATACAGACTATCCCGCAATTTAATTGTTTTTACCCCAAAGGTGTAGATTGAATAGCGGAATAGAAAATATGATATCAAAAGGTTTATGTATCTCACACGTACAGACCCAGACTAGGCCCAAATTACTATTTTTTGTACCCCCAAAGGCAGGATGAGGAGTAGGAGGAGTTCGGAACAGGCAGGAGGCACACTGAAGCACCCTGCAATCCTCGGCAGTATGAGATGCGCCCCAAAAATTGGAAAGGTTTATCTCACACGTACCGATACACACTATCCCGCAATTTAATTGTTTTTACCCCAAAGGTGTAGATTGAATAGCGGAATAGAAAATATGATATCAAAAGGTTTATGTATCTCACACGTACAGACCCAGACTAGGCCCAAATTACTATTTTTTGTACCCCCAAAGGCAGGATGAGGAGTAGGAGGAGTTCGGAACAGTCAGGAGGCACACTGAAGCACCCTGCAATCCTCGGCAGTATGAGATGCGCCCCAAAAATTGGAAAGGTTTATCTCACACGTACCGATACAGACTATCCCGCAATTTAATTGTTTTTACCCCAAAGGTGTTGATTGAATAGCGGAATAGAAAATATGATATCAAAAGGTTTATGTATCTCACACGTACAGACCCAGACTAGGCCCAAATTACTATTTTTTGTACCCCCAAAGGCAGGATGAGGAGTAGGAGGAGTTCGGAACAGGCAGGAGGCAGACTGAAGCACCCTGCGATCCTCTGCGGTATGAGATGCGCCCCAAAAATTGGAAAGGTGTATCTCACACGTACCAATACAGACTATCCCGCAATTTAATTGTTTTTACCCCAAAGGTGTAGATTGAATAGCGGAATAGAAAATATGATATCAAAAGGTGAATGTATCTCACACGTACAGACCCAGACTAGGCCCAAATTACTATTTTTTGTACCCCCAAAGGCAGGATGAGGAGTAGGAGGAGTTCGGAACAGTCAGGAGGCACACTGAAGCACCCTGCAATCCTCGGCAGTATGAGATGCGCCCCAAAAATTGGAAAGGTTTATCTCACACGTACCGATACAGACTATCCCGCAATTTAATTGTTTTTACCCCAAAGGTGTAGATTGAATAGCGGAATAGAAAATATGATATCAAAAGGTGTATGTATCTCACATGTACAGACCCAGACTAGGCCCAAATTACTATTTTCTGTACCCCCAAAGGCAGGATGAGGAGTAGGAGGAGTTCGGAACAGGCAGGAGGCACACTGAAGCACCCTGCAATCCTCGGCAGTATGAGATGCGCCCCAAAAATTGGAAAGGTGTATCTCACACGTACCGATACAGACTATCCCGCAATTTAATTGTTTTTACCCCAAAGGTGTAGATTGAATAGCGGAATAGAAAATATGATATCAAAAGGTGAATGTATCTCACACGTACAGACCCAGACTAGGCCCAAATTACTATTTTTTGTACCCCCAAAGGCAGGATGAGGAGTAGGAGGAGTTCGGAACAGGCAGGAGGCACACTGAAGCACCCTGCAATCCTCGGCAGTATGAGATGCGCCCCAAAAATTGGAAAGGTGTATCTCACACGTACCGATACAGACTATCCCGCAATTTAATTGTTTTTACCCCAAGGGTGTAGATTGAATAGCGGAATAGAAAATATGATATAAAATTGGTGATTTTTCAATAGCACATGTGAACAGCAGTGTCTTATATCAGTCAGCTCTGCTGCAGGCTATGGGGGAAAAAAAAAAAAGAAAATTCCCCTTTTAAGTTTGTAATTTTTAAATAGATTAGTACAGACTATGCCAGAATTTAATTTTTTTAACCCAAAAGGGTGTATATTGAATAGTGGAATAGAAAAAAGTGTATAAATTTTGAAATCACTCAATAATAGCACATGTGAACACAGCAGTGTATTATCACAGTCAGCAGCACTGAAGGAAAAAGGCTGCACACAACTGACTGATAAAAAAGATTTTTTTCTCCCTCCTCCTCAGCGGGCAAAAAGATTGTGTTCACACCACCCCACACACAGCAAAATCGATGTGGACCACTGACCCTGCCTATTCTCCAGCCTCGCCCTAAAATGATCGATAAGATCGGTCACTGCCGGCACTGCAAACCCCCCACACATCAAAATCGATTGTAGAACACTGACCCTGCCTATCTCCAGCCTGGCCCTAAAATGATCGATAAGATCGGTCACTGCTGGCATTGCAAACCCCCCCACACAGCAAAATCGATTGTAGAACACTGACCCTGCCTATCTCCAGCCTCGCCCTAAAATGCCCTAACAACTCGCCCTGCTTGCAGCACTCCGACCTGTCCCTGATTCTGAATTCTTTTCGGACACAATATAATTTATGACTGTCTGTCCCTAATCAGCAGCCAGCACGTATGATGACGCAGAATGACGCAGCGGCGCTCGGTCTCGAACTTATAAAGACTTGGTCACATGCTTCAGATGGCCAATCACAGCTACTAATACATTTGTAGGCATAATAAACAGGCAAAAAATTTGGGGGAGCATACCCATGTATTTCTAAAGCTGCTGCAGCTATGAACCAAAAGACATGTATATTAAAAAAGAATAGCGCGCAAATGCAAAAGAAATAACTACCAAATCTGAAGACAATCCATAAATAAAAATGGGGGTTTGGTCCCACCATATGGCCATATCGTGCTCAAGCCCACTACTGCGTCAAAGTACCCCATTATCAGTGGGTCCTACACTATCCATGAAAAAGAGATGAAGCCAGCCTAACCCTTGGAGATAATACTCCTTGCTGGGAAGGATGTGCAAATGCACTACAGGGGACTCCTCCTATATCCACTTGATGGTGGACACTGATTGAGTACAGGTGTGTGTGGGGGGGTGGGGAGGGTTGCTCAACCTCGATAGTCTGGTCAGACCGAATACATAATAAACAGGCAAAAAATTTGGGGGAGCATACCCATGTATTTCTAAAGCTGCTGCAGCTATGAACCAAAAGACATGTATATTAAAAAAGAATAGCGCGCAAATGCAAAAGAAATAACTACCAAATCTGAAGACAATCCATAAATAAAAATAGGGGGTTTGGTCCCACCATATGGCCATATCGTGCTCAAGCCCACTACTGCGTCAAAGTACCCCATTATCAGTGGGTCCTACACTATCCATGAAAAAGAGATGAAGCCAGCCTAACCCTTGGAGATAATACTCCTTGCTGGGAAGGATGTGCAAATGCACTACAGGGGACTCCTCCTATATCCACTTGATGGTGGACACTGATTGAGTACAGGTGTGTGTGGGGGGGTGGGGAGGGTTGCTCAACCTCGATAGTCTGGTCAGACCGAATACATAATAAACAGGCAAAAAATTTGGGGGAGCATACCCATGTATTTCTAAAGCTGCTGCAGCTATGAACCAAAAGACATGTATATTAAAAAAGAATAGCGCGCAAATGCAAAAGAAATAACTACCAAATCTGAAGACAATCCATAAATAAAAATAGGGGGTTTGGTCCCACCATATGGCCATATCGTGCTCAAGCCCACTACTGCGTCAAAGTACCCCATTATCAGTGGGTCCTACACTATCCATGAAAAAGAGATGAATCCAGCCTAACCCTTGGAGATAATACTCCTTGCTGGGAAGGATGTGCAAATGCACTACAGGGGACTCCTCCTATATCCACTTGATGGTGGACACTGATTGAGTACAGGTGTGTGTGGGGGGGTGGGGAGGGTTGCTCAACCTCGATAGTCTGGTCAGACCGAATACATAATAAACAGACAAAAAATTTGGGGGAGCATACCCATGTATTTCTAAAGCTGCTGCAGGCATGGCTGGGATGGCTTAAGGCACACCAGTTAAACGCTTGTTGATTGGCTGTTGAAAGCCCGCCATTAAAAGCGCGCCAATACATACAAACCCGGAAATAAATTGACCGAACACGGATTTTAAACCTGAACATACAGTAAAGTTTTCGGGTCCGTGTTCGGGTAACAAAAATCCAATTATTCGGTACGAACCCAAATAATACAGTCCGTGTTCGCTCAACACTAGTCATGACTCATGTCTCCAGTCACCCAAGCAACTAACATTTTGCAAGCTGAAACCAATGTCCAGATGGGGTGGCTGCTCCCAACCGTCAAGCTCCTGAAAATCAAGCTGAACAGGATCAAGCTGCTGCTGAAATACTGCAAGCCGCTTGTGGATGCCTTGCAGGTGGGCATTCAGAATCGCTTTGGCCCTATGATGGAAGACCCAGAGCTGGTGGCCACTTCTATCCTGCTTCCAAAATTCAGGACAAATTGGACACAGGAAGATGAGACAATCAAAATAGGTAAGAAATATAGTGTAGTATGGGTGCATTATTGTGTATTTTACCAATTTGCAATCACAAAGTCACACATACAACAGTACTGCTCAAATATTGGGGATTACTTTTAATTTTTTTTTTTATATGGAAACACACATGAGCTTGTCCTGCATAGAAGATATTGCAAACATACCAGGGCATTATAATGTTAGAGTGAGAAATGATGTGGTAGTATGGGAAACTTCCTCTTTAGCATAGCAGTATCATGGCATTGGCAGCCAAGCCTTCCTGTCTAAGGTCTGCCAGGCTGTAAATGCTGCAAAAGGCTTTTTGTATAAGGGAATTATTTGAATTATAAAGTCGTCACTTATTTACATTAAAATCATTTACTGACAATGTCATCATGTCAAATCTGTGGTTACTGTCATGATGGGTTGAAACTATTATTGTTGTTTATAAGTTCCACCATAATTCTATATAAAAAAAAACTTAAGCAAGAAACCCCATAACCAAAGATCCTTCATGCATTCTGCTTTAGTACTTCTCTGCAATTACTTGCAAAACCCTGTAGGCCTAACTTCATACAACCAACCATGCATCATTCATGAGAAACAGGAGTGCGTGAAGCCCACTTAGATGCAGACAAGTTGAGATGCTTTGTTTGTTGTCAGCACTTTGATTTCATTATCACAAAAGTTTATTTTAGGTAATAGTCTAATTTTCTACAATATACAATTGAATAAAATTAACAGCTAGCTAACACACTCTTATATTTCAGGAATGGACTATATCAAACGAAGTATTGAAGACCCCTCGTTGCAGTCCAGTGAGGTCAACAGGTTCAGCTCATCTGATGAAGACGACTTCTTTTCTGGCATGCAGGGTTCGAAGGCACAAGACAGTGCCAAACAGCTAGATGCGTACTTGTCATGTTCAGCAGATAACATGGACTTGGTAAAGTCTTTTCCAGCTGTGTGCAAGTTGTCTGTTAAGTCAAACACACCCCTTCCAGCATCAGCAGCCTGCGAGAGGCTTTTTAGTATCGCAGGATTAGTCTTTAGCCCTAGAAGAGCGAGACTGAGTAGTTCCAATTTTGAAAACCAACTCCTTTTGAGGATAAACCAAAGATTTCTAACTTAAACTGGTATGCATAAAGCAGTCATATAAATATATGTAAGAAGGGTATAAGCTGTGGAGAAAAAAAAAAAGCACAAGCAGGGAAGAGAGGGTAGGGATGCTTTAAAGGGGAAGGGGCATATTTGATCTTTTTTTTTTAAGCTCAATGTTTTTAGGTGCTCTAATCACTTTTGTTTTTACATAAGAAATACTTGAATGTGGGCTACTGGCAATCATTGATGGACACCGCCCCAGTAGACATCCAATGATGAAACGCGTAGGGAGGTACTTTGCGTCAACTTCACTTCCGGTTTGCAGTTTGCCGTTGTTGGAACGCAGAAGCATCCCAGCGCTGTGCTTTACATACTGAATCGATCAGCCTGAACTTGAACTGTGAATCACTATTATCTGCTATATAATGTCTACAGTATATACAACACCATGGGGATGTCTCTGTGTTTGAGCACCTAGATGGGACCCGTTTATCCGTGAGGATTTTCAGGAACCTTGCTCAGGAGTCACAGATCGGACCCCATTCCCCCTTTGGAAGTCTTCCCCTTGTTTTTACTTCACTATATATTTCTCTGTCACTGTTTTTTTTTTATTCTTTTACCACTCAGGTCATTGAGATCTTGGTGCACTATATAAAAAGTATAATTTTCTTGCACTTCACAATAAATTATTTATCTGCACTTTGTGGTATCTTTTACAGCACCTTTAGCACTTTACAAGGCTTATATATTTAACCCAGATATTATCTCTGCCATTTTGCACATTTGCACTTGCACCTTATCCTGCACATCTTTGTATACGTTGATTATTGATTTGCGATCTGGGAATACCATTATTTTATAAGACCTTGGAACATTATATATATCAGGTAGCGCCGATTCCAACTGTCTATCTTTTTCCTATACAAGCGTACATAGACCTTTTTTCTGATAAGAGGCTGATTTAGCTTTTTTCACTGGCAGTTGAGAGCACAGGTTTTTCAGTTTTGTTTCACTGGAAGAGTCTATTTTATATTATTTTGCACTTACCTTCACCTGCTGGGTAAGGGGGAAATCCACAAGGTGGTGGGACTCTGCACCTATTATTTGGAATAGCACCTGTTTGATTGATGCACCTTTGAAAATATATTCATCTTGTTTTGTCACATATATATATTTGAGGATTCACAATATTTTGGACTTTTTATTGACTTTGATTTCATACACTCTTCCTTTATTTCATTATTGGACTATATTGTTGTATATCACATTAGTTTATATATGATTTTGCACACCAATAAGCTGTGGAGAAAAAAAAAACATGCAGGGAAGAGAAGGAGGGATGCTTTAAAGGGGGAAGGGAGGGACATATACGTTATCTGTTTTTGTTTACAAAAAGTTACAGCCAAAGGAATTGTGATTGTCCTTTAGGTTAATCATTTGAAATAATAAAAAACAATATGATGTTCAAACTTTTGACTTCTTTCTTTAATAACTACATAACACAGTACTTGTACTTTTACTTTCAGTACTTGAGTAGCAATTTTTTAAAAAAAAAACTACTGGTACTTTTACTTTCAGTACTTGAGTAGCAAAATTTCAAAAAAAAAATACTTGCAATACTTAAGTACAAAAAATGTTGAATACTTTAGTACTTCTACTCAAGTCACTTTTTGATCAAGCACTTCCACTTCTACTCAAGTCACTTTTTGATCGAGCACTTGTATTTTTACTCAAGTATGGGTTTCAAGTACTTTATACAACTCTGTCCTTTTGCTCCTTGCAGAGCTTGGAAATTTGGTTCTGACACAGGAAATAAAGATATTTGTTTCCTAACTTATTCATAAACATTCACTGGACATTCACAAATAACCCACCTCTCCCAAAATAATTACCTTTACTGTAATTCAGATTTTCAGCATGGATTTGGCAAACTTTTCCCACTGGCCACTACAAAAAATATAAAATGACTGCAGGCATAACCTTAAAGAAAAATGCTTCCTAATACATACAAAGCTTAAGAGATTTTAGGAGTCTAATGTCACATCTTCTTTAAATAGGACAATAAATCTTTATGATTATTTCTTTATTATTATATGTAAGCTTTAAACTAAAATGGCATCTTTTACACTCTTTTTACACATAAAAAAAAGGTTCCTTATCTGGCCAACAACCTTTTTCTATATATATCAGCCCTTGCACCACTAATTATTCTATCTTTATATACCGCTCAGAAGAAAATGTAATATAAAATTTGAAAAAAAGAACATTATTGTAAATATGTTTTCGTTACCTTGTTTTATTATGGATTGTACATCATTCCTCATTATAACAGAGCATTTTATTAAATGTAGTAGTGCAGAATGAATACAGTGTTTTTATTTGCATTTTGAACACATACTCTGTTTTATTTACACAAAGAAAAGGCTCATTTCAATAGATGGATAACTTCAGTATAATCTTCCCACCATCATTTTGATAATATATTACATTCTGGATTAACACTGTCAGTTGTGGGTTTTTTCTTATTAGAATGTTTGAGAAGTGAATGTCAAAGCACTGTCCGCCAAAAACAGTATTATTGGATTATCTGCTATCATAGTTTGTCAGTTTTGATCTTTTTTACAATTTTGTTTCAATAGACAGCACCAGAGTGAGTGAGTGATAGACAGACTTAGAGTGCCCTTATTGGGCACAGTGTAGTGTTAGAAGTGTAGTGCATGGCACTTTATCTCATGACCTAATATAACGAAACTCACCACTGCCTTCATTTTAGAGCTTAGGGCTTAGATTCCTAATTCAATGATCAGATCTTGAAGAGACCTCCAATTGCCAGGAACCAGAGTAGTATGGGTATATATTGTGCATAAAAAAATGTATACTCAAATAGTAAATGCAACATTGATCCAATGCTGCATCTGTCCCCTGCTGCTTCTACACTAAGCGATCAAACATTGAAGGCTCAGTTCTCCCCTACGCTCTGTGCAGAAAGCTGTAACAGTCAGTTACCTGCTCTCTGCTCTGTGAGACCGAGCCAGCTGCCTATCCAGGCATCTGGGTGGATCCCTACTGTAAAGTCAGGATTTTTCCCCACCCTGGACCAGCTGAGTGATGTCAGCCAACAGCCGGCTTTAGCCCACTGTCGACTGAAAATGGTTCACAGGAGTGCAGAACACTGCATTGCTTTATAGTAGAAGTAAGGCCAAAAAGCTTTGGCAATACTTTTCCTTTAACATCATAATCTAATTTCCAATGACCACATGGAAACTACTTATACAATATATGTGATTTAGGTTTCTCAACATTACTAGTGAAATATCACTCACATTTAAAAAGAATACAGATTACATTTACCCAGCTGATAACAGATTACTGGTGAAAAGGAAATGTCATATTTTCTATGTCTCACAATATCTAATAATGAATTTTAAGCTTGGTTAACCGCTTAAGCCCCGGAGGATTTTCCTGCTCAAAGACCAGGGCCTATTTTGCGATTCGGCACTGCGTGACTTTAACGGACAATTGCGCGGTCGTGCTGTACCCAAATGAAATTGATGTCCTTTTTTCCCCACAAACAGAGCTTTCTTTTGGTGGTATTTGATCACCTGTGCGATTTTTGTTTTTTGCGCTATAAACAAAGAGCATAAATTTTTGAAAAAATAACAATATTTTTCACATTTTTTTTATATGAAATTCCCCCCAAAAAAATTTAAAAATCAAAATTTTTTAACATTTTAGGCCAATTTGTTTTCTGCTACATATTTTTGGTAAAAAGAATCACAATAAGCATATTTTGATTGGTTTGCGCAAAAGTTATTGCGTTTACTAACTAAGGGAAAGATTTATGTAATTTTTATTGTTTTTTTTTTCTAGTAATGGCCGCGACCTGCGATTTTTTTGCGGGACTGCGACATTGCGGCGGACAGATCAGACCCCTGACTAACATTTTTGACACTTTTGGGGGTACCAGTGACATAACTACAGTAATCAGTGCTATACATATGCACTGTTACTGTAAAAAATGACACTGGCAGGGAAGGGGTCAACTTTATTAGTGATCAAGGGGTTAAGTGTGTCTCTAGGGGCGTGATTCTAACATTAAAGGGGCGTGGATTGTGATGTAACAACAGAGACATACGATCCTACATAGCAGGATCGTGTAGTCTCTGAAGTTACATCCGGGAGAATGACAGGCGGCTTTGTTTACATTAGCCGCCTGCCTTTCTCCCTCTCCAGCAGGAGATCGGGAGTAACCGGCGGACTGGGAATGAGCTGGTGATCCAGAACAGCAGCACGTGACTAGGTGACCGATCAGCTGTTTGGCAGCTGGTGGGGGGGACCAGAGGGGAATAGCTAGGGACTGTAGGTGACTGACTGCTCTGCGACTGACCGGGCTCTGCGACTGACCGGGCTCAGGGACTGACTGGGCTCTGCGACTGACCGGGCTGGGCGACTGACCGGGCTGTGAGACTGTGAGTGTTGTGCCACTGTGCTCTACGACTGTGACTGACCGGGCTGTGCGACTGACCGGGCTGTGCGACTGATCGAGCTGTGCGACTGACCGGGCTGTGCGACTGACAGGGTTGTGCAACTGTGAGTGTTGTGCGACTGACCAGGATGTGCAACTGTCTGGGCTGTACGACTGAGAGTGTTGTGCGACTGAGAGTGTTGTGCGTCTGACCGGGCTGTGCGACTGAGAGTGTTGTGTGACTGAGAGTGTTGTGCGACTGAGAGTGCTTTGCGTCTGACCGGGCTGTGTGACTGAGAGTGTTGTGCGACTGAGAGTGTTGTGTGACTGACCGGGCTGTACGACTGAGAGTGTTGTGCGTCTGACCGGGCTGTGCGATTGTAAGTGTTGTGCGACTGAGTGTCAAGTGAGTGTAGCGGAGTACCAGAGGGTGAGAAGGTAGAGTTAGGAAGCCAGGAAACAGCCACACAGGACAGACTTTACTTACTAAATCCCCATTAGATTAGATTAGTAGGTACAATGCCCGGCGTGTGTGGAGAGGCGACTTAGTGTACATCTTGTTATATGTATGCGTTCCTCGATCGTGCGATCGAGGGCGAATACAAATGTGCAAAATGTAAGCACGTTGCTTCCCTGAAAGCTCAGGTCCTGAATCTAGGGAGGCAGCTGGCAATACTGAGCCAAATGTCCATACCGAAGGAGAGCTGCTGGGATCGTACCAGTCAGGCGCAGGCAAGGGCCTGCACAGAAGTGGGCGGAGTATTGGAGGTGCAGGCATCAGAGCAGAGTAGAGGGGTGACAGTTAGGAGGGGTAGAAGGGGACAAGGCAAGGAGGCCGGTCCTGGGCTGGAGCACCCTAATAAATACGCCCCGTTGCGTGATGTTGGGGAAACCAGTCAGAGACCAGCATTGCTGGAGCAGAGCGATGCCCCTAGCTGCCAGGGTAAGAACTCCTCCAGTGAGGCCGGGAGAAAGGGAAAGGAAAGACAGGTGCTGGTGGTAGGGGACTCAATTATTAGAAGGACAGACAGTGCAATCTGCCACAAAGACCGTGAGCTCCGAACAGTCTGCTGTTTACCGGGCGCTCGGGTTCGGCACATCGCCGATCGGGTGGACAGATTACTGGGTGGAGCTGGGGAAGACCCAGCTGTTGTGGTACACGTGGGTACCAATGACATAGGCAGAGGAAGATGGAGAGTCCTAAACAATTTCAGGGACTTAGGAGCTAAGTTGAGGACTAGGACCTCCAAGGTAGTATTTTCAGAAATACTACCTGTACCTTGAGCCACACCAGAGAGGCATAGGGAGATTAGGGAAGTTAACAAGATGGGAGAGCTGGAGCTGCTGATGTTTGAGGAGGACTTAGATTTTGTGGGGATAACAGAGACTTGATTTGACAGCTCTCATGACTGGATGGCGACCATTCAGGGGTATTCCCTTTATCGCAGAGATAGAGAAGGTAAAAAAGGAGGAGGGGTATGTCTGTATATTAAGAACAGTGTACAGGTAAATATGAGGGATGATATAAATAATGAAGCTATGGATGAGGTAGAATCCCTATGGGTAGAACTTCAAAGGGAAGGCACTGTGGGGAAGGTAATATTGGGCGTATGCTATAGGCCCCCCAACCAAAGGGAGGAGGGGGAGGCGGACCTCCTTTTACAGATAGGATTGGCAGCAAGGATAGGAAATGTTATTATAATGGGGGACTTTAATTATCCAGATAAAGACTGGGCAGAAGGAACCGCGCATTCAGCCAAGGCTTGGCAGTTCCTAAATGTTTTGCAGGACAATTTCATGGGTCAGATGGTGAATAGGGATGATCGAACGGTTTGGGTCGACCATTGGTTCGACCCGAACATTGACATCGGCTGAAAAAGTTCGGAATTCGGCAACCAGAACCGACCAAAATGAAATGGGACAGGAACTGGGCTTTAAAAGCCTGTGATTGGACCAGAACCATCAGTAAAAGCCAATTGAGGGGGCAGGAGGATGCTAGGAATGTGATTGCAGTGACTAGGGGGTCCAGAGGCCAATCAGTAGTGAATACGCCCCCCAGTATATAAGATAGCCCTGACAAATCTCTAGCACTTTAATACAGGGCTGTGGAAGAGAGTGGAAGCAGTTCTGTTACTCCTGCTTCAAAAGTGTCATTTAGCAATTATTAGTGTGAGGAAAGGGATATCTAGTGTAGTTAGGGTACTATTTTCAACTATAGTTAGATTCAATAATCTAGTTTCTGTAGGGAAAGTGTTAGGTGTCAGGGTGACCGTAGTGTAGTGTAGGGTGAACTGACTCTGACTGCTATGGCAGGGTGACCAAACTCTTCCATGTCAGGGTGACCGCCATAGAAAAAAGATCATTTGTATTAGAATTGCAGTAGAGCAGGGTAGTGGCTCCGCTAATTCTACACCTGGCCGTTTTTGTTTCAGGCGTTTTATTGGGCTTTTTTGTGGACGTCTTTGGAGGCAGGCATGACATCTGAACTTATGTGTAGGGGTATATATACACACACACATGTATGTATATATACACATACACACATATAGGTGTGAAAGTAGCAGAACCCTATGCCTGCGCTAATGAAATTATTCCGCTCCTATCACACCTATATGTGTGTATGTGTATAAATACATATATGTGTGTGTGTGTATATATACCCCTATACAGAAGTTCAGATGTTAAGCCTGCCTCCAAAGACGCCTAAAAAAATGCCCAAAAAAACGCCTGCAACAACGCCTGTATAGGGGTATATATACACACACACACATATATGTATTTATACACATACACACATATAGGTGTGATAGGAGTGGAGCCCTATGCCTGCAAATTATTAAATTAGCGCAGGCATAGGGCTATGCATAGGCATAGGGCTTCGCTACTTTCACACCTATATGTGTGTATGTGTATATATACATACATGTGTGTGTATATATACCCCTATACAGAAGTTCAGATGTTATGCCTGCCTCCAAAGACGCCCAAAAAATGCCTAAAAAAACGCCTGCAACAAAAACACCCAGGTGTGTTGTTGCAGGCGTTTTTTTGGGGCATTTTTTGGGCGTCTTTGAAAGCAGGCATAACATCTGAACTTCTGTATAGGGGTATATATACACACACACATATATGTATTTATATACATACACACATATAGGTGTGATAGGAGCGGAGCCCTATGCCTGCAAATAATTTCATTAGCACAGGCATAGGGCTCCCCTACTTTCACACCTATATGTGTGTATGTGTATATATACATACATGTGTGTGTGTGTGTGTGTGTGTATATATATATACTCCTATACAGAAGTTTAGATGTTATGCCTGCCTCCAAAGACGCCCAAAAAAATGCCTGCAACAAAAACGCCCAGGTGAGTTGCTGCAGGTGTTTTTTTTGGGCATTTTTTAGGCGTCTTTGGAGGCAGGCATAACATCTGAATGTCTGTATAGGGGTATATATACACACACACATATATGTATTCATACACATACACACATATAGGTGTGATAGGAGCGGAGCCCTATGCCTGCAAATAATTTCATTAGCACAGGCATAGGGTTCTGCTACTTTCACACCTATATCTGTGTATGTGTATATATACATACCTGTGTGTGTGTATATATACCCCTACACAGAAGTTCAGATGTCATGCCTGCCTCCAAAGACGTCCACAAAAAAGCCCAATAAACGCCTGCAACAAAAACGCCCAGGTGTGAAAATAGCGGAGCCCTATGCCTGCTCTACTGCAAATTTTAATACAAATGATCTTTTTTTTCTGGTTCTGGACACGCTACAGAGCTGAAACTTCACAGGTACACTTTTTAGAGCCCCCAGACACTAAACCCAAAGAAATCTCATTTTTTTTTTCAATAATTTTTTCAATAATTGGCTCTCTATCAAAAACGACAATTTTCAAGAACTTTTTTTGTGTGATTAATAGTCCCTGGGGCATGACCCAGAACCCTAGGCACTTTTTAGGGGCATTTATTGGGTTTTAGGGCTTCAAAATTGTGTTTTTTGATTACCGAAGTTCGGGTCCTCTTGATTTCAATGGGGTTCTGAAATCCGGGCCGAACTTTCGGGAAGTTCGGGTGTTCTGGTCGAACCAAAGTTTTCAAAAGTTCGATCATCCCTAATGGTGAATGCACCGACAAGAAACAATGCTGATCTAGTTCTATTTTACCTCAATTTTGACTATTTTTAGGTGCAAATGCAATTCACTATAACTCCATCAGAAACATTATGAGCGGTGTGAAATTCACTAAGATCAAATAACGTCAGGACTGGACTTAAAAACAGTCCAGCTAAAAGGTGGACTGTTTTGTTCAAAGTCACAAAATATGGCAGGAAAAAAATAAAAAATGTGTTATAAAGATGTGTTATATGATCTTGAGCTAAACTGCTTTTAAAATGTGTGAAAAAGTTAATTATAAAAAAAGATTTTAATAAAAGTGTAAAAACGCAAATATAGCTCCAGAGTCTATTTCTGGCAGATAGCCCATGTGCGCATGCTCCATACCAAAAAGTAGGCTAAAAATAACGTTTTTGAAAACGTTAGTTGGAGTTATAGTGAATTTGCAGCAAATACCGCCGTAAATTTGCGGTAAAATGGCGCTATTCCGGCGCTAATGAGAGAAATGCACATATCTATGTATGTCTATATATATATATATATATATATATGAATCACAAAATATATATATATATATATATATATATATATATATATATATATATATATATATATATATATGTGTGTGTATATATATATATAATATATATACACACACACACACATATATATATATATATATATATATATAGATGCCCAAAAATTTATATATATATGCAAAAACAATATATTATTGTTACTTCCTATATCTAACCAACCCAAAAATATATTAATTTCACACATATACAATGTTTTATTTTTGGGGAGAAGCCATATTAGTGTTGCTTGTCATATATAACAACAGACAGTTGTAGGTAGTTCAGGGATTTGAACACCCAAATACACTGTTGCTTAGCAGACGTGCTAACCACTTAGCTACCTGGTGCTAATTACATTTTTTCAAAGCATGTGTGATTTGTGCTTTTTAAAAAAAATATATATATATATATATATATATATATATATATATATATATATGTGTGTGTGTGTATATTTTTTTTATTTTTTTGTTTCTGAAAGATTTCTGGGTTCAGCTGCTCATGCTCCAAACATTTGCTATATTGCCCCCCTTTTTTTTTTTAACAAAAATACTACATCAAGTCAACACACATAAGAAATGCTTTCAATAATCTCAGCATGAGCACAAAGTGGCTTTTTCATTTACACTAAGGCTGGCCATACATGATCCAATTTTCTTACAATTTTCTGTCCAATTTTCTTGAAATTTACCTTCAAGTATGTAGTACAAAGGCCTGCCTAATTGGATACAAGTGAAAATGTTGTTTAGCTTTGACCTCATATTATGTGGTTTGTGGTAAATCTATCAGAAAATTGTACAACAGAAATTGAGCATGTATGGCCAGCTTAACCACTTGCCTACTGTGCACTTAAACCCCCTTCCCATCCAGACCAATTTTTAGCTTTCAGCGCTCTCACACTTTGAATGACAATTGTGCGGTCATGCTACACTGTACCCATATGACATTTTTATAATTTTTTTCACACAAATAGAGCTTTCTTTTGGTGATATTTAATCACCTCTGGGTTTTTTATTTTTTACAAAAAAAAAGAAAAAAGACAGAAAATTTTGAAAAAAAAAAAGTTTTTCTTATTTTCTGCGAGTAAATTTTGAAAATAAATACATTTTTCTCCTTCACTGATGTGCGCTGATGAGGTGGCACTGATGGGCACTGATAGGCTGCACTGATGGGCACTGATGAGGTGGCACTTATGGGCACTGATGAGGTGGCACTTTTGGGCACTGATGAGGAAGTACTAATATGCCGCACTGATGAGCACTGAGAGGCGGCACTGATAGGCGGCACTGATAGGCAGCACTGATAGGCGGCACTGATGAGCACTGATAGGCGGCACTGCTGGGCACTGAGAGGTGGCACTGCTGGGCACTGAGAGGTGGCACTGAGAGGTGGCACTGCTGGGCACTGAGAGGCGGCACTGATGTGCGGCACTGATGGGCGGCACTGATGGGCACTGATAGGCGGCACTGATGGGCACTGGCGGATGGCACTGATGGACACTGACGGGTGTCAATGATGAGCACAGATGGGCGGCTCTGATGAGCACTGATGGGCAGCACCATCAGTGCCCACACTCAGTGCCCATAGTGCTGCCAGTCAGTGCTCATCAGTGCCTAGATGAGCAGGCACTGATGGGCACTGACTGGCAGCACTATGGGCACTGATTGTGGGCACTGATGGGGGGCACTGATGGCGGGCACTGTGGGCACTGATGGTGGGCACTTTGTGTATGTTTTTACCTTGTGTAATCAGGGCACTGGTGATCAGTGCCCTGATTACATTCTTCTGTGTCCCCAGCGGCTGATCGGCTCTCCTCCTTCCTCACACTGCAGTCTCTGTGTGAGGAAGGAGCGCTGGCGATGAGAGATGATCTCATATGTTTACATATGAGATCATCTCTCATTGCATGGGCCGATCACGTGGTAAATGGCCGCTGTGATTGGCAATTTACCACGATCTGTGATTGGCTGTGTCCAAGGGACACGGCCGACACAGATTTTCCCCGATGCGCGCTCGCGGGAGCGCGCGGGAGCCTGTTTCTGGGAGGCCGTTTAAAGAAGGCCTCCCAAAAATTTGAGTCCGCGCTGCAGCCGTCTTTCGGCTGTAGCGCGGACCGGAAGTAGTTAAGGCTGGCCATACATGATCCAATTTTCTTACAATTTTCTGTCCAATTTTCTTGAAATTTAAGGCCATTCTTTTTCAAATTTTGTTGTACAATTGTCTGTTAGATCTACCAAAAACCACATCATGTGAGGTCAAAGCTAAACAACAAATTCAATTGTATCTAATTAGGCAGGCCTTCGTACTACATACTTGAAGGTAAATTTCAAGAAAATCGGACAGAAAATTGTAAGAAAATTGGATCATGTATGGCCAGCCAAACACTCATTCATTAGTGAACTGGTGATTTTGGTTTAGGAACCAACAGACCCAATTAATTACTTTGCTGGGCGTAGTTTAACCAAGGTTATATAAAGGGATGTTTAAAAGCAGCTAATTTGGCCTCTTTATGTCCGAATTTGCTTTTGGGGGTGGGGGGTTGCTGGCATGCCTAAGGACCCATATTGCAGTAAGTGTATTTTGTTGGATGAATACTTTTTCAGGCTCTAAATGTTTTGTATAGTTTTTGCAAAGTGTGTCTTTATGTACTCTATACATGTGTTTTTTTTTATTTTCATGCCTCTGTGTAGCTGTATGTTCTACTGATTTGATGGTATTTAAATGGAAAGGCAGGCTCATGCAAACAATAACCATAAAAGTATGTTGGGTATGTTTTATGCTTAATACTAAGGTGTCTACAACTTATTTTGCTTGACTGTTGGATATTGTAAGCTCTATCTATTCATCATATGTGCGTAAAATGAACATAAAGAACACATAGTGTTCAAAAATAATATGTTCAAAAATAACACCCCTTCATTGGATGCTATATCATAAATTTTATATGTTCCCGTAGAGTCCAATTGTGCCTGCTCCTGATGAAGTGAAACGGTTTTCACGATACGCGTCGAGCTGAAGAGCCCATGTATACTCAATATCATCTTAGCATGCATTAAATTATCATGTTGTACAAATTTTATGTTTGTTGGTCTACCTTTGTCATTTTTCATTATGATTCTACCATATTATCCAGCTGTATACTGTTTATGTCCCCCTTGAACTTGTATCGATTATACCTAGGCTAACTGCCATTTTACATGTCAATAAACACATGATGTTTGATCATATGCCTTTTTATGCTTACCAGCAAATGAATATGTACTACCAATAAAACATCATGTGTCAACTGGCCACACCTCATATAAAGTCCCACCCTTTTATTTTTGAACATATTATTTTTGAACACTATGTGTTCTTTATGTTCATTTTACGCTCATGATTAATAGGGATGGAGACTCTATGGCACGAGTCTCATTTAAAGTCCCACTTCCCTTATCTTTCCCTTTCTTCCGTTTCCCCTTCCCTCCCCATTTTTCCTCATTCCCATCAACATATATTCATCATATGTTGTATCTTTGCACTGTAATTTGAATAAAGATTACTTGATTTGGGGTTTTTTTTTTTGGGGGGGGGGGCATTTCACATTTCACATTCCACATGCCTGCTTGAGTGATTACTGATGTTTTATACATGTTCAATAAAGCTTATTCATTTGTACACAGCTCCTGTTTTTTTGTTTTCTTTTCTTCATATTTTTCTGGATGTAATTCAGATATCTTTTGTGTCTATTGAATGTAATCCATTTCTTGTATTATTTGTGTGTGTGCAATGGCAGTACAGTATGGACATGGGTAGGGTTTCTCCATGTACAGGGGTAGGTTTTCTCCCTTTACTCCAGTGAAGTGTGTATGGGTGTGTGGGTGTGTATGGGGGGGGGATGGGGTGTGTATGGGGGGGGGTGTGTGCGTGTGTGTGGGGGGGTGTGTGTGTGTGGGGGGGAGTGTGTGTGTGGGGGGAGGAGTGTGTGTGTGGGAGGAGGAGTGTGTGTGTGTGGGGGGGTGTGTGTGTGTGGGGGGGAGGGAGGAGCATGTGTGTGTGGGGGGAGAGTGTGTGTGTGTGTGTGGGGGGGGAGTGTGTGTGTGTGGGGGGGAGGAGTGTGAGTGTGTGTGGGGGGAGGAGGAGTGTGAGTGTGTGTGTGGGGGGGAGGAGGAGTGTGAGTGTGTGTGTGGGGGGAGGAGTGTGAGTGTGTGTGTGTGGGGGGGAGGAGTGTGAGTGTGTGTGTGGGGGGGAGGAGGAGTGTGAGTGTGTGTGGGGGGGAGGAGTGTGTGTGTGTGGGGGGCTAAATTGTAAGAAATAATTAAAGTGTGTATGTATAGATTTAGATAAAAATATATATAAATTAAGGAACAATATGAAATTTCCATTCAGCCTCTGTGGATGAATGTAACAAAAACATTTAATAAAAAAATCACTAAAAATGATTACTAAATAAAAGATTGCTACAGCGCTCACTCACGTTTTCGGTTGGCCTAGGTCAGTGATGATGAACCTTGGCAACACAGGTGTTTTGTAACATTTCCCATGATGCTCACCTGCACTGCAGAGTACATGAGCATTATGGGAAATGTAGGGCAAAAACATATAGGGGGGGGGGGTTAAGGATTACCATCACTGGCCTTGATAAAACATACATTTTAGTTGTCTGTGTGCACCATTTTTAACATAAAGCAAAATCTCTTTAAAATAAATTGCAAATGGCACATTGGCGTTCGCCCTGGACCAGAAATGACACCAAATTGGGTTGCACACATTCCAGTAAGTGGTCACAATCAACTGGCTAATCATGGTGAGGGCCACTTTCAGCTGTGAAGAAAAGAGCCGACCGGAGCAGCTGGTCTCCTACGCGAATACCGCTAACCCCTGAATCCGAGTTCAAAAATCGCGAGAGAGGCTCGATAGCAATGTTGAAGAGGAGAGGGGAAAGGGGGCATCCCTGTCTAGTGCCTTTGTTGAGCGGGATATCAGGGGAAGTAAAGGAAGGCGTAACGATACGTGCCGAGGGGGATGAATACATCGTTTTGACGAATTGTACTATGGGTCCTGTAAATCCCAGAGATTGCATGACCATAAATAACCAAGCAAAGCTAATATTGTCAAACGCCTTTTCGGCGTCTAGAGAAATGATGGCAGTGTCAGCGTCAGGGTGAGATTTGGCATAGTCTAGAGCGAGGAGGACCTTGCGTAGATTGAGGGTGGCAGAACGACCTTGGACAAACCCCGATTGGGCTTGGTGTAGGGGGGACGGAAGGATGGGAGCTAGTCTAGAAGCTATGATTTTAGAAAGAATTTTTGCATCCACATTTATGAGGGAAATGGGTCTGTATGATCCCGGGAGCAGGGGGTCTTTACCTTTCTTCTCTAGAAGCTTAATATGAGCTCTGGATCCCGTGGGTAAATAGGGCCCCCCCTCCCATATATGTTGGTAAACTGTGCAGAGGGTGTCAGGGAGAAAATCCGCAGTAAGTTTATAGAATTCAGAGGAGAATCCATCTGGGCCCGGGGCTTTCCCAGAAGAAAGGGATTTAATCGTGGTGAGGACCTCAGTGGAAGATATGGGGGCATTTAGCTGTTCCAGGTGTTCTGCGCGTAGCCGGGGGAGTTGTAAGCCCCCTAGGAGCTTTGAGGCCGCCTCCCTATCTAAAACTTTCTCTCCCGAAGGGCGAGGGGGGAGCTGGGCTGCCAAACATCAGATTGTACAACCTCTCCTGCCTCCTGCGACAAGGTATTGACTGGCTGGTCGCTAAAAAACGTTACTCCAACTATCAATTTGAATCAGCACTGGTCGCACCCTTTAACCTGCAAGCGATTCTCCACACAAGAACTTCTGCTTTGCCACATCTCCTGAGGAAGAATGTACTCATTAGGGACACAGTGATTGCCTGGAGAGAAATTAGGAAGCTCATGGACCTTCCCTCCAGGATATCTCCCCACCTATCTATCACTGGTAATCCCATGTTCCTCCCGTCCACAGACTGTAACACTTTTAAAAAATGGGCCTCTCTGGGACTAACCTCTGTTTCAAAAATAATAGACCACAAGTCTGGCTCTCCCGTTTGCTGCTATCGCGCGGCAATACTCCCTACCGCCCTCGCACGTGTTCCAATACCACCAACTGTGCAGCTACATCAGAGCCTGCTCCCACCCGGGCAAAAAACCCTGTCAACCCTCACCTTTTGACACCCTCATTGATCAAGACTCTTACTCTATTTCGGAGATCTACCATAAACTAGTGGCCCACCAAACATCCAAATACGGCACAATCCCTTTTAAACCATGGTCACCCGTCCTAAATTCTTCGGATGTACCGGAATGAATCCTCCTGGGCTACAAGAAAATTCACTCCCTGGTCCTCAACGAAACCTGGCGTGAAACCCAATTCCGGATAGCACACAGAGCTTACTTTCCCTTTCGCCATTGCAAACTGGACTCCTCTTCAGCCACCTGCACATGGTGTAATACTCCTCGGCCAACCCTTTTTCACAGACTATGGGAATGCCCCCCCATCTCTACATTTTGGGATCAAGTACTGCGCTATATCTCCAAAGTCACATCTATATGTCTCCCGACAGAACCACTTTTATGCCTTTTTAGCTGTGATATGTCGACGGCCAAATCTTCATCGGGAACTACCACGCCAACTCCGCAGTGGGCTCATATCTGCCTCCTCGCAGCTCGCAGAGCTATAATGCAATCCTGGATCCATCCTGCCCCCCCACGGCTGGCTCTAGTTAAACAGGCTCTTCTCAAACTTTTCCTATTGGAAAAAACGGACTCCATGACCCAGCCATCTGGAAACATGAAGAAATTTAAACGCAGGTGGCGTCAGTTCATGGACTACTCTCTTCCCGCAGAGGAGCTCTCTCTTCACACATCCTCCTTTGCATTCACTAACTGGTACACCCGCATGGACTTTGCAAGTACTCAGGATATAACAGGGTCTACATCTCTACCTTAAGCCCCTGCCCTACGGAACCCCTGATGCATTCCAATATCCTCTTATATATTACCAATTATTTCATCGCTACCAGTCTCATGTTTGGCAGTCTATTCGTGCCTACCCAGCATCTTATTTCCCTCATTTACCCAGATACCACGTACTTTACCCGTTCAGTGTTACTTAATTTGTTTTGATCTGATTTATGCTTACCCCATCGTGCCGGGGGGCATTAGGTCCCTAGGCCAACTGTACCGTGTGTATTAACCACGCTGTTTTATATCTTTTTATACCCTTTGTAAAAAGAGTTCAATCTCATGTTTATGTTTATCTGTATTTTTCTGCAAATCTCAATAAATATAGTAAAAAAAAGAAAAAAGAATAAAATATCTGCTGTAAAAAAAAAAAAAAAAAAAGAAACATGGGACTAAATATTCCATGGGAAATCATGCTCAGCTCAATGGTTTAGTGGTTAGTGTTCCTATATATAAACACTGAGAGCATGAGTTCAAATCCCAAGTGTGCGATCACCTCCTTAAATTTTAGACAACTGTAAATAAATACTGAAACTTGGCAAATGCATAATTGCACCCTGCACATATGCATGTCTGTTTCTTGAATATAAATGGCCATTGACATGCAATTTTAGGTGATGTAGCCAATGTATTACTATGTGGCAAACCGGGTGTTATCATGGTTGGGCCTTAAACTCACGACCTAGCAATCTTTATCTATGAGCATGACCACTACACCAAAGTGCTGAATACAATCAGACATGCCTGAAAGTTTCAGATGAATAAAGAATGAAGATTGCTAATTAGACAGCTGTGTAGTCTGCTATTAGTAAATCTAAAGGTTAAAACACATAAGATACATAACTATACCTTAAAATGAAAATAAACCATAATAGATGACATTGCTGTGTAATAGTGATTCAGAATAGACAAATTTCCTTTTATGAAAAACACAAACGGAATTTGGTTAACTCCAAACCTGAATTCACTCTTGGTTAACTACAACTCCGAATTCACTAAAGCACACAGTTGAAGGTTTAACTCCAGTACTTCACCTAATTAGGATGCTAATGAGTTTTGGCTGGAGTTATTTTTGGAGAAGTGAGCAGCTCTACTCCAAACTTATAGTGAACAGCTCTACTCCCAACTTATAGTGAATTAGGCCCCCCGTCTCAGTATTAATTATAGTAATAGGAAACACAAGGGCAATATAAGGACACTGAATTTCAAAAGAGCCAATTTCCCAAAACTGCGCTCTCTGCTAGAAAATATCAAATGGGATAGAACCCTGGGAACAAAGAACATGGAGGAGAAATGGGAGTGCTTCAAAAGCATACTTAACAAAGGGATTGACCAGTGCATTCCAAAGGGAAATACATTTAAAAGAGCAAAACTAAACCCTGGGTGGCTAAACTCCAACATAAAAATGCATATTAATGCTAAAGGAAAGGCCTTCAAAAAATACAAGACTGCATTCAAGCATTACAAAGAGTGTAATAAGAAATGTAAAGACGAAATCAGGACGAAATCAGGGCAGCTAAAATAGAACATGAGAGACATATAGCGGAAGAGAGTAAAAAGAACCCCAAGAAATTCTTTAAGTATATAAACAGTAAGAAAGCAAAGCCAGAACACATTGGCCCCATAAAAGACGATAAGGGAGTTTTGGTAACAGAGGACAGGGAAAAGGCAGTAGTGTTAAATAATTTCTTCTCTTCAGTCTTCACAAAAGAATTGGGGGGCTACACTAACCCAGCTTGTAAGGCCAAGCTAAATAACACACCTCAGGAAGTACCGCCATGGCTAACAGAACATAGACTTAGAACTAAACTAGAGAAACTTAACATGAATACATCACCGGGACCGGATGGCTTGCACCCGAGGGTTCTTAAAGAGCTCAGCCAGGTGATTGCCAGACCATTATTCTTGATCTTTAAGGATAGCTTACAGACGGGTATGGTGCCAGCTGATTGGAAAAAAGCCAACGTGGTACCAATATTTATAAAGGGGCCATGTTAAGGGACCACATACAAGACTTTAGTAATGAAAATTATATTATTAGTAGTAAGCAGCATGGATTCATGAAAAATCGTTCTTGCCAAACCAATCTATTTACCTTCTATGATGAAGTGAGCTGCCACCTAGATAAAGGTAAGCCTGTGGATGTGGTGTACCTGGACTTTGCAAAGGCCTTTGACACCGTTCCCCACAAACGCTTACTGTTCAAACTAAGGAAGGTAGGTATGGACCATAAGGTGAGTATCTGGATAGAGAACTGGGTCCAGGGGAGGTTGCAAAAGGTGGTGATTAATGGGGAATACTCAGATTGGGCAGGTGTGGAAAGTGGGGTCCCCCAGGGTTCTGTCCTGGGGCCAATCCTGTTTAATTTATTCATAAATGATCTAGAGGAGGGGATATTGAGTAAAATCTCCGTATTTGCGGATGATACTAAACTAAGCATGCCAATATCTTCTGGGCAGGATGTGGAAACCTTACAAGCGGACCTGAACAAAATAATGGGGTGGGCAACTACATGGCAGATGAGGTTCATTGTTGAAAAATGTAAAGTAATGCACTTGGGTGCCAGAAACCAGAAAGCAAGCTACTCACTAGGGGGGGAACCTCTGGGTGAGTCTAGGATGGAAAAGGACCTGGGGGTACTGGTAGACAACAGGCTTGGCAGTGGCATGCAATGCCAAGCCGCTGCAAGCAAAGCCAACAGAATACTGGGATGTATAAAAAAGGGGATTCACTCCAGAAATAAAGAGATTATTCTCCCACTCTACAAGACTCTGGTCCGGCCACATCTGGAGTATGCTGTCCAGTTCTGGGCAGCGGTCCTCAGGAAGGATGTGCTGGAACTGGAGAAAGTCCAGAGAAGGGCAACAAAAATAATTAGGGGAATTGAGGACATCAGCTATGAGGAAAGACTACAAGCACTGAACTTATTCTCTCTGAAGAAGAGACGATTGAGGGGGGATATGGTATCAATGTACAAATACTGTATTGGCAACCCTAGCATATGGAAAAACCTATTCAGAAAAAGGGAATACAATAAGACACGTGGCCACTCACTAAAACTAGAGGAAAGGCGGTTTAACCTTAAAATACGCAGGGGGTTCTTCACTGTAAGAGCAGTAAGGATGTGGAATTCTCTTCCGCAAACCGTCATATCAGCAGGGAGCATCGATAGTTTCAAAAAACTATTAGATGGGCACCTTAAAGACCACAACATACAGGGGTATACAATGTATGGTTAACAGCAAACACACACATACATCATAGGTTGAACTGGATGGACTGATGTCTTTTTTAAACCTCACTAACTATGTAATTATGTAACTAAGTACCCCCCACCCACCCGCGATCCCTGGCCCTGAATGCCAGCATTTCAAAATTCATGGCCTTTGAAATGCTGTCATTCCGTCTGGTGGAGACGCAGAGTTTTAAAAGCCTTTTGGCGGTGACTGTCCCACAGTACGTCGTGCCCAGCCGCCATTACTTTTCCAGGCAAGCCATCCATTCCCTGCACAACCAAGTGGGTGACAAAATTAGGTGTGCACTGCGCAACGCCATCTGTGGCAAGGTCCACCTAACTACGGATACGTGGGCCAGTAAGCACGGTCAGGGACGTTATATCTCCCTAACAGCACACTGGGAAAATGCAGTGGTGGCTGGGCCTGAGGCAGATAGCAGTTTGGCGCATGTCCTTCCACCACCGAGGATTGCAGTGTGCTTCAGTTTGCCTCCTGTTCCTAACTCCTCCTACTCCGCTTCCTCAACCTCTACCGCCTCCTCATCCGGTCAGCGTAACACCTTCACCACCAACTTCAGCACAGCCAGGGGTAAACGATAGCAGGCAGTTTTAAAACTTGCCTGTTTGGGGGAATAAAACACACACCGCGCAGGAATTGTGGAGGGGCATTCAACAGCAGACCGATGAGTGGTTGGTGCCAGTGAGCCTCAAGCCCGGCCTGGTGGTGTGCGATAATGGGCGAAATCTCATAGCAGCTCTGGGCCTAGCCGGTTTGACGCACATCCCTTGCCTGGCGCATGTGCTGAATTTGGTGGTGCAGAGGTTCCTTAGAAATTACTCCGATATGTCAGAGCTGCTGCAGAAAGTGCGGGCCATCTGTGTGCACTTTCGGCATTCTCACCCTGCTGCTGCTCGCCTGTCAGCGCTGCAGCGTAACTTCGGCCTTCCCGCTCACCGCCTCATATGTGACGTGCCCACAAGGTGGAACTCCACCTTGCACATGCTGGCCAGACTGTGCAAGCAGCAGCAGGCCATAGTGGAGTTTCAGCAATAATCACAAATCTGGCACTTCTGGGGTGCCTTTAGGTTGGAGGGATAGAAATAAGCCTGTGAGGCTCCCCAGCGGTATTTCTGCTGCTAGCCAACGAGCATAGGAAGGGTGCTGATACGGACAAAAGTACATGAGGAAGGCAGCGCATGAACCACACCGGGATGCAATGGATAAGGAAGTCAGGTGAACATTCAGTATAGAAAGGGTTAACAGTTTATTGGTATTGGTAACCGGAAAAAAAAAGTACATAAAATGCTTAAATCCCCCTGGGCTGGAGTGGACAAGGGCACCTGGCAGCAAGCAACACGAGTGCGAGGAGGTCAGTCTCCCAGGACTGCTGAGCAGTGTGTGCACAAAGCCGGAAACCAGCCGGCGCGAGGATGAAAGGACTCTGCTGTAGTTCCGTAGTAGTGACTTCAGCCGGACAGGCGCCACTTGCGGGGAAATACCAGGAACCAGGGTGGAACACAAGCTATATGGTTGCCATGACGACATGTTTCGCGCTATGCACTTTATCAAGTCATGGAAAGGAATGGCAACAGGAAAATTTAAAGATAGGGGAAGGGGCGGGACTGTGATTACAAACCAGGAAAAGGTTTGATTGCACTTTTAACCTCTCTGTGCCCTTATCTCCCTCCTTGATAACATAAAAGTTTAACCACTTGCCAACTGCCTAACCCGGATTTACGTCGGCAGTCAGCCCCTCACAGGCAAAGCGACGTAGGTCTACGTCGCTAGCCTGTGAGGCTCTAGGAAGCGAGCGCGCGCCGCCAGAGGCGCGCACCCACTCCCGCTCACTCACTGACCCCCCCAGGCGTGTGCCCGGCGGACCCGATGTCCGCCGGGCACTCGCGATTGTCCGTTAGAGCGGGAGAAAGGCAGGTGGCTAATGTAAACACAGCCACCTGTCATTCTCCCCTGTGTAAGAATGGAGATCACACGGTTCTACTATGTAGGACTGTTGATCTCTGTTCTTACACCAGTAGCCACATCCAATCACAGTTAGAAGCACGCCCCTAGAGACACACTTAACCCCTCCCTCTCAAATAAAGTTAACTCCTTCCCTGCCAGTGTCATTTTTTACAGTAACAGTGCATATGTATAGCACTGATTACTGTAGTAATGTCACTGGTAACCCCAAAAGTGTCAAAAATGTCAGTCAAGGGTCTGATCTGTCCACCGCAATGTCGCAGTCCCGCAAAAAAAATGCAGATCGCCGCCATTACTCGTTAAAAAAAAAACAACAAAAATGACAAAAATCTTTCCCTTAGTTAGTAAACGCAATAACTTTTGCGCAAACCAATCAAAATACGCTTTTTGTGATTTTTTTTACCAAACATAGGTAGCATAAAACAAATTGGCCTAAAATGTTAAAAAATTTTGATTTTTACATTTTTTGGGGGTAATTTTATATAAAAAAATGTGAAAAATATTGTTATTTTTGCAAAATTGACGCTCTTTTTTGTTTTTAGCGCATGATCAAAAAATCGCACAGGTGATCAAATACCACCAAAAGAAAGCTCTGTTTGTGGGAAAAAAAAGGACGTCAAATTCGTTTGGGTACAGCATTGCACGACCGTGCAATTGTCCGTTAAAATAATGCAGTGCCGAATCGCAAAATAGGCCCTGGTCAGCAAGGGGGTAAAATCTTCCAGGGCTTAAGTGGTTAAAATCTGCACAAATTCTCTCAATTAAAAAAATATAACAATATGACAATAATAATAACAGGAGGATGCATTATATAAAGTATTGACTATAAAATATAAACACACAGTTGAAACATCAGAAATTAAATAGCACTAGAAATAGATGTCAGCAATATCACTTGATAGTATTGTTGTATGTAATTGTGATACATGCACACATCAGAATGCATTATGAAATTATGGAGCTAGTTGCTAATGCACCTAAGCACAAAAAAAAAAAAAAAAAAGGCCTGCAACACCTGGTATTCCCAGGCAGTCTCCCATTCAGGTACTAACCAGGCCCAACCATGCTTAGCCTCTGAGATCAGACAAGATCAAGCATGTTCAGGGTAATGTGGCCATAGGGCACAAAAAAGGGCACAAAAAAGGGCACAAAAAAGGGCACAAAAAAGGGCACAAAAAAGGGCACAAAAAAGGGCACAAAAAAGGGCACAAAAAAGGGCACAAAAAGGGGCACAAAAAGGGGCACAAAAAGGGAAACAAAAAGGGAAGCAAAAAGGGAAGGAGAAAGGGGAGGAGGAAGGGGAGGGAAGGAAGGAAGGAAGGAAGGAAGGAAGGAAGGAAGGAAGGAAGGAAGGAAGGAAGGAAGGAAGGAAGGAAGGAAGGAAAGAAAGAAAGAAAGAAAGAAAGAAAGAAAGAAAGAAAGAAAGAAAGAAAGAAAGAAAGAAAGAAAGAAAGAAAGAAAGAAAGAAAGAAAAGAAAGAAAGGAAAGAAAGAAAGAAAGAAAGAAAGAAAGAAAGAAAGAAAGAAAGAAAGAAAGAAAGAAAGAAAGAAAGAAAGAAAGAAAGAAAGAAAGAAAGAAAGAAAGAGAAAGAAAGGTGAATAGAATTACTCGGTATAGGATTCACACTATGTTGTGAACCTCCAAGTCCTCATTAAGACCATTGGGTGACAAAGAGCCAAAACAATATATCCAAAATACCTCCCTTTTGCAAAGAAGTAAAAACTGCTCATTGTCTGTCAATGTACCCTTGGGGATTGATTCTATGGCCATAACTTCTAAAACAGAGGCGTCCTTTTGGTGCGTGTGTAAAAAATGCCGGGGAGCGCTATGTTTATCACATCCTTTCTTAATAAGTCTGCAGTGTTCACCAACTCGTGTACGTAATGTACGCATAGTGCGCCCTATGTAGAGCAGGCCACAGGGGCACCTAAGGACATAGACCACAAACTCCGTTGAGCATGTAATAAATTGTTTGATGTTAAAAAATCTCCCTTTATTGTCTCTAATGCCAGTCAATCCATGTGGGATGGACTGGCACGTGAGACACCCTCTTTTTTTGCATTGAAATATTCCAGTCCTATGATCAAAATATGATCTTATGTCAAGAGGCAACCTATTTTTGTTGGAATGTAATTTACTTGGAGCCAGAATGTTTTTAAGTGTTCGAGCTCTCTTAAACGTCACCTGGGGAGGAGGAGGTAATGTAGGGCTAAACATTGATCGAGCTGGAGGATCTTGTAGTGCTTCTTTATGATGCTAGATATGGCTCTATATTTGTCGTTGGACACTGTAGTAAATCTAATTGTGCTCTGATCTTGGGTATTTGCCTTGCAACGTGTATTCTTACCAGAAATCAAATGGGCATCAAAGGCTTCCTTCACTAAAGATGGGGGGTACCCTTTGTCTATAAATTTGTTAGTCATAGACGAGCCCTGTGTTATGTAATCCTCCACCTTGGTGCAATTCCTCCTTAGCCTGTTGAACTGGCCTCCAGGAATGTTTTTCTTCCAGAAGGGGTGGTGGCAACTAGTGTAGTGAAGATATGAGTTGCCACTTGTAGGCTTAGTGTGATACCTACTAATGAAGGTGCCACCCTCATGGGACAAAACAAGATCTAGAAATACTAATTCTAGAGGATCTAACACATGGGTGAAGGATAAGCCCATGGGGTTGGCATTACAATGATTAACGAAAGAGGAGAAGACATCCGGGCCACCGTCCCTGATCAAAAGTATATCATCTATATAACGCCCATAAAACACTATGTGTTGGGGAAAGGGGTTGTGTGCCCAGATGTACCTCTCCTCCCAAAAACCCATTGTGAGGTTGGCATAGCCTGTGGCAATATTAGCCCCTATGGCGGTGCCTTTAACCTGCAGGAAAAATTGATCCAGAAAGGTGAAATAGTTATGTCGCAGGTATCAGCTAGAAAAATTGCCTGTTCTGAGTTGATGTCACCGGCATTCAGCAAGAAATGTTGGAGAGCAGCAAGGCCCACCTCATGGGGGATGGATGTGTAAAGGGACGAAACGTCCAATGATACCCACATATAATGATCTTCCCAAACATAAGGTTTGAGTACCTCTAGAACATGTTGGCAGTCCCTGATGTATGATGGAAGTTCATAGACAATGGGCTGAAGGAAATAATCAATGCATTTAGAAAACCCATTGGTGAAACTGTTAGTGCCAGCAACTATGGGTCTGCCTGGAGGATTAACGAGGGACTTGTGGACTTTGGGTAGGTGGTAAAAATAAGGAGTACTACACACCGGAGGAGAAGAAACTTCTTCTCCCTATCATCCACAAGCCCCCCATCCAATGCTCTCTCTATCAAGATCCTTAATTCAGACTGAAACCTGACCAAAGGATCATGGGTCAGTTTTAGATATGTGATTGTATCGGAATGAAGGCGACTAGCATCTTTGAGGTAGTCGGCCTTGTCCTGCACTATCAAACTGCCACCCTTGTTTGCCTGCTTAATAACCAATCCAGTATTGTTGGTGAGATCCTTGAGAGCCTGTTTTTCTAATACCGAAAGATTACTTTGGGTGGCCTTCCTGGAAGTCTCACAAAGTTGTGTAAAATCCTTGTACACGGCTTGATAGAACGTTTCTATGTAAGGTCCTTTAAATTGGACAGGATTGAAAGTGGACTGCGGTTTCAAGCCTGTATGCCTGATTTCAGGATCTAGAAATGTATTTGAGGGCCAGACATCTACATGGTTTTCCAACCAGAGTTGCTCCAGGACGTTCAAAATTGACTCGTCCTGAGGACTTGTATCAGTCGGAGGATCATCATGTTGGGTGGAGGGGGGGTGGTGGGGCATAACGGCCCCACCTGCCTTTGTGTCCCTGGCATAATGTCTTCTTAGAGTAAGTAAACATACAAACTTACAAACTTATTAAGATCTTTAAAGAGACCAAAATTGTTGGGTCCAACAGAGGGAGAAAAACTAAGATCTTTCATAAGAAGGTCAGACTCAACCTCAGTGAGGACATACGAAGATAAATTAAAAATCTTTACCTTTGCTCCAATCTTTCTTTCTTTTTTACGTTTGCACCGCTGACCACCCCTTTGTCCTCGTCTAGTTTTCTCTTTTCTTTTATCCCTCCCTTTGGAGGCCGATTCTGAAAAACCGAAATCTCGGGAGGATTGATATTTTTGGGCCGACCACCTTCCATAATGTAACCAATCAAGTCGTGGAACAAGGGGCTAGACTTATTAAAAGTGGGTATGGACAAAACAACCATGTCTGGGGAAACTGTGTCCAATGTATTGATACTGAGGAGAGGAGTGTCAGAAGGACATACTGTTGTCTCTCCAGCAGTAGAAGGTATGGCATTTATGGTGGTATCGATAGAAATGTCCTCGCCTGACCGTGAAACAGCTGGCAAATCCTGTTGCTCCAAGGCTTTGGATGAGACCTGTGTACTAATAAATTGTTTAATGCGTGGACGTCTATTTTTCTTATTACATCTTTTACCGGGAAGACCTTGATTGAAGTGGCGCCTGATCTCACAGCTACGGAATTACAGCAGAGTCCTTTCATCCTCACGCCGGCTGGTTTCCGGCTTTGTGCACATTCTGGCTTTGTGCACACACTGCTCAGCAGTCCTGGGAGACTGACCTCCTCGCACTCATGTTGCTTGCTGCCAGGTGCCCTTGTCCACTCCAGCCCAGGGGGATGTAAGCATTTTATGTACTTTGTTTTTCAGTTAAGAGAAAAAGAGGGGTTCCCCTAGTGGTGGGACTTTGAAGGCACTTCAAAAAAAAAGAAATAACATAAAAATAATAACAAGGGATCTTTATTAATTAAATATAAATATAGACACTATAAAATATGCAAGCAGTACATAATACAAATCACAGAGTGCAGAAGGTGACCACAAAGGACAGCAGGTAAGTACCCAACACGTTTCGAAGTATATGATAACTTCTTCTTCAGGGGTAACCTTAGGTGGTATTCTGTTAACAATTAAATATAATTATAGGTGATGAAAAATATATCAAATTGAAATTACAGTATAATTGTATGTCCAAACTATACATATCAAAAGACATAGTTCATATTATAGAAACACTTACATCGACTGCTTTTGTGTGAGATTAGCGTGCTTGCAGAGGTTAAAAACAACCAGGTTCTAGAAAATCTGACTGGCAAAAAATAGCCAAAAGGCAAAGGATAGATGTTTGATAATGATCCAAAAGATGGTTATTCAGAGTGTAAGTCTCCAGCATGACCTAGAGGGGGCAGCTGGATTCCGCAAAGACTGGAGAGCCTGTATCTAAGTAAAAAAAAATCAAATAGGATATATATATATATATATATATATATATATATATATAATTAAATAGATAAAGATGCATGAGTGGAATGAACCCACCTACATCTATGCATCAAAATATATCATGCCAGTAACAGTGTAGACTACAGGGTAGTATATAGATCTTACCTTTGTATACACAGATAGATAACAAAATAACCAGGCTCATGGCAGGCATAGTAGTGAATGACTGCCAGATAAGGCTTGGTATAAATACTGACTGTGATTATAGATTGCAATTAGTAATCCTGAACAGCTGATTCCTGTGTCAGACTCTCCAGAAAGCCGGGGCTCGGCGCCGCCCCAATCCGAAAGCGCATGCGCGACGGCATGACGCATTGGGACCGCGCCCAGCATCAGCGTGGAACGCAAGCGGAAGTACACTGAGCATGCGCGGCAATCTCAAAGGAGATTGTGATGGAAAAAGCTAAGATCAGAACTAAGCGCCCATGGGGGGTGGCGCCTATGTCCGTGCTGGGCTGTCTCCATAAAACCAGCACAAAACTGGAAGACAGCACTCAAACCAGGGGATCAGGAAGAATCAATTAAGAATAGATGAAGAAAACAAACAAAATTCAAAAGATGCATAAATGAATAATCCATCAAACAGATAAATACATATATACAAAAGGCATCAAATGTAGATACATAATTGGAGAAAAAAACATCTATATAGACATATAATCATAATTCATAATCAATAATGTAAAGTATGAATTTTGTTTGGATTCTAATAAAGTATATGTCAGACAACCTGGGATTTGTGCGGCTACTCATTGAAGAAAGATAATAAATTTAAATAAAAAAAAGTCATGGGTTGGAGATAGAGATGGACGAACATCGACCGGGGCGGTTCGCGAATGTCAGCCGCAAATTTTCTCAAAAGTGTGCGAACCGCGAGTTTGCGGGGGGCCCCATTGACTTTAATGGGAGGCAAACTTTAAAAACCTTTAGGTCATATTTGCAGCCAAAAAAGACGTACTAGCTGTCCTCAAATAGTCTCAGCACGTGGACAATGTAAGTATTGCAATTGAAAAAGTTGCCCTAATTTTTTTTTTTTTTACAGCAAAAAATTTTTTTTCCCAGAAATCAGCCAGAACTGACAGCAGCCGGTAAATACATTGTCTAATACATATAGGGTCCATTCACACATCTGTAAAATGGGTCCGCATCCATTCCACAATTTGGCGGAACCTTTACATTGTTTTTCATTTCCAGTCTGAAAAATTAGGCATTCACAGGATAAAGAAGTAAGTGTCAGCCATTCCAGGCCCCAAAAATTAGCCCACATGCGTTTACCTGACAGCTAAGAACATAGTATTCTGTGGCTGAAGGTACATTAGGCATTCACAGGATACAGAAGTAAGTGTCGGCCAGTATTGGCCCCAAAAATTAGCCCACATGGGTTTACCTGACAGCTAAGTACGTAGTATACTGTGGCTGAAGGTACATTAGCCATTCACACAGTATACAGAAGTAAGTGTCGGCCTGTATAGGCTGTATACTGTGGCTGAAGGTACATTAGCCATTCACACAGTATACAGAAGTAAGTGTCGGCCTGTATAGGCTCCAAAAAGTAGTCCACATGGGTTTAACTGACAGCAAAGAACGTAGTGTATTTGATAGCTGAAGGTACAGTAGGCATTCACAGTATACAGAAGTAAGTGTCGGCCTGCATAGGCCCCAAAAATTAGCTCACATGGGTTGAACTGACAGCAAAGAATGTAGTATTTGATAGCTGGAGGTACAGTAGGCATTCACAGTATACAGAAGTAAGTGTCGGCCTGTACAGGCTCCAAAAATTAGCCCACATGGGTTGAACTGACAGCAAAGAACGTAGTGTATTTGATGGCTGGAGGTACAGTAGGCATTCACAGTATACAGAAGTAAGTGTTGGCCTGTATAGGCCCCAAAAATTAGCTCACATGGGTTGAACTGACAGCAAAGAACTTAGTATTTGATGGCTAGAGGTACATTAGGCATTCACACAGTATACAGAAGTAAGTGTCGGCCTGTATAGGCTGCAAAAGTATGCTCACATGGGTTGAACTGACAGCAAAGAATATGGTATTTGATGGCTGAAGGTACATTAGGCATTCACACAGTATACATAAGTAAGTGTCGGCCTTTATAGGCCCCAAAAACTTGCCCACATGGGTTTAAGTGACAGCAAAGAACGTAGTGTATTTGATGGCTGTAGGTACAGTAGGCATTCACAGTATACAGAAGTAAGTGTAGGCCTGTATAGGCTCCAAAAATTAGCTTACATGGGTTGAACTGACAGCAAAGAACGTAGTATTTGATGGCTAGAGGTATATTAGGCATTCACACAGTATACAGAAGTAAGTGTCGGCCTGTATAGGCTGCAAAAATTAGCTCACATGGGTTGAACTGACAGCAATGAATTTAGTATTTGATGGCTAGAGGTACAGTAGGCGTTCACAGGATACAGAATTTTCGGCCTGTATAGGCCCCAAAAATTAGCTCACATGGGTTGAACTGACAGCAAAGAACTTAGTATTTGATGGCTGGAGGTACATTAGGCATTCACAGTACACAGTACAGTAAGTGTCTGCCTGTATAGGCTATAAAAATTAGCTCACATGGGTTGAACTGACAGCAAAGAACTTACTATTTGATGGCTAGAGGTACATTAGGCATTCACACAGTATACAGAAGTAAGTGTCGGCCTGTATCGGCTGCAAAAATTAGCTCACATGGGTTGAACTGACAGCAAAGAACGTAGTATTTGATGGCTGGAGGTACAGTAAGCATTCACAGTATACAGAAGTAAGTGTCGGCCTGTATAGGCTCCAAAAATTAGCCCACATAGCTTTAACTGACAGCAAAGAACGTAGTGTATTTGATGGCTGGAGGTACAGTAGGCATTCACAGTATACAGAAGTAAGTGTCAACCTTTATAGGCCCCAAAAATTAGCTTACATGGGTTGAACTGACAGCAAAGAACTTAGTATTTGATGGTTAGAGGTACATTAGACATTCACACAGTATACAGAAGTAAGTGTCGGCCTGTATAGGCTGCAAAAATTAGCTCACATGGGTCGAACTGACAGCAAAGAACATAGTATTTGATGGCTGGAGGTACAGTAGGCATTCACAGTACACAGAAGTAAGTGTCAGCCTGTATAGGCTCCAAAAATTAGCCCACATGGGTTTAACTGACAGCAAAGAACGTAGTGTATTTGATGGCTGGAGCTACAATAAGCATTCACAGTATACAGAAGTAAGTGTCGGCCTGTATAGGCCCCAAAAATTAGCTCACATGGGTTTAACTGACAGCAAAGAACTTAGTATTTGGTGGCTAGAGGTACAGTAGGCGTTCACAGGATACAGAAGTGTCGGCCTGTTAAGGCCCCAAAAATTAGCTCACATGGGTTGAACTGACAGCAAAGAACTTAGTATTTGATGGCTAGAGGTACATTAGGCATTCACACAGTATACAGAAGTAAGTGTCGGCCTGTATTGGCTGCAAAAATTAACTCACATGGGTTGAACTGACAGCAAAGAACGTATTATTTGATGGCTGGAGGTACAGTAGGCATTCACAGTATACAGAAGTAAGTGTAGGCCTGTATAGGCTCCAAAAATTAGCTCACATGGGTTGAACTGACAGTAAAGAACGTAGTATTTGATGGCTAGAGGTATATTAGGCATTCACACAGTATACAGAAGTAAGTGTCGGCCTGTATAGGCTGCAAAAATTAGCTCACATGGGTTGAACTGACAGCAATGAATTTAGTATTTGATGGCTAGAGGTACAGTAGGCGTTCACAGGATACAGAAGTTTCGGCCTGTATAGGCCCCAAAAATTAGCTCACATGGGTTGAACTGACAGCAAAGAACTTAGTATTTGATGGCTGGAGGTACATTAGGCATTCACAGTACACAGTACAGTAAGTGTCGGCCTGTATAGGCTATAAAAATTAGCTCACATGGGTTGAACTGACAGCAAAGAACTTACTATTTGATGGCTAGAGGTACATTAGGCATTCACACAGTATACAGAAGTAAGTGTCGGCCTGTATCGGCTGCAAAAATTAGCTCACATGGGTTGAACTGACAGCAAAGAACGTAGTATTTGATGGCTGGAGGTACAGTAAGCATTCACAGTATACAAAAGTAAGTGTCGGCCTGTATAGGCTCCAAAAATTAGCCCACATAGCTTTAACTGACAGCAAAGAATGTAGTGTATTTGATGGCTGGAGGTACAGTAGGCATTCACAGTATACAGAAGTAAGTGTCAACCTTTATAGGCCCCAAAAATTAGCTTACATGGGTTGAACTGACAGCAAAGAACTTAGTATTTGATGGCTAGAGGTACATTAGGCATTCACACAGTATACAGAAGTAAGTGTCGGCCTGTATAGACTGCAAAAATTAGCTCAAAGGGGTCGAACTGACAGCAAAGAATGTAGTGTATTTGATGGCTGGAGCTACAGTAAGCATTCACAGTATACAGAAGTAAGTGTCGGCCTGTATAGGCCCCAAAAATTAGCTCACATGGGTTTAACTGACAGCAAAGAACTTAGTATTTGGTGGCTAGAGGTACAGTAGGCGTTCACAGGATACAGAAGTGTCGGCCTGTTAAGGCCCCAAAAATTAGCTCACATAGGTTGAACTGACAGCAAAGAACTTAGTATTTGATGGCTAGAGGTACATTAGGCATTCACACAGTATACAGAAGTAAGTGTCGGCCTGTATTGGCTGCAAAAATTAGCTCACATGGGTTGAACTGACAGCAAAGAACGTATTATTTGATGGCTGGAGGTACAGTAGGCATTCACAGTATACAGAAGTAAGTGTAGGCCTGTATAGGCTCCAAAAATTAGCTCACATGGGTTGAACTGACAGCAAAGAACGTAGTATTTGATGGCTAGAGGTATATTAGGCATTCACACAGTATACAGAAGTAAGTGTCGGCCTGTATAGGCTGCAAAAATTAGCTCACATGGGTTGAACTGACAGCAATGAATTTAGTATTTGATGGCTAGAGGTACAGTAGGCGTTCACAGGATACAGAAGTTTCGGCCTGTATAGGCCCCCAAAATTAGCTCACATGGGTTGAACTGACAGCAAAGAACTTACTATTTGATGGCTAGAGGTACATTAGGCATTCACACAGTATACAGAAGTAAGTGTCGGCCTGTATCGGCTGCAAAAATTAGCTCACATGGGTTGAACTGACAGCAAAGAACGTAGTATTTGATGGCTGGAGGTACAGTAAGCATTCACAGTATACAGAAGTAAGTGTCGGCCTGTATAGGCTCCAAAAATTAGCCCACATAGCTTTAACTGACAGCAAAGAATGTAGTGTATTTGATGGCTGGAGGTACAGTAGGCATTCACAGTATACAGAAGTAAGTGTCAACCTTTATAGGCCCCAACAATTAGCTTACATGGGTTGAACTGACAGCAAAGAACTTAGTATTTGATGGCTAGAGGTACATTAGGCATTCACACAGTATACAGAAGTAAGTGTCGGCCTGTATAGGCTGCAAAAATTAGCTCACATGGGTCGAACTGACAGCAAAGAACATAGTATTTGATGGCTGGAGGTACAGTAGGCATTCACAGTACACAGAAGTAAGTGTCAGCCTGTATAGGCTCCAAAAATTAGCCCACATGGGTTTAACTGACAGCAAAGAACGTAGTGTATTTGATGGCTGGAGCTACAGTAAGCATTCACAGTATACAGAAGTAAGTGTCGGCCTGTATAGGCCCCAAAACTTAGCTCACATGGGTTTAACTGACAGCAAAGAACTTAGTATTTGGTGGCTAGAGGTACAGTAGGCGTTCACAGGATACAGAAGTGTCGGCCTGTTAAGGCCCCAAAAATTAGCTCACATGGGTTGAACTGACAGCAAAGAACTTAGTATTTGATGGCTAGAGGTACATTAGGCATTCACACAGTATACAGAAGTAAGTGTCGGCCTGTATTGGCTGCAAAAATTAGCTCACATTGGTTGAACTAACAGCAAAGAACGTAGTATTTGATGGCTGGAGGTACAGTAAGCATTCACAGTATATAGAAGTAAGTGTCGGCCTGTATAGGCTCCAAAAATTAGCCCACATAGCTTTAACTGACAGCAAAGAACGTAGTGTATTTGATGGCTGGAGGTACAGTAGGCATTCACAGTATACAGAAGTAAGTGTCAACCTTTATAGGCCCCAAAAATTAGCTTAAATGGGTTGAACTGACAGCAAAGAACTTAGTATTTGATGGCTAGAGGTACATTAGGCATTCACACAGTATACAGAAGTAAGTGTCGGCCTGTATAGGCTGCAAAAATTAGCTCACATGGGTCGAACTGACAGCAAAGAACATAGTATTTGATGGCTGGAGGTACAGTAGGCATTCACAGTACACAGAAGTAAGTGTCAGCCTGTATAGGCTCCAAAAATTAGCCCACATGGGTTTAACTGACAGCAAAGAACGTAGTGTATTTGATGGCTGGAGCTACAGTAAGCATTCACAGTATACAGAAGTAAGTGTCGGCCTGTATAGGCCCCAAAAATTAGCTCACATGGGTTTAACTGACAGCAAAGAACTTAGTATTTGGTGGCTAGAGGTACAGTAGGCGTTCACAGGATACAGAAGTGTCGGCCTGTTAAGGCCCCAAAAATTAGCTCACATGGGTTGTACTGACAGCAAAGAACTTAGTATTTGATGGCTAGAGGTACATTAGGCATTCACACAGTATACAGAAGTAAGTGTCGGCCTGTATTGGCTGCAAAAATTAACTCACATGGGTTGAACTGACAGCAAAGAACGTATTATTTGATGGCTGGAGGTACAGTAGGCATTCACAGTATACAGAAGTAAGTGTAGGCCTGTATAGGCTCCAAAAATTAGCTCACATGGGTTGAACTGACAGCAAAGAACGTAGTATTTGATGGCTAGAGGTATATTAGGCATTCACACAGTATACAGAAGTAAGTGTCGGCCTGTATAGGCTGCAAAAATTAGCTCACATGGGTTGAACTGACAGCAATGAATTTAGTATTTGATGGCTAGAGGTACAGTAGGCGTTCACAGGATACAGAAGTTTCGGCCTGTATAGGCCCCAAAAATTAGCTCACATGGGTTGAACTGACAGCAAAGAACTTAGTATTTGATGGCTGGAGGTACATTAGGCATTCACAGTACACAGTACAGTAAGTGTCGGCCTGTATAGGCTATAAAAATTAGCTCACATGGGTTGAACTGACAGCAAAGAACTTACTATTTGATGGCTAGAGGTACATTAGGCATTCACACAGTATACAGAAGTAAGTGTCGGCCTGTATCGGCTGCAAAAATTAGCTCACATGGGTTGAACTGACAGCAAAGAACGTAGTATTTGATGGCTGGAGGTACAGTAAGCATTCACAGTATACAGAAGTAAGTGTCTGCCTGTATAGGCTCCAAAAATTAGCCCACATAGCTTTAACTGACAGCAAAGAATGTAGTGTATTTGATGGCTGGAGGTACAGTAGGCATTCACAGTATACAGAAGTAAGTGTCAACCTTTATAGGCCCCAAAAATTAGCTTACATGGGTTGAACTGACAGCAAAGAACTTAGTATTTTATGGCTAGAGGTACATTAGGCATTCACACAGTATACAGAAGTAAGTGTCGGCCTGTATAGGCTGCAAAAATTAGCTCACATGGGTCGAACTGACAGCAAAGAACATAGTATTTGATGGCTGGAGGTACAGTAGGCATTCACAGTACACAGAAGTAAGTGTCAGCCTGTATAGGCTCCAAAAATTAGCCCACATGGGTTTAACTGACAGCAAAGAACGTAGTGTATTTGATGGCTGGAGCTACAGTAAGCATTCACAGTATACAGAAGTAAGTGTCGGCCTGTATAGGCCCCAAAAATTAGCTCACATGGGTTTAACTGACAGCAAAGAACTTAGTATTTGGTGGCTAGAGGTACAGTAGGCGTTCACAGGATACAGAAGTGTCGGCCTGTTAAGGCCCCAAAAATTAGCTCACATGGGTTGAACTGACAGCAAAGAACTTAGTATTTGATGGCTAGAGGTACATTAGGCATTCACACAGTATACAGAAGTAAGTGTCGGCCTGTATTGGCTGCAAAAATTAGCTCACATGGGTTGAACTAACAGCAAAGAACGTATTATTTGATGGCTGGAGGTACAGTAGGCATTCACAGTATACAGAAGTAAGTGTCGGCCTGTATAGGCTCCAAAAATTAGCCCACATGGGTTTAACTGACAGCAAAGAACGTAGTGTATTTGATGGCTGGAGCAACAGTAGGCATTCACAGTATACAGAAGTAAGTGTTGGCCTGTATAGGCCCCAAAAATTAGCTCACATGGGTTTAACTGACAGCAAAGAACTTAGTATTTGATGGCTGGAGGTATAGTAGGCGTTCACAGGATACAGAAGTGTCGGCCTGTTAAGGCCCCAAAAATTAGCTCACATGGGTTGAACTGACAGCAAAGAACTTAGTATTTGATGGCTGGAGGTACATTAGTCATTCACAGTACACAGTATAGTAAGTGTCGGCCTGTATAGGCTATAAAAATTAGCTCACATGGGTTGAACTGACAGCAAAGAACTTACTATTTGATGGCTAGAGGTACATTAGGCATTCACACAGTATACAGAAGTAAGTGTCGGCCTGTATCGGCTGCAAAAATTAGCTCACATGGGTTGAACTGACAGCAAAGAACGTAGTATTTGATGGCTGGAGGTACAGTAAGCATTCACAGTATACAGAAGTAAGTGTCTGCCTGTATAGGCTCCAAAAATTAGCCCACATAGCTTTAACTGACAGCAAAGAATGTAGTGTATTTGATGGGTGGAGGTACAGTAGGCATTCACAGTATACAGAAGTAAGTGTCAACCTTTATAGGCCCCAAAAATTAGCTTACATGGGTTGAACTGACAGCAAAGAACTTAGTATTTGATGGCTAGAGGTACATTAGGCATTTACACAGTATACAGAAGTAAGTGTCGGCCTGTATAGGCTGCAAAAATTAGCTCACATGGGTCGAACTGACAGCAAAGAACATAGTATTTGATGGCTGGAGGTACAGTAGGCATTCACAGTACACAGAAGTAAGTGTCAGCCTGTATAGGCTCCAAAAATTAGCCCACATGGGTTTAACTGACAGCAAAGAACGTAGTGTATTTGATGGCTGGAGCTACAGTAAGCATTCACAGTATACAGAAGTAAGTGTCGGCCTGTATAGGCCCCAAAAATTAGCTCACATGGGTTTAACTGACAGCAAAGAACTTAGTATTTGGTGGCTAGAGGTACAGTAGGCGTTCACAGGATACAGAAGTTTCGGCCTGTATAGGCCCCAAAAATTAGCTCACATGGGTTGAACTGACAGCAAAGAACTTAGTATTTGATGGCTGGAGGTACATTAGGCATTCACAGTACACAGTACAGTAAGTGTCTGCCTGTATAGGCTATAAAAATTAGCTCACATGGGTTGAACTGACAGCAAAGAACTTACTATTTGATGGCTAGAGGTACATTAGGCATTCACACAGTATACAGAAGTAAGTGTCGGCCTGTATCGGCTGCAAAAATTAGCTCACATGGGTTGAACTGACAGCAAAGAACGTAGTATTTGATGGCTGGAGGTACAGTAAGCATTCACAGTATACAGAAGTAAGTGTCGGCCTGTATAGGCTCCAAAAATTAGCCCACATAGCTTTAACTGACAGCAAAGAACGTAGTGTATTTGATGGCTGGAGGTACAGTAGGCATTCACAGTATACAGAAGTAAGTGTCAACCTTTATAGGCCCCAAAAATTAGCTTACATGGGTTGAACTGACAGCAAAGAACTTAGTATTTGATGGTTAGAGGTACATTAGACATTCACACAGTATACAGAAGTAAGTGTCGGCCTGTATAGGCTGCAAAAATTAGCTCACATGGGTCGAACTGACAGCAAAGAACATAGTATTTGATGGCTGGAGGTACAGTAGGCATTCACAGTACACAGAAGTAAGTGTCAGCCTGTATAGGCTCCAAAAATTAGCCCACATGGGTTTAACTGACAGCAAAGAACGTAGTGTATTTGATGGCTGGAGCTACAGTAAGCATTCACAGTATACAGAACTAAGTGTCGGCCTGTATAGGCCCCAAAATTAGCTCACATGGGTTTAACTGACAGCAAAGAACTTAGTATTTGGTGGCTAGAGGTACAGTAGGCGTTCACAGGATACAGAAGTGTCGGCCTGTTAAGGCCCCAAAAATTAGCTCACATGGGTTGAACTGACAGCAAAGAACTTAGTATTTGATGGCTAGAGGTACATTAGGCATTCACACAGTATACAGAAGTAAGTGTCGGCCTGTATTGGCTGCAAAAATTAACTCACATGGGTTGAACTGACAGCAAAGAACGTATTATTTGATGGCTGGAGGTACAGTAGGCATTCACAGTATACAGAAGTAAGTGTAGGCCTGTATAGGCTCCAAAAATTAGCTCACATGGGTTGAACTGACAGTAAAGAACGTAGTATTTGATGGCTAGAGGTATATTAGGCATTCACACAGTATACAGAAGTAAGTGTCGGCCTGTAAAGGCTGCAAAAATTAGCTCACATGGGTTGAACTGACAGCAATGTATTTAGTATTTGATGGCTAGAGGTACAGTAGGCGTTCACAGGATACAGAAGTTTCGGCCTGTATAGGCCCCAAAAATTAGCTCACATGGGTTGAACTGACAGCAAAGAACTTAGTATTTGATGGCTGGAGGTACATTAGGCATTCACAGTACACAGTACAGTAAGTGTCGGCCTGTATAGGCTATAAAAATTAGCTCACATGGGTTGAACTGACAGCAAAGAACTTACTATTTGATGGCTAGAGGTACATTAGGCATTCACACAGTATACAGAAGTAAGTGTCGGCCTGTATCGGCTGCAAAAATTAGCTCACATGGGTTGAACTGACAGCAAAGAACGTAGTATTTGATGGCTGGAGGTACAGTAAGCATTCACAGTATACAGAAGTAAGTGTCGGCCTGTATAGGCTCCAAAAATTAGCCCACATAGCTTTAACTGACAGCAAAGAACGTAGTGTATTTGATGGCTGGAGGTACAGTAGGCATTCACAGTATACAGAAGTAAGTGTCAACCTTTATAGGCCCCAAAAATTAGCTTACATGGGTTGAACTGACAGCAAAGAACTTAGTATTTGATGGTTAGAGGTACATTAGACATTCACACAGTATACAGAAGTAAGTGTCGGCCTGTATAGGCTGCAAAAATTAGCTCACATGGGTCGAACTGACAGCAAAGAACATAGTATTTGATGGCTGGAGGTACAGTAGGCATTCACAGTACACAGAAGTAAGTGTCAGCCTGTATAGGCTCCAAAAATTAGCCCACATGGGTTTAACTGACAGCAAAGAACGTAGTGTATTTGATGGCTGGAGCTACAGTAAGCATTCACAGTATACAGAAGTAAGTGTCGGCCTGTATAGGCCCCAAAAATTAGCTCACATGGGTTTAACTGACAGCAAAGAACTTAGTATTTGGTGGCTAGAGGTACAGTAGGCGTTCACAGGATACAGAAGTGTCGGCCTGTTAAGGCCCCAAAAATTAGCTCACATGGGTTGAACTGACAGCAAAGAACTTAGTATTTGATGGCTAGAGGTACATTAGGCATTCACACAGTATACAGAAGTAAGTGTCGGCCTGTATTGGCTGCAAAAATTAACTCACATGGGTTGAACTGACAGCAAAGAACGTATTATTTGATGGCTGGAGGTACAGTAGGCATTCACAGTATACAGAAGTAAGTGTAGGCCTGTATAGGCTCCAAAAATTAGCTCACATGGGTTGAACTGACAGTAAAGAACGTAGTATTTGATGGCTAGAGGTATATTAGGCATTCACACAGTATACAGAAGTAAGTGTCGGCCTGTATAGGCTGCAAAAATTAGCTCACATGGGTTGAACTGACAGCAATGAATTTAGTATTTGATGGCTAGAGGTACAGTAGGCGTTCACAGGATACAGAAGTTTCGGCCTGTATAGGCTGCAAAAATTAGCTCACATGGGTTGAACTGACAGCAAAGAACTTAGTATTTGATGGCTGGAGGTACATTAGGCATTCACAGTACACAGTACAGTAAGTGTCGGCCTGTATAGGCTATAAAAATTAGCTCACATGGGTTGAACTGACAGCAAAGAACTTACTATTTGATGGCTAGAGGTACATTAGGCATTCACACAGTATACAGAAGTAAGTGTCGGCCTGTATCGGCTGCAAAAATTAGCTCACATGGGTTGAACTGACAGCAAAGAACGTAGTATTTGATGGCTGGAGGTACAGTAAGCATTCACAGTATACAGAAGTAAGTGTCGGCCTGTATAGGCTCCAAAAATTAGCCCACATAGCTTTAACTGACAGCAAAGAACGTAGTGTATTTGATGGCTGGAGGTACAGTAGGCATTCACAGTATACAGAAGTAAGTGTCAACCTTTATAGGCCCCAAAAATTAGCTTACATGGGTTGAACTGACAGCAAAGAACTTAGTATTTGATGGCTAGAGGTACATTAGGCATTCACACAGTATACAGAAGTAAGTGTCGGCCTGTATAGACTGCAAAAATTAGCTCACATGGGTCGAACTGACAGCAAAGAACGTAGTGTATTTGATGGCTGGAACTACAGTAAGCATTCACAGTATACAGAAGTAAGTGTCGGCCTGTATAGGCCCCAAAAATTAGCTCACATGGGTTTAACTGACAGCAAAGAACTTAGTATTTGGTGGCTAGAGGTACAGTAGGCGTTCACAGGATACAGAAGTGTCGGCCTGTTAAGGCCCCAAAAATTAGCTCACATGGGTTGAACTGACAGCAAAGAACTTAGTATTTGATGGCTAGAGGTACATTAGGCATTCACACAGTATACAGAAGTAAGTGTCGGCCTGTATTGGCTGCAAAAATTAGCTCACATGGGTCGAACTGACAGCAAAGAACATAGTATTTGATGGCTGGAGGTACAGTAGGCATTCACAGTACACAGAAGTAAGTGTCAGCCTGTATAGGCTCCAAAAATTAGCCCACATGGGTTTAACTGACAGCAAAGAACATAGTGTATTTGATGGCTGGAGCTACAGTAAGCATTCACAGTATACAGAAGTAAGTGTCGGCCTGTATAGGCCCCAAAAATTAGCTCACATGGGTTTAACTGACAGCAAAGAACTTAGTATTTGGTGGCTAGAGGTACAGTAGGCGTTCACAGGATACAGAAGTGTCGGCCTGTTAAGGCCCCAAAAATTAGCTCACATGGGTTGAACTGACAGCAAAGAACTTAGTATTTGATGGCTAGAGGTACATTAGGCATTCACACAGTATACAGAAGTAAGTGTCGGCCTGTATTGGCTGCAAAAATTAGCTAACATGGGTTGAACTAACAGCAAAGAACGTATTATTTGATGGCTGGAGGTACAGTAGGCATTCACAGTATACAGAAGTAAGTGTCGGCCTGTATAGGCTCCAAAAATTAGCCCACATGGGTTTAACTGACAGCAAAGAACGTAGTGTATTTGATGGCTGGAGCAACAGTAGGCATTCACAGTATACAGAAGTAAGTGTTGGCCTGTATAGGCCCCAAAAATTAGCTCACATGGGTTTAACTGACAGCAAAGAACTTAGTATTTGATGGCTGGAGGTATAGTAGGCGTTCACAGGATACAGAAGTGTCGTCCTGTTAAGGCCCCAAAAATTAGCTCACATGGGTTGAACTGACAGCAAAGAACTTAGTATTTGATGGCTGGAGGTACATTAGGCATTCAAAGTACACAGTACAGTAAGTGTCGGCCTGTATAGGCTATAAAAATTAGCTCACATGGGTTGAACTGACAGCAAAGAACTTACTATTTGATGGCTAGAGGTACATTAGGCATTCACACAGTATACAGAAGTAAGTGTCGGCCTGTATCGGCTGCAAAAATTAGCTCACATGGGTTGAACTGACAGCAAAGAACGTAGTATTTGATGGCTGGAGGTACAGTAAGCATTCACAGTATACAGAAGTAAGTGTCTGCCTGTATAGGCTCCAAAAATTAGCCCACATAGCTTTAACTGACAGCAAAGAATGTAGTGTATTTGATGGGTGGAGGTACAGTAGGCATTCACAGTATACAGAAGTAAGTGTCAACCTTTATAGGCCCCAAAAATTAGCTTACATGGGTTGAACTGACAGCAAAGAACTTAGTATTTGATGGCTAGAGGTACATTAGGCATTTACACAGTATACAGAAGTAAGTGTCGGCCTGTATAGGCTGCAAAAATTAGCTCACATGGGTCGAACTGACAGCAAAGAACATAGTATTTGATGGCTGGAGGTACAGTAGGCATTCACAGTACACAGAAGTAAGTGTCAGCCTGTATAGGCTCCAAAAATTAGCCCACATGGGTTTAACTGACAGCAAAGAACGTAGTGTATTTGATGGCTGGAGCTACAGTAAGCATTCACAGTATACAGAAGTAAGTGTCGGCCTGTATAGGCCCCAAAAATTAGCTCACATGGGTTGAACTGACAGCAAAGAACTTAGTATTTGATGGCTGGAGGTACATTAGGCATTCACAGTACACAGTACAGTAAGTGTCTGCCTGTATAGGCTATAAAAATTAGCTCACATGGGTTGAACTGACAGCAAAGAACTTACTATTTGATGGCTAGAGGTACATTAGGCATTCACACAGTATACAGAAGTAAGTGTCGGCCTGTATCGGCTGCAAAAATTAGCTCACATGGGTTGAACTGACAGCAAAGAACGTAGTATTTGATGGCTGGAGGTACAGTAAGCATTCACAGTATACAGAAGTAAGTGTCGGCCTGTATAGGCTCCAAAAATTAGCCCACATAGCTTTAACTGACAGCAAAGAACGTAGTGTATTTGATGGCTGGAGGTACAGTAGGCATTCACAGTATACAGAAGTAAGTGTCAACCTTTATAGGCCCCAAAAATTAGCTTACATGGGTTGAACTGACAGCAAAGAACTTAGTATTTGATGGTTAGAGGTACATTAGACATTCACACAGTATACAGAAGTAAGTGTCGGCCTGTATAGGCTGCAAAAATTAGCTCACATGGGTCGAACTGACAGCAAAGAACATAGTATTTGATGGCTGGAGGTACAGTAGGCATTCACAGTACACAGAAGTAAGTGTCAGCCTGTATAGGCTCCAAAAATTAGCCCACATGGGTTTAACTGACAGCAAAGAACGTAGTGTATTTGATGGCTGGAGCTACAGTAAGCATTCACAGTATACAGAAGTAAGTGTCGGCCTGTATAGGCCCCAAAAATTAGCTCACATGGGTTTAACTGACAGCAAAGAACTTAGTATTTGGTGGCTAGAGGTACAGTAGGCGTTCACAGGATACAGAAGTGTCGGCCTGTTAAGGCCCCAAAAATTAGCTCACATGGGTTGAACTGACAGCAAAGAACTTAGTATTTGATGGCTAGAGGTACATTAGGCATTCACACAGTATACAGAAGTAAGTGTCGGCCTGTATTGGCTGCAAAAATTAACTCACATGGGTTGAACTGACAGCAAAGAACGTATTATTTGATGGCTGGAGGTACAGTAGGCATTCACAGTATACAGAAGTAAGTGTAGGCCTGTATAGGCTCCAAAAATTAGCTCACATGGGTTGAACTGACAGTAAAGAACGTAGTATTTGATGGCTAGAGGTATATTAGGCATTCACACAGTATACAGAAGTAAGTGTCGGCCTGTATAGGCTGCAAAAATTAGCTCACATGGGTTGAACTGACAGCAATGAATTTAGTATTTGATGGCTAGAGGTACAGTAGGCGTTCACAGGATACAGAAGTTTCGGCCTGTATAGGCCCCAAAAATTAGCTCACATGGGTTGAACTGACAGCAAAGAACTTAGTATTTGATGGCTGGAGGTACATTAGGCATTCACAGTACACAGTACAGTAAGTGTCGGCCTGTATAGGCTATAAAAATTAGCTCACATGGGTTGAACTGACAGCAAAGAACTTACTATTTGATGGATAGAGGTACATTAGGCATTCACACAGTATACAGAAGTAAGTGTCGGCCTGTATCGGCTGCAAAAATTAGCTCACATGGGTTGAACTGACAGCAAAGAACGTAGTATTTGATGGCTGGAGGTACAGTAAGCATTCACAGTATACAGAAGTAAGTGTCGGCCTGTATAGGCTCCAAAAATTAGCCCACATAGCTTTAACTGACAGCAAAGAACGTAGTGTATTTGATGGCTGGAGGTACAGTAGGCATTCACAGTATACAGAAGTAAGTGTCAACCTTTATAGGCCCCAAAAATTAGCTTACATGGGTTGAACTGACAGCAAAGAACTTAGTATTTGATGGCTAGAGGTACATTAGGCATTCACACAGTATACAGAAGTAAGTGTCGGCCTGTATAGACTGCAAAAATTAGCTCACATGGGTCGAACTGACAGCAAAGAACGTAGTGTATTTGATGGCTGGAACTACAGTAAGCATTCACAGTATACAGAAGTAAGTGTCGGCCTGTATAGGCCCCAAAAATTAGCTCACATGGGTTTAACTGACAGCAAAGAACTTAGTATTTGGTGGCTAGAGGTACAGTAGGCGTTCACAGGATACAGAAGTGTCGGCCTGTTAAGGCCCCAAAAATTAGCTCACATGGGTTGAACTGACAGCAAAGAACTTAGTATTTGATGGCTAGAGGTACATTAGGCATTCACACAGTATACAGAAGTAAGTGTCGGCCTGTATTGGCTGCAAAAATTAGCTCACATGGGTTGAACTGACAGCAAAGAACGTATTATTTGATGGCTGGAGGTACAGTAGGCATTCACAGTATACAGAAGTAAGTGTAGGCCTGTATAGGCTCCAAAAATTAGCTCACATGGGTTGAACTGACAGCAAAGAACGTAGTATTTGATGACTAGAGGTATATTAGGCATTCACACAGTATACAGAAGTAAGTGTCGGCCTGTATAGGCTGCAAAAATTAGCTCACATGGGTTGAACTGACAGCAATGAATTTAGTATTTGATGGCTAGAGGTACAGTAGGCGTTCACAGGATACAGAAGTTTCGGCCTGTATAGGCCCCCAAAATTAGCTCACATGGGTTGAACTGACAGCAAAGAACTTAGTATTTGATGGCTGGAGGTACATTAGGCATTCACAGTACACAGTACAGTAAGTGTCGGCCTGTATAGGCTATAAAAATTAGCTCACATGGGTTGAACTGACAGCAAAGAACTTACTATTTGATGGCTAGAGGTACATTAGGCATTCACACAGTATACAGAAGTAAGTGTCGGCCTGTATCAACTGCAAAAATTAGCTCACATGGGTTGAACTGACAGCAAAGAACGTAGTATTTGATGGCTGGAGGTACAGTAAGCATTCACAGTATACAGAAGTAAGTGTCTGCCTGTATAGGCTCCAAAAATTAGCCCACATAGCTTTAACTGACAGCAAAGAATGTAGTGTATTTGATGGCTGGAGGTACAGTAGGCATTCACAGTATACAGAAGTAAGTGTCAACCTTTATAGGCCCCAAAAATTAGCTTACATGGGTTGAACTGACAGCAAAGAACTTAGTATTTGATGGCTAGAGGTACATTAGGCATTCACACAGTATACAGAAGTAAGTGTCGGCCTGTATAGGCTGCAAAAATTAGCTCACATGGGTCGAACTGACAGCAAAGAACATAGTATTTGATGGCTGGAGGTACAGTAGGCATTCACAGTACACAGAAGTAAGTGTCAGCCTGTATAGGCTCCAAAAATTAGCCCACATGGGTTTAACTGACAGCAAAGAACGTAGTGTATTTGATGGCTGGAGCTACAGTAAGCATTCACAGTATACAGAAGTAAGTGTCGGCCTGTATAGGCCCCAAAAATTAGCTCACATGGGTTTAACTGACAGCAAAGAAGTTAGTATTTGGTGGCTAGAGGTACAGTAGGCGTTCACAGGATACAGAAGTGTCGGCCTGTTAAGGCCCCAAAAATTAGCTCACATGGGTTGAACTGACAGCAAAGAACTTAGTATTTGATGGCTAGAGGTACATTAGGCATTCACACAGTATACAGAAGTAAGTGTCGGCCTGTATTGGCTGCAAAAATTAGCTCACATGGGTTGAACTAACAGCAAAGAACGTAGTATTTGATGGCTGGAGGTACAGTAAGCATTCACAGTATACAGAAGTAAGTGTCGGCCTGTATAGGCTCCAAAAATTAGCCCACATAGCTTTAACTGACAGCAAAGAACGTAGTGTATTTGATAGCTGGAGGTACAGTAGGCATTCACAGTATACAGAAGTAAGTGTCAACCTTTATAGGCCCCAAAAATTAGCTTACATGGGTTGAACTGACAGCAAAGAACTTAGTATTTGATGGCTAGAGGTACATTAGGCATTCACACAGTATACAGAAGTAAGTGTCGGCCTGTATAGGCTGCAAAAATTAGCTCACATGGGTCGAACTGACAGCAAAGAACATAGTATTTGATGGCTGGAGGTACAGTAGGCATTCACAGTACACAGAAGTAAGTGTCAGCCTGTATAGGCTCCAAAAATTAGCCCACATGGGTTTAACTGACAGCAAAGAACGTAGTGTATTTGATGGCTGGAGCTACAGTAAGCATTCACAGTATACAGAAGTAAGTGTCGGCCTGTATAGGCCCCAAAAATTAGCTCACATGGGTTTAACTGACAGCAAAGAACTTAGTATTTGGTGGCTAGAGGTACAGTAGGCGTTCACAGGATACAGAAGTGTCGGCCTGTTAAGGCCCCAAAAATTAGCTCACATGGGTTGAACTGACAGCAAAGAACTTAGTATTTGATGGCTAGAGGTACATTAGGCATTCACACAGTATACAGAAGTAAGTGTCGGCCTGTATTGGCTGCAAAAATTAGCTCACATGGGTTGAACTAACAGCAAAGAACGTAGTATTTGATGGCTGGAGGTACAGTAAGCATTCACAGTATACAGAAGTAAGTGTCGGCCTGTATAGGCTCCAAAAATTAGCCCACATAGCTTTAACTGACAGCAAAGAACGTAGTGTATTTGATGGCTGGAGGTACAGTAGGCATTCACAGTATACAGAAGTAAGTGTCAACCTTTATAGGCCCCAAAAATTAGCTTACATGGGTTGAACTGACAGCAAAGAACTTAGTATTTGATGGCTAGAGGTACATTAGGCATTCACACAGTATACAGAAGTAAGTGTCGGCCTGTATAGGCTGCAAAAATTAGCTCACATGGGTCGAACTGACAGCAAAGAACATAGTATTTGATGGCTGGAGGTACAGTAGGCATTCACAGTACACAGAAGTAAGTGTCAGCCTGTATAGGCTCCAAAAATTAGCCCACATGGGTTTAACTGACAGCAAAGAACGTAGTGTATTTGATGGCTGGAGCTACAGTAAGCATTCACAGTATACAGAAGTAAGTGTCGGCCTGTATAGGCCCCAAAAATTAGCTCACATGGGTTTAACTGACAGCAAAGAACTTAGTATTTGGTGGCTAGAGGTACAGTAGGCGTTCACAGGATACAGAAGTGTCGGCCTGTTAAGGCCCCAAAAATTAGCTCACATGGGTTGAACTGACAGCAAAGAACTTAGTATTTGATGGCTAGAGGTACATTAGGCATTCACACAGTATACAGAAGTAAGTGTCGGCCTGTATTGGCTGCAAAAATTAACTCACATGGGTTGAACTGACAGCAAAGAACGTATTATTTGATGGCTGGAGGTACAGTAGGCATTCACAGTATACAGAAGTAAGTGTAGGCCTGTATAGGCTCCAAAAATTAGCTCACATGGGTTGAACTGACAGCAATGAATTTAGTATTTGATGGCTAGAGGTACAGTAGGCGTTCACAGGATACAGAAGTTTCGGCCTGTATAGGCCCCAAAAATTAGCTCACATGGGTTGAACTGACAGCAAAGAACTTAGTATTTGATGGCTGGAGGTACATAAGGCATTCACAGTACACAGTACAGTAAGTGTCGGCCTGTATAGGCTATAAAAATTAGCTCACATGGGTTGAACTGACAGCAAAGAACTTACTATTTGATGGCTAGAGGTACATTAGGCATTCACACAGTATACAGAAGTAAGTGTCGGCCTGTATCGGCTGCAAAAATTAGCTCACATGGGTTGAACTGACAGCAAAGAACGTAGTATTTGATGGCTGGAGGTACAGTAAGCATTCACAGTATACAGAAGTAAGTGTCTGCCTGTATAGGCTCCAAAAATTAGCCCACATAGCTTTAACTGACAGCAAAGAATGTAGTGTATTTGATGGCTGGAGGTACAGTAGGCATTCACAGTATACAGAAGTAAGTGTCAACCTTTATAGGCCCCAAAAATTAGCTTACATGGGTTGAACTGACAGCAAAGAACTTAGTATTTGATGGCTAGAGGTACATTAGGCATTCACACAGTATACAGAAGTAAGTGTCGGCCTGTATAGGCTGCAAAAATTAGCTCACATGGGTCGAACTGACAGCAAAGAACATAGTATTTGATGGCTGGAGGTACAGTAGGCATTCACAGTACACAGAAGTAAGTGTCAGCCTGTATAGGCTCCAAAAATTAGCCCACATGGGTTTAACTGACAGCAAAGAACGTAGTGTATTTGATGGCTGGAGCTACAGTAAGCATTCACAGTATACAGAAGTAAGTGTCGGCCTGTATAGGCCCCAAAAATTAGCTCACATGGGTTTAACTGACAGCAAAGAACTTAGTATTTGGTGGCTAGAGGTACAGTAGGCGTTCACAGGATACAGAAGTGTCGGCCTGTTAAGGCCCCAAAAATTAGCTCACATGGGTTGAACTGACAGCAAAGAACTTAGTATTTGATGGCTAGAGGTACATTAGGCATTAACACAGTATACAGAAGTAAGTGTCGGCCTGTATTGGCTGCAAAAATTAGCTCACATGGGTTGAACTAACAGCAAAGAACGTATTTTTTGATGGCTGGAGGTACAGTAGGCATTCACAGTATACAGAAGTAAGTGTCGGCCTGTATAGGCTCCAAAAATTAGCCCACATGGGTTTAACTGACAGCAAAGAACGTAGTGTATTTGATGGCTGGAGCAACAGTAGGCATTCACAGTATACAGAAGTAAGTGTTGGCCTGTATAGGCCCCAAAAATTAGCTCACATGGGTTTAACTGACAGCAAAGAACTTAGTATTTGATGGCTGGAGGTATAGTAGGCGTTCACAGGATACAGAAGTGTTGGCCTGTTAAGGCCCCAAAAATTAGCTCACATGGGTTGAACTGACAGCAAAGAACTTAGTATTTGATGGCTGGAGGTACATTAGGCATTCACAGTACACAGTACAGTAAGTGTCGGCCTGTATAGGCTATAAAAATTAGCTCACATGGGTTGAACTGACAGCAAAGAACTTACTATTTGATGGCTAGAGGTACATTAGGCATTCACACAGTATACAGAAGTAAGTGTAGGCCTGTATCGGCTGCAAAAATTAGCTCACATGGGTTGAACTCACAGCAAAGAACGTAGTATTTGATGGCTGGAGGTACAGTAAGCATTCACAGTATACAGAAGTAAGTGTCGGCCTGTATAGGCTCCAAAAATTAGCCCACATAGCTTTAACTGACAGCAAAGAACGTAGTGTATTTGATGGCTGGAGGTACAGTAGGCATTCACAGTATACAGAAGTAAGTGTCAACCTTTATAGGCCCCAAAAATTAGCTTACATGGGTTGAACTGACAGCAAAGAACTTAGTATTTGATGGCTAGAGGTACATTAGGCATTCACACAGTATACAGAAGTAAGTGTCGGCCTGTATAGACTGCAAAAATTAGCTCACATGGGTCGAACTGACAGCAAAGAACGTAGTGTATTTGATGGCTGGAGCTACAATAAGCATTCACAGTATACAGAAGTAAGTGTCGGCCTGTATAGGCCCCAAAAATTAGCTCACATGGGTTGAACTGACAGCAAAGAACTTAGTATTTGATGGCTAGAGGTACATTAGGCATTCACAGAGTATACAGAAGTAAGTGTCGGCCTGTATTGGCTGCAAAAATTAGCTCACATGGGTTGAACTGACAGCAAAGAACGTATTATTTGATGGCTGGAGGTACAGTAGGCATTCACAGTATACAGAAGTAAGTGTAGGCCTGTATAGGCTCCAAAAATTAGCTCACATGGGTTGAACTGACAGCAAAGAACGTAGTATTTGATGGCTAGAGGTATATTAGGCATTCACACAGTATACAGAAGTAAGTGTCGGCCTGTATAGGCTGCAAAAATTAGCTCACATGGGTTGAACTGACAGCAATGAATTTAGTATTTGATGGCTAGAGGTACAGTAGGCGTTCACAGGATACAGAAGTTTCGGCCTGTATAGGCCCCCAAAATTAGCTCACATGGGTTGAACTGACAGCAAAGAACTTAGTATTTGATGGCTGGAGGTACATTAGGCATTCACAGTACACAGTACAGTAAGTGTCGGCCTGTATAGGCTATAAAAATTAGCTCACATGGGTTGAACTGACAGCAAAGAACTTACTATTTGATGGCTAGAGGTACATTAGGCATTCACACAGTATACAGAAGTAAGTGTCGGCCTGTATCGGCTGCAAAAATTAGCTCACATGGGTTGAACTGACAGCAAAGAACGTAGTATTTGATGGCTGGAGGTACAGTAAGCATTCACAGTATACAGAAGTAAGTGTCTGCCTGTATAGGCTCCAAAAATTAGCCCACATAGCTTTAACTGACAGCAAAGAATGTAGTGTATTTGATGGGTGGAGGTACAGTAGGCATTCACAGTATACAGAAGTAAGTGTCAACCTTTATAGGCCCCAAAAATTAGCTTACATGGGTTGAACTGACAGCAAAGAACTTAGTATTTGATGGCTAGAGGTACATTAGGCATTTACACAGTATACAGAAGTAAGTGTCGGCCTGTATAGGCTGCAAAAATTAGCTCACATGGGTCGAACTGACAGCAAAGAACATAGTATTTGATGGCTGGAGGTACAGTAGGCATTCACAGTACACAGAAGTAAGTGTCAGCCTGTATAGGCTCCAAAAATTAGCCCACATGGGTTTAACTGACAGCAAAGAACGTAGTGTATTTGATGGCTGGAGCTACAGTAAGCATTCACAGTATACAGAAGTAAGTGTCGGCCTGTATAGGCCCCAAAAATTAGCTCACATGGGTTTAACTGACAGCAAAGAACTTAGTATTTGGTGGCTAGAGGTACAGTAGGCGTTCACAGGATACAGAAGTGTCGGCCTGTTAAGGCCCCAAAAATTAGCTCACATGGGTTGAACTGACAGCAAAGAACTTAGTATTTGATGGCTAGAGGTACATTAGGCATTCACACAGTATACAGAAGTAAGTGTCGGCCTGTATTGGCTGCAAAAATTAGCTCACATGGGTTGAACTAACAGCAAAGAACGTAGTATTTGATGGCTGGAGGTACAGTAAGCATTCACAGTATACAGAAGTAAGTGTCGGCCTGTATAGGCTCCAAAAATTAGCCCACATAGCTTTAACTGACAGCAAAGAACGTAGTGTATTTGATGGCTGGAGGTACAGTAGGCATTCACAGTATACAGAAGTAAGTGTCAACCTTTATAGGCCCCAAAAATTAGCTTACATGGGTTGAACTGACAGCAAAGAACTTAGTATTTGATGGCTAGAGGTACATTAGGCATTCACACAGTATACAGAAGTAAGTGTCGGCCTGTATAGGCTGCAAAAATTAGCTCACATGGGTCGAACTGACAGCAAAGAACATAGTATTTGATGGCTGGAGGTACAGTAGGCATTCACAGTACACAGAAGTAAGTGTCAGCCTGTATAGGCTCCAAAAATTAGCCCACATGGGTTTAACTGACAGCAAAGAACGTAGTGTATTTGATGGCTGGAGCTACAGTAAGCATTCACAGTATACAGAAGTAAGTGTCGGCCTGTATAGGCCCCAAAAATTAGCTCACATGGGTTTAACTGACAGCAAAGAACTTAGTATTTGGTGGCTAGAGGTACAGTAGGCGTTCACAGGATACAGAAGTGTCGGCCTGTTAAGGCCCCAAAAATTAGCTCACATGGGTTGAACTGACAGCAAAGAACTTAGTATTTGATGGCTAGAGGTACATTAGGCATTCACACAGTATACAGAAGTAAGTGTCGGCCTGTATTGGCTGCAAAAATTAGCTCACATGGGTTGAACTAACAGCAAAGAACGTAGTATTTGATGGCTGGAGGTACAGTAAGCATTCACAGTATACAGAAGTAAGTGTCGGCCTGTATAGGCTCCAAAAATTAGCCCACATAGCTTTAACTGACAGCAAAGAACGTAGTGTATTTGATGGCTGGAGGTACAGTAGGCATTCACAGTATACAGAAGTAAGTGTCAACCTTTATAGGCCCCAAAAATTAGCTTACATGGGTTGAACTGACAGCAAAGAACTTAGTATTTGATGGCTAGAGGTACATTAGGCATTCACACAGTATACAGAAGTAAGTGTCGGCCTGTATAGGCTGCAAAAATTAGCTCACATGGGTCGAACTGACAGCAAAGAACATAGTATTTGATGGCTGGAGGTACAGTAGGCATTCACAGTACACAGAAGTAAGTGTCAGCCTGTATAGGCTCCAAAAATTAGCCCACATGGGTTTAACTGACAGCAAAGAACGTAGTGTATTTGATGGCTGGAGCTACAGTAAGCATTCACAGTATACAGAAGTAAGTGTCGGCCTGTATAGGCCCCAAAAATTAGCTCACATGGGTTTAACTGACAGCAAAGAACTTAGTATTTGGTGGCTAGAGGTACAGTAGGCGTTCACAGGATACAGAAGTGTCGGCCTGTTAAGGCCCCAAAAATTAGCTCACATGGGTTGAACTGACAGCAAAGAACTTAGTATTTGATGGCTAGAGGTACATTAGGCATTCACACAGTATACAGAAGTAAGTGTCGGCCTGTATTGGCTGCAAAAATTAACTCACATGGGTTGAACTGACAGCAAAGAACGTATTATTTGATGGCTGGAGGTACAGTAGGCATTCACAGTATACAGAAGTAAGTGTAGGCCTGTATAGGCTCCAAAAATTAGCTCACATGGGTTGAACTGACAGCAAAGAACGTAGTGTATTTGATGGCTGGAGCTACAGTAAACATTCACAGTATACAGAAGTAAGTGTCGGCCTGTTAAGGCCCCAAAAATTAGCTCACATGGGTTGAACTGACAGCAAAGAACGTAGTATTTGATGGCTAGAGGTATATTAGGCATTCACACAGTATACAGAAGTAAGTGTCGGCCTGTATAGGCTGCAAAAATTAGCTCACATGGGTTGAACTGACAGCAATGAATTTAGTATTTGATGGCTGGAGGTACAGTAGGCATTCACAGTACACAGAAGTAAGTGTCAGCCTGTATAGGCTCCAAAAATTAGCCCACATGGGTTTAACTGACAGCAAAGAACGTAGTGTATTTGATGGCTGGAGCTACAGTAGGCGTTCACAGGATACAGAAGTGTCGGCCTGTTAAGGCCCCAAAAATTAGCTCACATGGGTTGAACTGACAGCAAAGAACTTAGTATTTGATGGCTAGAGGTACATTAGGCATTCACACAGTATACAGAAGTAAGTGTCGGCCTGTATTGGCTGCAAAAATTAGCTCACATGGGTTGAACTAACAGCAAAGAACGTATTATTTGATGGCTGGAGGTACAGTAGGCATTCACAGTATACAGAAGTAAGTGTCGGCCTGTATAGGCTCCAAAAATTAGCCCACATGGGTTTAACTGACAGCAAAGAACGTAGTGTATTTGATGGCTGGAGCAACAGTAGGCATTCACAGTATACAGAAGTAAGTGTTGGCCTGTATAGGCCCCAAAAATTAGCTCACATGGGTTTAACTGACAGCAAAGAACTTAGTATTTGATGGCTGGAGGTATAGTAGGCGTTCACAGGATACAGAAGTGTCGGCCTGTTAAGGCCCCAAAAATTAGCTCACATGGGTTGAACTGACAGCAAAGAACTTAGTATTTGATGGCTGGAGGTACATTAGGCATTCACAGTACACAGAACAGTAAGTGTCGGCCTGCCTCTCCTCCCTATCTGCCGGTCCGTCAGTCTGCCAGTTCTACAAATAATTGGGCAGTAACTGTTGTCACTGTGTGTAGCACAGTTAACACAGCAAAAGAGGCCAAATTTTTTCAGGACTAAAATACACTCTTACAAAATTATACTGTTAAATAACACCCCACTTCAATATGTGGTATTGGGGGGCCATTGGTGTATCACACCAGTTCAAAAAATTGTCCAGTGAGTTTGGCACTGTGTGTGTACCAGACGTCACTCAGCAAACGAGGCAATATTGTTGCAGGACACAAATACACTTGTTAAAGTTTACTCAGAGAACACCCCACTTCAATATGTGGTATTGGGGGGCCATTGGTGAATCACACCAGTACAAAAAATTGGCCAGTGAGTTTGGCACTGTGTGTACCAGACTTCACTCAGCAAACGAGGCGATATTGTTGCAGGACACAAATACACTTGTAAAAGTTTACTCAGTTAACACCCCACTTCAATATGTGGTATTGGAGGGCCACAGTTTTATTACACCAGTTCTACAAATAATTGGCCAGTAACTGTTGTCACTGTGTGTAGCACTGTTTACACAGCAAGAGGCCACATTTTTGCAGGACTAAAATACACTCCTAGAAAATGATACTGTTAAATAACACCCCACTTCAATATGTGGTATTGGGGGGCCATTAGTGCATCACACCAGTACAAAAAATTGGCCAGTGAGTTTGGCACTGTGTGTACCAGACTTCACTTAGCAAACGAGGTGATATTGTTGCAGGACACAAATACACTTGTAAAAGTTTACTCAGATAACACCCCACTTCAATATGTGGTATTGGAGGGCCACAGTTTTATTACACCAGTTCTACAAATAATTGGCCAGTAACTGTTGTCACTTTGTGTAGCACTGTTTACACAGCAAGTAGCCACATTTTTGCAAGACTAAAATACACTCCTAGAAAATTATACTGTTAAATAAAACCCCACTTCAATATGTGGTATTGGGGGGCCATTGGTGTATCACACCAGTTCAAAAAATTGGCCAGTGAGTTTGGCACTGTGTGTTCCAGACTTCACTCAGCAAACGAGGCAATATTGTTGCAGGACACAAATACACTTGTAAAAGTTTACTCATATAACACCCCACTTCAATATGTGGTATTGGGGGGCCACAGGTTTATTACACCAGTCAACAGTTCAAAAAATTGGCCAGTGAGTTTGGCACTGTGTGTACCAGACTTCACTCAGCAAACGAGGCAATATTGTTGCAGGACACAAATACACTTGTTAACGTTTACTCAGATAACACCCCACTTCAATATGTGGTATTGAGGGGCCATTGGTGTATCACACCAGTTAAATAAATTGGCCAGTGAGTTTGGCACTGTGTGTACCAGACTTCACTCAGCAAACGAGGCAATATTGTTGCCGGACACAAATACACTTGTAAAAGTTTACTCAGATAACACCCCACTTCAATATGTGGTATTGTGGGGGGGGGGGGGGGGGCACAGTTTTATTACACCAGTTCTACAAATAATTGGCCAGTAACTGTTGTCACTGTGTGTAGCACTGTTTACACAGCAAGAGGCCAAATTTTTGCAGGACTAAAATACACTCTTAGAAAATTATACTGTTAAATAACACCCCACTTCAATATGTGGTATTGGGGGGCCACTGGTCTATCACATAATATTATACTGTGGATTACCCCCCCCCCCCCTTTTTAGTGCACTGCACAGCAATACCAAAAAATTTGCAGCCCTTTAAATGACTTTTGTGGACATTAACAGAGCGATTTGTGTCACTGCTGACGATCTCTAACTGCCCCTACAGCACAGACTGGATACCTGTCCCTATACTGAAGAGACTGTAATAGACCCTAAAACGACATTGCAGCCCTTTAAATTACTTTTGCAGACATTAACAGAGCAATTTGAGTCACTGCTGACGATCTCTAACTGCCCCTACAGCACAGACTGGATACCTGTCCCTGTACTGAAGAGACTGTAATAGACCCTATACCGACATTGCAGCCCTTTAAATGACTTTTATGCACATTAACAGAGCGATTTTTGTCACTGCTGACGATCTCTAACTGCCCCTACAGCACAGACTGGATACCTGTCCCTATACTGAAGAGAGACTGGACCTATACCGAAATACCAGCCCTGAAAAGGACTTTTGTGGACATTAACAGAGCAATTTTTGTGACTGCAGCCGATCTCTAACTGCCCCTAAAGCAACGACTGGATACCTGTCCCTAAACTCAAAAGATACTAGTAGACCTATACCAAAATACCAGCCCTGAAAAGGACTTTTGTGGATCTTCACAGAGCTATTTGTGTCTAGCAAACTCTCCCTCAATAGCACAGCAGACCTCTCCCTGCACTGGCAGAAAGCAGAATGTGAAATGGCCGACAGCTCAGGTCTATTTATAGGGTAGGGGGCATGTCCATGTGCTGAAATGTTACAAACTGGCTGTCCCGTTCCACCTGACGGCTGTGTCATGGGTCAAAGTTCTCCCCAATGTAAACTAATATGGCCACCGCGAACGAAATTTGGCGGGTAGCAAACAAGCAAAATTCGCCACGAACCGACCGCCGGGCGAACCGCAAGGCCATCTCTAATCCTAACCATGTTAGCATAGTGTTCTGCCATGTTTTAAGATCTCACTCTATAGCCCATAGAAGTGTGTCAAGGTTTGAGGTATGTAGTAGTTTAAGGCTGGGTTCACCCTGCCGCACAAAGCGTTTCACTGTAGGGGTCCTGTGCTTCCCTGTTCATGGTTTCAGGTCTAATTTCAATGCAAATTTTTGACTGAATTTGGATCTGAAAAGGACCAGAAGATGCACAGGACACCTGTGCAATTCCCACGGGAGCCACTCCGGAGATATGTGAACCGACTCTATAGAGAGCCAATCACAATCTTCTGACATGCAAATTGGATGCGGGGAAACCCGCATATAATTCGCAATAAATAGTGAGCCTAAAATCTGAACATATGTGTATGCCTAGGTAGGGGAGTGTGTGTGTTTTCCAGGTGAATGGAAAGTCTTCTTTAAATTGTGACATCAAATCTGATGGAATCGTCACTGGAAGGATTTATGATTTACTATAATTGATCCGAAAATGTAACAATTCCATATCCTCAAAATTCAGACATCAGGATGGGTAATGTAAACAGAGCTCGGCAGGTGGTGCTGTGGAGCAGAGGAGCAGAGCGCGGGATCAGAGGCTGACAAGGCATGCAAGAGAGAGGAGTGTGTGTGACCGACCGCGTGTGACCGTGTGTGAGTGTGTGAGTAACCCCCCCCCAGAAGAGCAGCGGCGGGGAGCGGCGCTAGAACCCCCGCCAGAAGCAAAAGCGAGCGGGTTGGTAACCCCCCCCTCTTGTTGCGGGTTGCGAGCGGTGCAGAAAACCCCCCCTTTTTGCGGCAGCGGGCGGCGAGTGGTGTGGAACCTCCCCCCCCCAGACAGAGAGGGAGCAGAGGAGACTAGCGGAGCAAAGGCTAACCGGGAAGTGACAGAGGGAGGCGGGTGCAGAGCGGAGACTGACCGTCTGAGGGAGGAATCACCACCAGGAACTGCAAGTGTCAGGCTTAAAGGGACACACACTAGGTAAGTAAGACTAGTGACTGAGATTGTACACCGACTGAGGGTGTAGTGTAGTACCTGAGTATCTCTGAGTACCTATTACTACCTGAGTGTCTGGGAGTACCTTTTGCTACCTGAGTGTCTTTGAGTACCTATTGCTACCTGAGTGTCTGGGAGTACCCATTGCTCCCTGAGTGTCTGGGAGTACCTATTGCTACCTGAGTGTCTGGGAGTACCTATTGCTACCTGAGTGTCTTTGAGTACCTATTGCTACCTGAGTGTCTTTGAGTACCCATTGCTACCTGCGTGTCTGGGAGTACCCATTGCTACCTGAGTGTCTTTGAGTACCTATTGCTACCTGAGTGTCTGGGAGTACCCATTGCTACCTGCGTGTCTGGGAGTACCCATTGCTACCTGAGTGTCTGGGAGTACCCATTGCTACCTGAGTGTCTGGGAGTACCCATTGCTACCTGAGTGTCTGGGAGTACCCATTGCTACCTGAGTGTCTGGGAGTACCCATTGCTACCTGAGTGTCTGGGAGTACCTATTGCTTCCTGAGTGTCTGGGAGTACCTATTGCTACCTGAGTGTCTGGGAGTACCTATTGCTACCTGAGTGTCTGGGAGTACCTATTGCTACCTGAGTGTCTGGGAGTACCTATTGTTACCTGAGTGTCTGGGAGTACTGATTGCTACCTGAGTGTCTGGGAGTACCGATTGCTACCTGAGTGTCTGGGAGTACCGATTGCTACCTGAGTGCGACTGACGGGGCTGTGCGACTGTGAGTGTTGTGCGACTGAGAGTGTTGTGCGACTGAGAGTGTTGTACGACGGAGAGTGTTGTGCGACTGAGAGTGTTGGGCAACGGAGTGTTGTGCGACTGACAGTGTTGTGCAACTGACAGTGTTGTGCGACTGACCAGGCTGTGTGACTGAGTGTGGTGCGACTGAATTGGGCTGTGAGACTGTGAGTGTGGTGCGACGGAACCGGGCTGTGAGACTGGGAGTGTTGTGCGACTGACCGGTCTGTGAGATTGTGAGTGTTGTGCAACTGAGTGTCAAGCGAGTGTAGCCGAGTACCAGAGGGTGAGAAGGTAGAGTTAGGAAGCCAGGAAATAGCCACATAGGATAGACTTAAATCGCTGAATCCCCATTAGATTAGATTAGTAGGTACAATGCCCGGCGGGTGTGGAGATGCGACTCGGTGTACATCTTGTGATATGTATGCGTTACTCGGTCATGCGATCGAGGGCAAATACAAATGCGCAAAATGTAAGCAAGTTGCTTCCCTGGAAGCTCAGGTCCTGAATCTAGGGAAGCAGCTGGCAACACTGAGACGAATGTCCATACCGGAGGAGAGCCAGGATCGTACCAGTCAGGTGCAGGCAGGGGTCTGCACAGAGGTGGGTGGAGTATCGGAGGTGCAGGCATCAGAGCAGAGTAGAGGGGTGACAGTTAGGAGGGGTAGAAGGGAACAAGGCAAGGAGGCTGATCCTGGACTGGAGCACCCCAATATATACGCCCCGTTGTGTGATGTTGGGGAAACCAGTCAGGGACCAGCATTGCTGGAGCAGAGCGACGCCCCTAGCTGCCAGGGGAAGAACTCCTCCAGTGAGGCCGGGAGAAAGGGAAAGGAAAGACAGGTGATGGTGGTAGGGGACTCAATTATTAGAAGGACAGACAGTGTAATCTGTGACAAAGACCGTGTGCGCCGAACAGTCTGTTGTTTGCCGGGCGCTCGGGTTCGGCACATCGCGGATCGGGTGGACAGATTATTGGGTGGGGCTGGGGAAGACCCAGCTTTCATGGTACACGTGGGTACCAATGACATAGGCAGAGGAAGATGGAGAGTCCTAAACAATTTCAGGGACTTAGGCGCTAAGTTGAGGAGAAGGACCTCCAAGGTAGTATTTTCCGAAATACTACCTGTACCTCGAGCCACACCAGAGAGGCAGCGGGAGATTAGGGAAGTTAACGAGTGGCTGAGGAGCTGGTGTAGTAAGGAGGGTTTCAGGTTCCTGGAGAACTGGGCCGACTTCTCAGTCGGCCACCGGCTCTTTGGTAGGGATGGATTGCACCTAAATGGGGAGGGTGCAGCCGTACTGGGTGACAGGATGGCCACAAAGTTAGAGGGGCTTTTAAACTAGGGAATGGGGGGGAGGGTACAGATGTAGAATTAGCCAGTGGAAAGCAAGATTCAGGGGGCAGAAATGGGAACATTAGCGGTAGGGTGTTCGGAGCTCCTATACCCAGGGTGGGTATGGGGAAAAATCACAAGAGCAGCCTAAAAACATCAAATGAGGATATTTGTAACCGGTCAAAATTACGGGGCTTGTATACCAATGCCAGAAGCCTGGCCAACAAGATGGGAGAGCTGGAGCTACTGATGTTTGAGGAGGACTTAGATTTTGTGGGGATAACTGAGACTTGGTTTGACAGCAGTCATGACTGGATGGCGACCATTCAGGGGTATTCCCTTTATCGCAGAGATAGAGAAGGTAAAAAAGGGGGAGGGGTATGTTTGTATATTAGGAACAGTATACAGGTAATCTGTAGTTAAAGCTGCTACCTGTATTCAGTGCCTGAATGTGTATAATGGATGTGTTTAAAAGAAGGTGCGCTAAAACAAAGATATATCCAAAACAATGTTTAACAACATATGAATACAATATATTAGGTGGGAATGTGCAAAATAAAGTCCAATTTCTCTTTAAGTGTCCATGCTTGATCAAACAAATGAGTGCTCGACAACAAAGAAAAATCTCCAACTTCAGTGCATAAACACCCACCACCAGGTGAAATTCCTCCTTACCAGACGGAAAATAAGGTGTGCACGAATTAAACAATATATTTCACTGCAAACGTGGATAAGTCACTCTCCGCATGAACCACCCAGAATGGTCTCTTACCAGAAGTAATATAAAAGGGCGCAGAATAGCGGATTCAAAGATCCCCTTCCACTTCCTCTGTGTATATAATACACCGGGTTGCCTTTTCAGTCAGCCACTGGAAAGCAAACTGGTTCCATGGATCTCATCAATGCTTCCTTCACCTTTGACCTGTATCTGGGAGGCGATGACCAAGGGCCAATACCCTCTATTTTCCCAGCATTTGACCCTCACAGCACCGTGTTGTCATAGTTTCAGCCTTGATGGCCATTTCACCATCAAACAAACATGGCAGCAGTAAGCCATGTGCTCACATCTGTAGGCCAAAGGAGGAATTTCACCTGGTGGTGGGTGTTTATGCACTGAAGTTGGAGATTTTTCTTTGTTGTCGAGCACTCATTTGTTTGATCAAGCATGGACACTTAAAGAGAAATTGGACTTTATTTTGCACATTCCCACCTAATATATTGTATTCATATGTTGTTAAACATTATTTTGGATATATCTTTGTTTTAGCGCACCTTCTTTTAAACACACCAGTATACAGGTAAATATGAGGGATGATATTAATAATGGAGCTAAGGACGAGGCAGAATCCCTATGGGTAGAGCTTCAAAGGGAAGGCACGGTGGGGAAGGTAATATTGGGCGTATGCTATAGGCCCCCCCACCAGAGGGAGGAGGGGGAGGTGGACCTCATTTTACAGATAGGATTGGCAGCAAGGATGGTAAATGTCATTATAATGGGGGACTTTAATTATCCTGATATAGACTGGGCAGAAAGAACCGCACACTCAGCCAAGGCTCGGCAGTTCCTAAATGTTTTGCAGGACAATTTCATGGGTCAGATGGTGAATGCACCGACAAGAAACAATGCGGTACTTGACCTACTGATTACCAACAATACAGACCTGCTCACGGATATAAAAATACGGGCCAACTTAGGAAACAGTGACCATAGGTCAATAAGTTTCAGTATTAATTACAGTAATAGGAAGCACAAGGGTAATATTAATACGCTGAATTTCAAAAGAGCCAATTTCCCAAAACTGCGCTCGCTGCTAGAAATGATCAATTGGGATAGAACCCTGGGAACAAAGAACACGGAGGAAAAATGGGAGTGCTTCAAGAGCATACTTAACAAGGGGATTGGCCAGTGCATTCCAAAGGGAAATAAATTTAAAAGAGCAAAGCTAAACCCTGGGTGGCTAAACTCCAACATAAAAATGCATATTAGTGCTAAACAAAAGGCCTTCAAAAAATACAAGACTGAGGGGTCATTGGCAGCATCTAAGCATTACAAAGAGTGTAATAAGAAATGTAAAGATGAAATCAGGGCGGCTAAAATAGAACACAAGAGACTTATAGCGGAGGAGAGTAAAAAGAACCCCAAGAAGTTCTTTAAGTATATAAACAGTAAGAAAGCGAGGCCAGAACACATTGGCCCCATAAAAGATGACAAAGGAAATATGGCCACTGAGGACAGAGAAAAGGCGGAAGTGTTAAATAATTTCTTCTCTTCAGTCTTCACAAAAGAATCGGGGGGCTACACGAACCTAGCTTGTAAGGACGAACTAAACAACACACCTCAGGAAATACCGCCATGGCTAACAGAAGATAGACTTAAAACTAAACTAGAGAAACTTAACATAAATAAATCACCGGCACCGGATGGCTTGCACCCGAGAGTTCTGAAAGAGCTCAGCCAGGTGATTGCCAGACCATTATATTTGATCTTTAAGGATAGTTTACAGACGGGTATGGTGCCAGCTGATTGGAAAAAAGCCAACGTGGTACCAATATTTAAAAAGGGGCCGAGATGTATCCCGGGTAACTATAGGCCGGTCAGCCTAACATCTGTAGTCTGCAAGATTTTGGAGGGGATGTTAAGGGACCACATACAAGACTTTAGTAATGAAAACTGTATCATTAGTAGTAATCAGCATGGATTCATGAAAATCGTTCTTGCCAAACCAATTTATTAACCTTCTACGATGAAGTGAGCTGCCACCTAGATAAAGGGAAGCCTGTGGATGTGGTGTATCTGGACTTTGCAAAGGCCCTTGACACCGTTCCCCACAAACGCTTACTGTACAAACTAAGGAAGGTAGGTATGGAGCATAAGGTGAGTACCTGGATAGAGAACTGGCTCCAGGGGAGAGTCCAGAGGGTGGTGATTAATGGGGAGTACTCGGATTGGGCGGGTGTGGAAAGTGGGGTCCCCCAGGGTTCTGTCCTGGGACCAATCCTGTTTAAATTATTCATAAATGATCTAGAGGAGGGGATATTGAGTACAATATCAGTATTTGTGGATGATACTAAACTAAGCATGCCAATATCTTCTATGCAGGAGGTGGAAACCTTACAAGTGGACCTGAACAAAATAACGGGGTGGGCAACTACATGGCAGATGAGGTTTAATGTTGAAAAATGTAAAGTAATGCACTTGGGGGCCAGAAACCAGAAAGCAAGCTACTCACTAGGGGGGGAACCTCTGAGTGAGTCTAGGATGGAAAAGGACCTGGGGGTACTAGTAGACAACAGGCTTGGCAGTGGCATGCAATGCCAAGCCGCTGCAAGCAAAGCCAACAGAATACTGGGATGTATAAAAAAGGGGATTCACTCCAGAAATAAAGAGATTATTCTCCCGCTCTACAAGACTCTGGTCCGGCCACATTTGGAGTATGCTGTCCAGTTCTGGGCACCGGTCCCCAGGAAGGATGTGCTGGAAGGAGTTGGAAAGAGTCCAGAGAAGGGCAACAAAAATAATTAGGGGAATGGAGGACATCAGCTATGAGGAAAGACTACAAGCACTGAACCTATTCTCTCTGGAGAAGAGACGATTGAGGGGGGATATGATATCAATGTACAAATACTGTACTGGCGACCCTAGCATAAGGAACAAACTATTCAGAGAGAGGAGATACAATAAGACACGTGGCCATTCACTAAAACTAGAGGAAAGGCGGTTTAACCTTAAAATGCGTAAGGGGTTCTTCACTGTAAGAGGGGTAAGGATGTGGAATTCTCTTCCACAAGCAGTCGTATCAGCTGGGAGCATTGATAGTTTCAAAAAACTATTAGATGGGCACCTTGGAAACCACAACATACAGGGTTACACAATGTACGGTTAAAAGCAAACACACACACACATCATAGGTTGAACTGGATGGACTGATGTCTTTTTTCAACCTCACTAACTATGTTACTATGTAACTAATGTAGTACGAGGATGAGAGACACTAAATAAAATATCGTCAACATAAGCTAATAATTTATGTTCTCTCAAACCAATACAGACCCCTTTAATATTGCTATTCTGTCTGACCTTTCTCAAAAGGGACTCCAGCCCCAGGGCAAACAGTAAAAGGGATAATAGGCACCCCTATCTAGTCCAATTACGAATGCTAAATGTTTGGTAAAATGTTCTGTTGTCTATATTTTTAGCTTCAGGCTTATGGTAAAGAGCCAAAATCCAGCCCTTCATTTTCTGTCCAAGGCCCAGTTTAAGCAGGGTATCCTCCATGAACAGCCAATCCCCCCTGTCAAAGGCCTTTTCAAGGTCTGGTAAAAATATTAAAAAGCGGGTGTGATTTGGGCCGTGACGGACCCAGTGAAGAACATTAAGGACTTTGATGGTGTCATCTCTGGTTTCTCTGCCCAGGGAAATGGGATGGTAATTTTGCAGCATGTTGGGTTCTTACCTAGTTTTTTTATAACCACTATATGAGCCCACAATGCCTCCTGAGTCCTTTGGTAGGGGTTGTCTGAGGAGACAGCATTAAAGTATTGACATGGAGGCACTAGGAGATGTGATAGTTTTTTGTAGTAAGCATTGGTAAAGAAACATAGAAACATAGAAACATAGAAACATAGAATGTGTCGGCAGATAAGAACCATTTGGCCCATCTAGTCTGCCCAATATATCTGAATCCTATGAATAGTCCCTGGCCCTATCTTATATGAAGGATAGCCTTATGCCTATCCCATGCATGCTTAAACTCCTTCACTGTATTTGCAGCTACCACTTCTGCAGGAAGGTTATTCCATGCATCCATTACTCTCTCAGTAAAGTAATACTTCCTCATATTACTTTTAAACCTTTGCCCCTCTAATTTAAAACTGTGTCCTCTTGTGGTAGTTTTTCTTCTTTTAAATATGCTCTCCTCCTTTACCGAGTTGATTCCCTTTATGTATTTAAAAGTTTCTATCATATCCCCTCTGTCTCTTCTTTCTTCCAAGCTATACATGTTAAGGTCCTTTAACCTTTCCTGGTAAGTTTTTTCCTGCAATCCATGTACTAGTTTAGTAGCTCTTCTCTGAACTCTCTCTAGAGTATCTATATCCTTCTGGAGATATGGCCTCCAGTACTGCGCACAATACTCCAAGTGAGGTCTCACCAGTGTTCTGTACAGTGGCATAAGCACTTCTCTCTTTCTACTGCTTATACCTCTCCCTATACATCCAAGCATTCTGCTGGCATTTCGTGCTGCTCTATTACATTGTCTTCCCACCTTTAAGTCTTCTGAAATAATTACTCCTAAATCCCTTTCCTCAGATACTGAGGTCAGGACTGTGTCAAATATTCTATATTCTGCCCTTGGGTTTTTACGTCCCAGGTGCATTATCTTGCACTTATCCACATTAAATTTCAGTTGCCAGAGTTCTGACCATTCTTCTAGTTTTCCTAAATCCTTTTCCATTTTGCGTTTCCCTCCAGGAACATCAACCCTGTTACATATCTTTGTGTCATCAGCAAAAAGACAGACCTTACCATTGAGGCCTTTTGCAATATCACTTATGAAGATATTAAACAAAATTGGTCCCAGTACAGATCCCTGAGGTACCCCACTGGTAAAATGACCTTGTTCTCAATGTTCTCCATTGACTACAACCCTCTGTTGTCTGTCACTCAGCCACTGCCTAATCCACTCAACAATATGGGAGTCCATGCTCAATGACTGCAGTTTATTGATAAGTCTTCTATGTGGGACAGTGTCAAAAGCCTTACTAAAATCTAGATATGCAATGTCTACTGCACCTCCACCGTCTATTATTTTAGTCACCCAGTCAAAAAAATCTATAAGATTTGTTTGACATGATCTCCCTGAAGTAAACCCATGTTGTTTTTCATCTTGCAATCCATGGGATTGAAGATGTTCCACAATCCTATCCTTTAATAGGGTTTCCATTCATTTGCCTACTATTGATGTCAGACTCTCTGGTCTATAGTTGCTCAAGCCATTTAGAACAGGGCTTTTCCCATTAGGGAGGCCTGAGATAACTGCGGCTATTTCTAAGGGAGTTATGGGTCATTACAGTTCCTCACTGTTTCAGAAAGACAAGGATATTCCACCTCCTGCAGGTATTGTTGGAGAAGATTGGGTTTTTGACGTTCAGCTTGGGAGCTTGAGTTTGTATAGGGATTGATGTTAAGACCTAAATTTGTTGGCTATTTGTGTGGAAACCAAAACTTGTCTTGCACCGCCAATTTATGAACATGGCAATGGTTTTGTTTCTTTCTCAGAGTCTGTGTTAGCAGGCAGCCACATTTGTTGCCATGTTCAAAAAATAGAATGCACTGGAACTGACCACACTGGTTTGAACTATGCCATTGAAAAACATATAACCATATGTTTTTGATGCAAAAAAATGCAATGGACTGCATGTGGTGTGAACTGGCCCTCAAAGTTAAAAAAAAAGAGTGGGAAAATGCATTGGACTGCATCAAAAATGCACCGAAACACATAAAAAATGTGCCAAAAACGCACGTGCGGAAAAGCATCCAGACTGCGTTTCTATTGTGTGAACTGGCCCTGAGGGTTAGTAAGCATTAATTTAACATCATCAGCAAGTAGGCTGATTTTGTGATCAGTATCCACTATGGCTTTGCCAGGTTCCATTTGTTATTTGTCAAATTCCTTCTCTGCATCTCGAGATAGGAGCAAAGAAGGTGTTCTAGATTTTTCTACTATATGGATTATGCTATTTAACTTTCTAGTGGCGTCAAAAGATTGTCACCCCTTGATAACGCTCATTTGGTCTTTATTTATATTAGGCAGCAGGTTCGTCAATCTGGTGGCCAATATCTTAGCATACAGTTTTTTAGATCAGCTTTGAGAAGTGAAATAGGCCTAAAATTCTGTGGAGTATTAGGGTCCTTTTCCAGGTTAGGTAGAGAAACGACTAAAGCATTTAACATTTCTCTAGGAAAAGCTGAGGAGGAGGCAGCATTGTTGAAGAGGTCACAAAAGTAAAGGGCTAGTGTGGATTTGAACTGACTATAGTATTCTCCTGGCAGACCATCTGGATCAGGAGATTTACAGGCCGGCAGAGAATCAATACAGTGGATGATTTCTTGGAGGGTGGGTGGGGAGTTAAGGCTTTGAAGTTAAGTATCTGTATCATGGGAGGGTTGGGGGTGGAATGGTAATTTTTTAGGTTATACAGGGATTCATAGTACATGCTAGAGGCATTTTCAATGTTTTGAGGATTTAGAATTTTTTCTTTAGTGAAGGGATGTAATATGTAAGGGACTTTAGTTTTTCTGTTTTGTCAGTGCAAGCGTAGGGCCATGGCTATGCTAGCCTTATTGGTGGAACAAGACATGGCTTTAAATCTACTGTGGGCCTTCTCAAAGGAGTCTGCAAGTAGTGCTCTCAGCTTTTGTTGGAGAGCCGGTAGCTTTGCTTTCAGGGTATGATTGAGGTTGGTTTTATTTATTTCAGTAGTGAGCTCATCAAGTCTTTTTAGCCAAAGAGTCCATCTGTATCAGAATCTTTCGAATTAACACATTGTGGTCCATCCAGAGGGAGGATGACTTTTGTACTGAATTAGAATTATGGAGAAAGAAGTCAAAGAGATGTTTCTGGATCTTTTCCGCATAAGGGGAGGATTGTAGGATGTGTGTTAGCTCTCTAGATCTTAGCAGGTGTGTAAGGGGATGAAGAGGCAATGGTAATGCTCGTAGGTCCGTGGTCAGACCACGTGATGGCATCAATGAATGAGTTAGAAATCCACCACAGAACCCATTTCTCAACTAGGAAATAGTCAATAGGGGAATAGAAATTGTATGGTGGCACCTCCACACATCATATAGATTGTTAGACTGGAGAAAGATTTGCATAGGCGAGAAGTGTCTGGAAGTTGGGTTAGAAATGTGAAGGCTTTGGTCTGGAGCAATAATAAAGTCCCCGCAGATTATTAGTGACCCTGGAAGTTGGGTTAGAAGTGTCAAGGCTTTGGTCAGGAGCAATATTGAAGTCCCCCCAGATTATCAATGACCCTTGTCTAAGTTTGTGGATTTTCCTCATAAGTCTATTTAGAAAATAGATTTGCCACAAATTAGTAACGTAAATACATGCAAAAGTATATTTGATGTTCTCGATGTTACAGATCAGAATGATGTAGCGACTGTTAGGGTCTAAGATTTTCTCATGTAGGTGGAATGTCATAGTTTTTCTGATGGCCACTAGGATGCCACATTTTTTTCTCAGGGCTACAGGCTAGGAAAAGGTGCAGAAAGTATTTATGGGCACATGGGGGTTTAGCGGATTATTTTAAATGAGTCTTCTGAATGCATAGGAAGTCGCAGTGTGACTGCTGTGCTGTTTGCCATAAGCAAGAGCATTTTGAGGGGTGGTTCAGACCCGTGGCGTTTAGTGTTAGAAATGTATTCGCCATTGTGATATGTATATGCAGTGGAGAACAAAAGTACTTACAGTTAGACAGAGGCATCCAAAGACAAGATATGCAGGCTGTATCAGTAGAAGAGTGGAATCAATCTATGTGTTGACAAAAGCCTTGGATGTCAAGATGAGGAAAAAATGTAACTGAGTAAAACAACAAACAAGTAGAACCAGGCAGCTTTGGTGATATAGAAAGAGCTGCATCACACGGGTTGGGGGAAAACATTCAAATTAAACTAGCGCTGTGACTTCAGAACAACGAAGGGAGAATATGCATAGCAATGGTTTTATTTACCATAGGTACTGTATATGGGGAGTCAAAGATTCCTAGGCCTGGACTTGTACTGGGCTTTAAGCCAAGGGGGTGAGCTCCTTTCAAGAGAATTGTGAGCTTCAGCATGAGGAGAGTGTTCAGGGATGATGCCCCACTCTCGGAGTAGTGGAAGACCTTTTCCCAGAGAGGCAGTGGTGTATGTTGTGTCATTACAATCCACACTGAGTTTTGTGGCTCTATTTGTACCCTATATAATTGTTAGGAAGTCCTAGGTAAATTTAGAGAGGTCAGCATAGATTTGTATGCCTGCATATAGCTCTGGGAGTTTACCTAGTGATAGAGATTTTCTCAAAATGTGTTCTTTTGTGGAGAAAAAATGCAGGCAGAAACAAGGGCTTCGATATGTGGTGTATACGGTTTTCAGGGATATCAAGAGGGGAAAGGTCCAGCAGCATAGCATGAAACAAATCTTTAGCATATTGCATAAAATCTTGAAATAGCACAGATTCAGGTACACTTCTAAGTTCTCGGATGTGTTGCAGTTGGAATGGGACACACAGTAAACAGTTCCTGTGTGTCCTTGCAGTAACGGGCAAGTAACAGGGCGTGAATTCACCCTGAAGGGCCTTACAGGTCATCAATGTAGAAATAACTGTAAATGGAGGGGATGTGATGCGCCAGGAACCTTTGCGCATGTGTGGGGAGAACATATACAGGTTGACCCCTGGAGTTTTTTTATTTCACAGCACAGAGAAAATTATTGCACAAGATAAGATTTCTTAAGTTCTGTACTTATTGCTAAAAGCCTGATACTTAGGTTCTGGCGAACACAAAAAATCCTCAAGCGTGAGAGAATGGGTTTTAAAAATTGATCAGATGCAGTCTGTTGAAGAGACCATGTACTTTATATAGGAGAGGACTCCTTAGGAAAATATCATGCCACCTGGGGGAAATGGTTGGAGTTCAAAATAATCTAGGAGGTATATGGTTATGTTTGGCATTTGAAATCGAGGACAACCTGGCGTAAAGACACTTTATCACTTTGGGCATGGAGTGGATGTGTTACCTGGAATAGATTAGTGAGAGTAAGAGGTGTAACATTCATTTTTTACACTGTTACATTTATTTTTACTTAATTTTTTATTTCATCACATTGGGGACAAAAAGTTCCTTACATGATGCATTTTTAGTGACAGGTTCTCTTTAACGAGACATCAGGGGTCTAAAGACCCCTGATATCTCAGCTGCCCTTCAGTTAAATGAATACAATGCAAATTGCACTGCATTTGTTTCTACCCAAGCCATACTGGATGAGGAAAGTAACATGGGGACCCTGAAATAATGTTTTACACATCGCTTGTGGGTCAGTAACAGGAATTGACATTCGCTCGTCTCCCTTCCCCTCTACCCAGCAGCTAATCCCAGGCTGGCATATGGGCATGCAGAAACATGACAGGGGCATGCAGGGTGGAGGCGGCCATTACAGCCACTGAATCACTTTCATCTGACAGCTTACAGTTGATGGGTGTGTGTAAAACCCCTACATATGTCAAAGGCAGTAAGCATATAATTCAGCAGCTGCACAGATCGGGAAATGTCTCCCTGATTAGCGGAGTGCAGTGTCGGCTTCATGGCTTCATGGCCCATCTCTGCTCACAAACACCTATTGCCTGTAGAGAGGTGGACAAGGCACTGCTAAAATTCCTTTCTGCAAGTTCCTTAGCTGAGAAGATTAAATTTACTGACCTTTTGATCAAGACAGGACACACAGGAACATTCTGTATATTATGAATTGTTTGCAATACAAGGTAACAAAGTGTATTAATAATAGCACCCACCATAGAAAACAATTTAATTGCAATAAGAACTTCCACACTAATGTTTCTGTTCACTGGGCTACAAAGCATGTGCTATTTGCCATAACTGTAGTCATTTTCAGCTACTTGGCCAATAATTTTAACATTTGTTGCTGAAAATGCCCAATTCTTATGACTTAATTAATTGAACCTAATTCTCTAATCACTATATCTATTCTTGTGGCTGTAGCCTTTAACAAAAGAAACAGATGCATAGTGAAATGTAAAATAAAATGAAAACAGCAAGAAATCCAAATAAATGTTCATATACAGTTTTGTTTTTGAAGGAAAAAAGCACTACATGGATTTATTTTAGATAAATATGGCTGCAGTGGTTAAAAATGCAGATGTCATTGTGACCAGTTTTTCTCACTACTCAATGGTATGAAAAAAAAAATGAATTATATTGATCACAAAATCAGAAGGCTATTATAGAGCTGGGAGCTGAGAAAATTAGTTTCTAAAGGTTGTATGCAGATATAATAACAGTTACAAGAATTCAATAAATACTCTATGTGAAATGTACTCAAAATCACTGCATGAAACATATTAAATGGGAAAGTGTGTGCTTCCCACTGAGCAAAGAAGTAAATGAATAGAAATGTGATGCATCTGTTTACACCAGAGCAATAATAGATGAAATAGTTATTCTCCATAATTGTGGTAACACAAAAAAACAACACTTACATGATCATTTCTGATTTCCTATAAATGTTTACAGTGCATCTGTTACCCACCAGTGTAACATTAGTAAGATATTTGTGATTATTATTATGCCTACTGTGGATAAATCTTTTTTTTGTTTGTTTTATAAACTGAGATAGAGAAACCACAACCATTTTAGGAGTTACTGTCTTGTTTGTTAGTTATATTTTCCTAGTATTATATGATACCAATTAATTAATTAAACAGCACACCCTAGCACACTGTACAAAAAAGTGTTTAATAGGGACTTTAGTTACTGGTATGGTATAGAGGTTCTTAGGAATGATTAAACCAATCCACAGGAGATAGAGGCAAACTGGACCATTTTTTTGGTGGCAGAGGATTGAAGATAATAGGTGACCAACATCACTGCAATTTATGCCAAAACAATGTTCCATTAAAAGAAACTGCAGAGCCTTCCCATTAACTCTGAACATCCCTACTTACTCAAAAAAGATGATTTCTAAAACATTTAGCAGGGATGAATTTTAAACTATATAAAAAAAACAACATTCAGGGCAGGATGCAAATGCATGTGCTGTGAATTAGGAAAAAAAGTGGGAGTAGATAGTGGATGCCATTAGGTAGGGATTTTGAAAAAATTACAAATAGAATGTAGAATAGTGACAGATTGACTCTGGTGTCGTACTGCTCTACAAGTTAACTTGAAGGTACTTGAAGTTAAAGCAGTTTTTCAGCCTATTTTAAAATAATTTAAAAGCCAGGAGCTACAAATACACTTATCTGTCCAGGGGTCCACCATGCTCATCCGAAAAGAAGCCATGAAAGTGTGTGCTAGTTTAGCTGCTTGTGAAATTTGTGAGAATTACCACCATCAAGTGAAGAAATCTGTTGTTCATTTTTTCATTTTCCTGATATGTTGTGTCCAGTTCAATGCCCAAAATACAGGTGGGTGTCCATGTGTGAAGACACTGTTGATGCCTGTGATGAATCAGAAGTGTTACCATCAGCATAAAAAAATAATGCATGTGAATGTGATATCATGAAGGGCGTTGTTGTGTACGAAACCATTTGCAGGCTCTCCCACTTTGAAAAGATACCATGTCTCTGTTATGTATTTTTTTTAAATCAAGGCTATGCTTTGTTATTCTATAAAGTTATTTAGTTCAGTGTTTTAATTTTCAAAGATGAGGTTTTCCCAGAAACTGGTCATTTTGTTTAACAGTTCCTGGATTTTCACATCCAGTGCCTAAAGCCCCGTACACACGCTACGAATTTTCGCCGACTGATCGTCCGTCTTTTGTCGAGAGTGCGTGTCCGTTGGTTGGAATGTGTTCTAGACTGCACAAGAATTTTGTTGTCCGACAAAGGATGACGTAGCTATGTCCAACGCTATAAAAGAGGAAGTGAGTTTGTGGCCGTGACCCTTCTGGGCATCTCGCACTGATTTCGGTAGCATTTGTTTGGTAAACGACATTTCGCTATATTCCGAGACATCGTTCGAGAACCAATTATGATGACCGAGGATTCTACTCTTGCTGTTGTTGGGCTGGGAGTAATTGCTCTAAGCTGAGTTCTTGGCAAGAAAAAGAAAAAGAGGACCTCCTGGTCCAAAAATTGGTTGCTCAACCGTGAGCAATTTTTCCACATGTCCTTGCTGCGGGAGCTACAGGAAAATAATCCTGATGACTTCAGGAATTATTTGAGCATGACGGATCCATGTTTTAGCCGTCTTCTTGCCTTGGTGTCCCCCTATATTCGGAAGCAGGATACATGTATGCCGGTTGCAATTACTCCTGAGCAAAGGCTAATTGCAACATTGAGATATCTTGCAACAGGGAGAAGACTGCAGGATCTCAAGTTTACCACAGGTATCTCCCCCAAAGCTCTTGGAGTCATCATCCCTGAGACCTGCTCTGCTATCATTAAAGTCTTGCAGAAGGACTATATCAAGGTATGTTTCTATTTTTTCAATTACATTCAATGTGTTTGTCAGTCAACATAATTTTGTTTATTTTGTATGTACATCAAATTACATATTTAATTATTTTGTAACTGCCTTCTGGCCTCATGCACATAGTTGTAAAGCTCTATTTTTTACTAAGCATTTTTAAAATTAGCCAGTAACCACCCCAGCATCCTCTCCTATGTGTCCATCAACGCATAGCCTGTTAACAGTATATTTTATCTGTGTCATTTTCTGACGTTCCCAGAATCTGTTATTTTTTTTTTTTTTTACATAGTTTGTGAGGTTTAAAAAAGACATCAGTCCATCCAGTTCAACCTATACATCAGTCCATCCAGTTCAACCTATGATTGTGTATGTTTATTTTCTGCTGTAAAAATGTTCAGTCTGCACAAGCCCTTAATAATGTTTAAAAGCATAGTTTTACCCACCCACCCATGCTAAATATAAAAGTCAGCATATACAAATACTGTAGCTGGTGAATATTATGACATTAGGAGGCGAGTATTAAATGTATGTAGATGTTATACCCAAAAATGCAAAAGATTCCCTTCATTTTGTTCTTATCTTAAAGTTGCATAAGCATTTGGGTGCCAAATGTGTGTGTAATAATGTGATGTGCACAAGCACTAATTTTTATAATATTTTTTTCCTACAGTTTCCGACCAACTCAGAGCAGTGGCAGGAAGTTGCTGGCCAATTCCAGGAGCAGTGGGATTTTCCAAATTGTGGGGTTGCTATAGATGGCAAGCACATCCGCATCGTCCCACAACCTTAATTCTGGATCATATTATTATAATTACAAAGGTTTTTTTTTAGCATTGTAATGCTTGCAATTGTCAGTGCTAATTATGAGTTTATTTTTTTGGACATTGGAAAGCATGGCCGAAATTCTGATGGGGGAGTCATTGACCAAACCGAGTTAGCTCAGCGGCTACAAAATGGCACTCTCAACTTGCCATCCAGTGACCAAACAATTGAGGGTCTCAATTTTGTTTTTGTTGCTGATGATGCCTTTGGCCTTGGGGAACATCTTTTGAAGCTATTTCCTCTGAGAAACCTCACCCACGAGCAAAGGATTTACAATTACCTATCCCGTGCCAGAAGAGTGGTGGAGAATGCCTTTGGGATTATGTCGAATAGCTTTTTCTCAGCTTTTTCTCAGCTCCATCAATCTGGCATTGTACAAAATCAATCATGTTGTCCTCTGCTGATGCATCCTGCATAATTTTGTGCGCAGGCATGCAGAGACATATGTAAACTCTCAGCCAATTGAGAGTGACCCTGCCATGCCAGGGCCTAGTGTAGAGGCTGAAGCATGTGGGGCTGTAGATCCAATGACACCAATGGAAGTAGCCCATTCTGGCTTGGCCTCCAGAAGTGCCCGTGATGTGCGTCAAAAATATGTTGACTATTTTGTTGGTAGAGGGGCCGTTTCTTGGCAGCAATTCCTGCCTGATACAGTATAATTTGTCTCTATATTTTATTATTTGTGCTATTAAAACATTTTGTATTTATTCAGGAGTGTGTATTTTAATTTTTTTGGTACATGCCAAAATCAACATGTTTTTTGTTCAGCATGTGTTATATATGTGTGAATTTTTGAGGGTTAATACATTGATCAGTGTGTTAATCTACTGTTGTCTCTCCCCTGCTGTTAAAATTATATTTTTAACATGTGTGTTTGGTTTACCGCTTGCTCCAATAGTGAAATTAGACCTTAACCACTTAAGCCCCGGAGGATTTGGCTGCTAAACGACCAGGGGGTATTTTGCGATTCGGCACTGCGTGACTTTAACGGACAATTGCGCGGTCGTGCGAGGCTGTACCTAAACAAATTTGGCGTCCTTTTTTTCCCACAAACAGAGCTTTCTTTTGGCGGTATTTGATCACCTGTGCGATTTTTTGATCACGCACTATAAACAAAAAAAGAGCGTAAATTTTGCAAAAATAGCAATATTTTTCCCTTTTTTTATATGAAATTCCCCCCCAAAAAAATGTAAAAATCAAAATTTTTTAACATTTTCGGCCAATTTGTTTTATGCTACCTATTTTTGGTAAAAAAAATCGCAAAAAGTGTATTTTGATTGGTTTGCGCAAAAGTTATTGCGTTTACTAACAAAGGGAAAGATTTTTGTCATTTTTGTTGTTTTTTTTTTTTAACGCGTAATGGCGGCGATCTCCGATTTTTTTTGCGGTACTGCGACATTGCGGCGGACAGATCGGACCCTTGACTGACATTTTTGACACTTTTGGGGTTACCAGTGACATTTCTACAGTAATCAGTGCTATATATATGCACTGTTACTGTAAAAATACACTGGTAGTGAAGGGGTTAACTTTATTTGAGAGGGAGGGGCTGTGTGTGTCCCTAGGGCCATGATTCTAACTGTGATTGGCTGTGGCTTCAACTGTATGCAGAGTGATCAACGGATCTACATAGTAGATCCATATGATCATCTCTCATACAGAGGGGAGAATGACAGGCAGCTTGTTTACACAAGCTGCCTGACTTTCTCCCTCTCCCCCGCCGATCGCAGAGTGGCCGGCGGACATCGGGTCCGCCGGTCACACGCGCGGGGGGGTCCGTGACCACGCGGGAGCGGGAGCGCGCCTCCGGCGGCGCGCGCTCGCTCCCTAGACCCTCACAAGCTAGTGACGTAGCCCTACGTCACTTTGCCTGTGAGGGGCTGACCGCCGACGTAGATAGTCGTGCGGCGGTCGGCAAGTGGTTAACCGATCCACGAGGTCACTATATCTTATTTATTTTGTAGCACCACATGTTTCACTAAAGATAATCTAAATTGTAGAAGATACGTGTGCATTTGGGTACTTAGTATCTTGTTTCATATTTTTTTCATACAATTTAATATGCTAAATATGAAATTGCCAAGCTCTGGGGCGTTGCTAGGTGGTCAAAAGACCAGGGCCTTCAGCCCCCCAGGAAAATTAGATAACCACACTCACATTGTAAAGTAGGTCCCACACAAGGTCCACCCAATGTCTCCTTACATTGGTGGTCATTGGCCAGATGTCCCCCATACATTGTTTGTGTTTTTTTCTTAAACCATTAGTGTAATAACAACTTAGCTCCACCTGTTATGCTGTGTTAATTTATGACATCCTTCTCACTGACCACCAATGTAAGGAGATGTCATTGTTATTTGAAACTCGCTCAGTGTAGAGATATAAGTGTTATATATAGGTAATCTAAAGGGAAATGAACAAATAAAGCTGTGATTCACTATAAACAGTATTACAAAGATCTCAGTACACCGAGTGCTAGTACCTACAACACTGACATATCGAATCCTATGAGTGCTAGTCCTTAAATAGAACCTTGATATGTGTAGACTGAGTGCCACTCAGTCTACAGATATCATTGTGCACTCAGTGTACTAGTGAATATCACTTGTTAGATGGCCACTGGGCCAGAAGGAACACTCATTATGCAAGGCTGATAATTATACACACAAACTAAACTGCTTTAATTACCTTAAACTATGTGAACAGGACAGCCATCAAACATTTTGGGCCACCTTACACAGTTTAGACCTGCCCCCCCCCCCCCAAGGGCCTGACCACTACCATTCCCCCAAATATGGCCCCTGGGCAGAGGTGTATACCAAATTTGCACTATGTGTGGATTTTAAACGCCATATTTGCTCACACCCCCCCCCCATATCTTTCCCCCCACCTCTCGCACCCTCTCTAACTGCGTTGTCCAGGAATGTTGCAGCTGCACTGCAGGAATTATACACACTGTCACCTAGGTGTACATCCTGGCAAGTGTGACCTATTCAACAGTCTTCAAGCCCCCTGCAACTGTGTGCAATGCATGCTCATGTGGGGTCCAAGAGGTTAAAGCAGGTAGTGATGAGGTGATAAACGCCTCCTTACCACCTCCTTTAACCCCTTGGTTGCTGTACTGCACAAGGTTGCATAGCGCCTGCTCTTCGCTTTAATTGGGCACACTTGGCAGATGCTACACCTGTTAAGTGTGACAGGGTAAATCATTTCTGCTGAGGCATGTGTACACCCTTGGCCACTGCAGTTAAAGGGGGTGTGTTTTGTGGTGTGAAGAGGATTTGTATTGGGGTGTGGGGTGGGGTGTGCAAAAGTCCTATCTGCTCCCCAAACACCCCACAATCCATATCCTCTACCCCCCCCCCCCTTCCCGATGCCACTGGGCAAGCTACAATTTACTTTAATGCACAACATGTACAAAGAGAAATTTGGAAAAATTAAATTAGTCAACTTTTGAAGATGACAGATATTAGGCAAAGAAATATTAGAACACATATTGTTGAATGAAAACATTTTTATGAATACACATTCACAGGGTTAGGGTAAGGGTTAGGGTAAGGGTAAAGGTAAGGGTTGGGATTAGGGTTAGGGTATTGTAAAGTGCTTAAATACCAGACTCTCTTGGGTGAGAACATCTAGCTTCCTTATAATTTGAGGGAACTTTGTTCAGTAGACATGTTATAAAATATTCTGAAAAACAGTTCTTCAACTCTTCTTATTTTGTACTTGTAAAAATTACTCATATGCAGAGGAGCCCTGTATAAAAATGTACAAACCTTTTGGACACCTCTTGCACATCAACAATTAGTGGCCAAAATATAGGCCATAACATTGTTTTATAAAATTTTGAAAAACAATAATATCAAAAAAAAAAAAAAAAAACCATAATACAATCCAAGTAACCTTAAAATTGTGTTAGCAGGTCAACAAAGTCACGCATTTTGCATTGTAAAGCTGTAGCAGCCTCCTTTATTTTTTCTAGTTCGGAGCAACACTGCAACACATCAACAGTCATCCTGGCAATTGTACAACTAGGAATAACATGACCTGTTAATAAGACAAAAAAAAAGTAAGGCAATGACAAGCAAGTAGCTGAGGTCATAATCTATAAACATTTGGGGTCAAGTTCATCATAAACGAATTAATAGTTCGTACCTACCCTGTGCATTGTTGTGTGTAACCTGCTTGCCCTTATGACACCTATACTACTATGAAAGTAAACAGTGCAAACATTATGTTCTCTTTGCACTGGTGTCTGTGGCTCATAAAAAATTCCACCTGTTGACACAAACAGCTAATTTCACCTCTTTGTCCCCCATGGTAATGCACTTTATACTATGTACATTAGCACAGTATGGTTTCACACCTTGCTAATGTAGCAAATAGTGATGTCGCGAACCTAAAATTTTCGAACGCGAACGGCGAACGCGAACCTCTGCAAATGTTCGCGAACGGGCGAACCGGGCAAACCGCCATAGACTTCAATAGGCAGGCGAATTCTAAAACCCACAGGGACTCTTTCTGGCCACAATAGTGATGGAAAAGTTGTTTCAAGGGGACTAACACCTGGACTGTGGCATGTCAGAGGGGGATCCATGGCAAAACTCCCATGGAAAATTACGTAGTTGACGCAGAGTCGGGTTTTAATCCATAAAGGGCATAAATCACCTAACATTCCTAAATAGCTTGGAATAACGTGCTTTAAAACATCCAGTGTGTGGAAATTATAAAAAAAAAATTTTTTCAATTTGCAAGCTGCTGTGCCACCGTATATATGAGTGGTGGGCACTGCAGTGGGCACAGTACACTCTGTGGACCTGACAGTCACTGGCAGGCCAGGCAACTGCAATTATAAAAAATATTTTTTTTTCAATTTGCAAGCTGCTGTGCCACCGTATATATGAGTGGTGGGCACTGCAGTGGGCACAGTACACTCTGTGGACCTGACAGTCACTGGCAGGCCAGGCAACTGCAATTATAAAAAATATATATTTTTTTCAATTTGCAAGCTGCTGTGCCACCGTATATATCAGTGGTGGGCACTGCAGTGGGCACAGTACACTCTGTGGACCTGACACTCACTGCAATTATGACAGAGGAAAAAAAAATATTTTTTAAACTGCAAGGTACTGTGCCACCCGATATGAGTGTGGTGTGCACACAGTACAGTCTGTGGTGGGTCTGTGGCCTCTCACACACAGCGGGCAGGCAACTGCAAAATTTATACATATATATATATATATATATATATTTATATATATATATATATATATATATATATATATATATATATACAATATATATATATATATATAAATTACTCAAATACCAGCCCTAAAAAGGGCTTTTTGAGGTGCTGTCAGGATGCTGTCCTTACAGCAGGAGTGGACTGAGAACACTATCTATAATCTAATAAGACTAACAACTGTCCCTATTAACAGCAGCAGCACTCTCCCTGCTCTCACTACTAACACTGCTTCAGAATGATCTAAGATGGATGCTGCCCTTGCTTTTTTATAGGAGGTGGGAGGGTATGCTGATTGGCTGGAATGTGTCTGCTGACTGTGAGGTTCAGGGTCAAAGTTTGCCTCAATGAAGTTCGCCAGGAACTGTCCGCCGGCGAACAGTTCGGGACATCTCTAGTAGCAAACAGGTAGTTCCTTTTAAGCATTACATCAAATACACAAAAATAAAAATACACTATAACCAACATTAGAATAATACTTACTTGGGCACAAAACAGGCTCACCAACACTTGGTTCTGTTTGTGTATTTTTTGGACACTCAATCCGAGTCATGGCAGGATATCTTGGAGCAAATAATTCCAGATCTGAGGTGGCTGTAGGTGACAGATCCCATGGCTCAAATGAGGGAACTTCAGGGACATCTGGAATGTCCATTTTGTCTGAAATACAACTATAGAAGGTTAAAGAATCATCCCAAACTCACATCTGTTTGTGACTCCCATTTCTTAACATTATGTGGCTACCAACCTTGATGTTGCTGTGGTGGTAAGCTGATTTGCTCAACACTTGACTCCGCTATGCTGCACTCTGGACTACTTGCCACATTGCTTTCCTCCATAGTGTTCACATTTTCTTTTGGTTGATAATTTTCCACATAATAAAAATGTGGCATGCCAGAAAACTGACAGGGGGGAATTTAGCTATGACATGGTGCACTCATATAATATAATATAATATAATCATATCATTCACATAAAATATTCTGACATGTACATGGTTACCTCCTAATAAGTAGGGACATTAATGAATTAGTGAGCAAAGGAAACAATTACCTTTTTTTTTTGGAATGTGTCATTGCATCAGGGACCGTGTCTTCATTGTTTTCCTCCAATGTGGATGGAGCAGGCATGGTAGATTCCCCTCTCCTCATATGTTGTCTTTGTTTTATTTTCAATTTTCTTTTTTTTCCTATTTTAAGGTGAAAAATACAATATGGAGCAAATATGAGTTATTATCAAAAATTATTAGCAATAATATGCATATTTAGTTTATTATGGATTCCTGTTTTTTAATTTAATATACAAATAATGAATAAATATCTAAATAAAATACATACATGACAATTTTAATTATTAAATAAAGTTTTCATAGACATTATATACATTTCTAAAGAACATACACCAAATATACACAATACATATTGCTTAGACACAACTATTGCTTACTTCTTTTCAGGAAATGATGGATGTGACCTACTAGCTGGTCTTGTTCCTGATGTTTCAGATCTGACCATCTTTTTCTGATTTGGTCCTTGGATCGATCCGCACCATAAATATTCTTCAGAGATGAAATGACCTTCTCAAGAATTCTGTCTTTTCTGGAGTTGGGCCTTTCATAATTCTCCAGCTTGCCATCATAATAGTTTTTCTCCAGTATGGCCACCATCTCAACCATCTCACCCTTGCTCATAGGTGTGGTTTTGGGTTGTTTCTGAGCCCAACCACTGGGGCCTTGACTGCAACTCCCCGATTCTGCCATCTCCTCAACGAATCTTCCTCCGACTCACGTGTCTGTGTGTCGCATGCAGCTTAATATTCGGCACGTACATGCCCCTGCGTCAGTGCGCCACTGGAGGTGGAGTTGATGCATGCGCAGTATTTAAAGGCTGCCAGATCGTTTGTTTGACAATTCGCCAATGGACAGATCTGACACAGGAGCACAATCGATCAGCGAACCACGAATCATCCGAGCAAACAAAGGTACAACTTTAGATTAGAGCATGGGTGTTTTGTGGCCTATACAGCTTATATTGGACCTATCTTATGGGAAAACAACATGATCTTTCACTATGTTTTGTGTTGTGTTGTGTCCTGCAGGCATCATGGTTGACAAATTTAAGTCACCCGATTTCTTACCCCAATTTATTGAGGAATACAGGCAGATGCCGTGTTTGTGGAGGGTGAAGAGTAAGGGCTACTCTAATAAGCAAATTAGAAATGCTGCTCTGCAAAAATTGGCAGATTTGTGCAAAACATTCTGCCCCAATACTGACATTAATTATGTCAGAACTAAAATCTCCAATCTGCGCAGCACCTTTAAAAGGGAGCTAAACAAAATATGAGATTCGGAAAGGTCAGGAGCTGCTGCAGATGATATTTATGTACCAAGGCTCTGGTACTTCGAGAGCCTGCGCTTCCTGACAGAACAGTCAGAACCCAGGCCATCCCTCTCTGCTCTCCCTTCCACTGCGGCAGAGGGCCCATGTGCTGAAACCCAGGAGGAAGATGTAGAGGAGCCAACCTTGACACAGGTATAGCATTTAAAAATATATTGTCTGCAATAAATATAATGATGTTGAACAAATATTTTCAAGGCAATAATTTATCCTTAATGTAAAGTCTGTTATTTTGTGAAAATATTCAAACAAACGTAACATTTTATATACACTATAACATTATAATAATGTACTAATTTCCTAAACAGGAAAGTGTCAATGTGGAGAAGCCGAGTGGAAGCCAGGTGTCATCTAGAGCAGTCAGTAAGAACACAACCTCCTGAAAAGAGAAGAAAAAAAAACAAAAACTTGCAGGAGGCCACTGCTTCCTTTCTAAGCCAGGCCTAAGAGAGGTCCTACTACTGTAGGTGCTGAATAAAGGTGTCTGAGGAGAAATCCACGAACACACACACCTGTCTGACTACCAGCCACCCCCTCCACCTCAACCACAGCCACCACAGCCACCACAGCCACATGGCAGTCAGTGGCAATATGCACCCGATCCCCACCTACCCCCATGGTCACAAGACTATACCTATTCACATTTATAAATGAATTGAATTTATAATGTGTTTTTTCTGTTCCATATTATTATTTGTTTCTAATTTATTTGAGCACGGAATGTACTTTTGTTTCCAGTTATATATTTTAAAATGACAGGATCTCTATGTTTATTTTTGTATACATTTATTTTCCAAGTAAATAAAATGGTTACTAAACTACTAGCCTATCTTTATCTAAAAAAAGCGAGCATTTTGGGAGTAGGCAGCAATATATGTATTATACGATAATGAAAAAAATAATAAAGGGACACATAAATAGTTAGATATTTTCCATTAATAATCCATTGATAATGGTGTGGAGTTAACATTATAAAAAAACACCATGCAACATGCAGAATATCCAAATCATTATTATCATAACATAACACATGCCTCTTTAAATAAAAAGTATACAATTATGAGCAGCAGCTTCCTTCTTCTAACATTAACCAAGATGAGCATGTGCACCGCATTTCAAAAATTAATTTGCCTTCCGCGAGACAAAAGTTCTTTCTTGATACAATGGCTATTTTTCGGACACAAATTCTTCCGGGTCGTTATTTGCTTCCGATCATGCGTAATCTGTGACAAAGACCGTGTGCGCCGAACAGTCTGTTGTTTGCCGGGCGCTCGGGTTCGGCACATTGCGGATCGGATGGACAGATTATTGGGTGGGGCTGGGGAAGACCCAGCTGTCATGGTACAAGTGGGTACCAATGACATAGGCAGAGGAAGACGGAGAGTAATAAACGATTTCAGGGACTTAGGCGCTAAGTTGAGGACTAGGACCTCCAAGGTAGTATTTTCCGAAATACTACCTGTACCTCGAGCCACACCAGAGAGGCAGCGGGAGATTAGGGAAGTTAACGAGTGGCTGAGGAGCTGGTGTAGTAAGGAGGGTTTCGGGTTCCTGGAGAACTGGGCTGACTTCTCAGTCGGTCACCGGCTCTTTGGTAGGGACGGATTGCACCTAAATGGGGTGGGTGCAGCCGTACTGGGTGAGAGGATGGCCAAAAAGTTAGAGGGGCTTTTAAACTAGGGAATGGGGGGGAGGGTACAGAAGTAGAATTAGCCAGTGGAAAGCAAGTTTCAGAGGGCAGAAATGGGGGCATTAGCGGTAGGGTGTTCGGAGCTCCTATACCCAGGGTGGGTATGGGGAAAAATCAAGAGAGCAGCCTAAAAACATCAAATGAGGATAAATGTAACCGATCAAAATTAAGAGGTTTGTATACCAATGCCAGAAGCCTGGCCAACAAGATGGGAGAACTGGAGCTGCTGATGTTTGAGGAGGACTTAGATTTTGTGGGGATAACTGAGACTTGGTTTGACAGCTCTCATGACTGGATGGCGACCATTCAGGGTTATTCCCTTTATCGCAGGGATAGAGAGGGTAAAAAAGGGGGAGGGGTATGTCTGTATATTAGGAACAGCATACAGGCAAATATGAGGGATGATATTAATAATGGAGCTATGGATGAGGCAGAATCCCTATGGGTAGAGCTTCAAAGGGATGGCACGGCGGGGAAGGTAATATTGGGCGTATGCTATAGGCCCCCCAACCAGAGGGAGGAGGGTGAGGCGGCCCTTCTTTTACAGATAGGATTGGCAGCAAGGATGGGAAATGTCATTATAATGGGGGACTTTAATTATCCAGATATAGACTGGGCAGAAGGAACCGCGCACTCAGCCAAGGCTAGGCAGTTCCTAAATGTTTTGCAGGACAATTTTATGGGTCAGATGGTGAATGCACCGACAAGAAACAATGCGGTACTTGACCTACTGATTACCAACGATACAGACCTGATCACGGATATAGAAATACGGGACAACTTAGGAAACAGTGACCATAGGTCAATAAGTTTCAGTATTAATTACAGTAATAGGAAGCAGAGGGGTAATATAAGGACACTGAATTTCAAAAGAGCCAATTTCCCTAAACTGCGCTTGCTGCTAGAAAATATCAATTGGGATAGAACCCTGGAAACAAAGAACACGGAGGAAAAATGGGAGTGCTTCAAGAGCATACTAAACAGGGGGATTGGCCAGTGCATTCCAAAGGGAAATAAATTTAAAAGAGCAAAAATAAACCCTGGATGGCTAAACTCCAACATAAAAATGTATATTAGTGCTAAAGAAAAGGCCTTCAAAAAATACAAGACTGAGGGGTCATTGGCAGCATTTAAGCATTACAAAGAGTGTAATAAGAAATGTAAAGATGAAATCAGGGCGGCTAAAATAGAACACGAGAGACATATAGCGGAGGAGAGTAAAAAGAACCCCAAGAAGTTCTTTAAGTATATAAACAGTAAGAAAGCGAGGCCAGAACACATTGGCCCCATAAAAGATGATAAAGGAAATATGGCCACTGAGGACAGAGAAAAGGCGGAAGTGTTAAATCATTTCTTCTCTTCAGTCTACACAAAAGAATCGGGGGGCTACACGAACCCAGCTTGTAAGGCCGAACTAAATAATACACCTCAGGAAGTGCCGCCATGGTTAACAGAAGATAGACTTAGAGCTAAACTAGAGAAACTTAACATAAATAAATCCCCGGGACCGGATGGCTTGCACCCGAGGGTTCTTAATGAGCTCAGCCAGGTGATTGCCAGACCATTATTCTTGATCTTTAAGGATAGTTTACAGACGGGTATGGTGCCAGCTGATTGGAAAAAAGCCAACGTGGTACCAATATTTAAGAAGGGGCCGAGATATATCCCGGGTAACTATAGGCCGGTCAGCCTAACATCTGTAGTCTGCAAAATTTTGGAGGGGATGTTAAGGGACCACATACAATACTTTAGTAATAAAAACGGTATTATAAGTAGTAATCAGCATGGATTCATGAAAAATTGTTCTTGCCAAACCAATCTATTAACCTTCTACGATGAAGTGAGCAGCCACCTAGATAAAGGTAAGCCTGTGGATGTGGTGTATCTGGACTTTGCAAAGGCCTTTGACACCGTTCCCCACAAACGATTACTGTACAAACTAAGGAAGGTAGGTATGGACCATAAGGTGAGTACCTGGATAGAGAACTGGCCCCAGGGGAGAGTCCAGAGGGTGGTGATTAATGGGGAGTACTCGGATTGGGCGGGTGTGGAAAGTGGGGTCCCCCAGGGTTCTGTCCTGGGACCAATCCTGTTTAATTTGTTCATAAATGATCTAGAGGAGGGGATATCGAGTACAATCTCAGTATTTGCAGATGATACTAAACTAGGCATGCCAATATCTTCTATGCAGGATGTGGAAACCTTGCAAGCAGACCTGAACAAAATAACGGGGTGGGCAACTACATGGCAGATGAGGTTTAATGTTGATAAATGTAAAGTAATGCACTTGGGGGCCAGAAACCAGAAAGCAAGCTACTCACTAGGGGGGGAACCTCTGGGTGAGTCTAGGATGGAAAAGGACTTGGGGGTACTGGTAGACAACAAGCTTGGCAGTGGCATGCAATGCCAAGCCGCCGCAAGCAAAGCCAACAGAATACTGGGATGTATAAAAAAGGGGATTCACGCCAGAAATAAAGAGATTATTCTCCCACTCTACAAGACTCTGGTCCGGCCACATCTGGAGTATGCTGTCCAGTTCTGGGCACCGGTCCTCAGGAAGGATGTGCTGGAATTGGAGAAAGTCCAGAGAAGTGCAACAAAAATAATTAGGGGAATGGAGGACATCAGCTATGAGAAAAGACTACAAGCACTTAACCTTTTCTCTCTGGAGAAAAGACGATTGAGGGGGGATATGATATCAATGTACAAATACTGTACTGGTGACCCGAGCATAAGGAACAAACTATTCAGAGAAAGGAGATACAATAAGACACGTGGCCACTCACTAAAACTAGAGGAAAGGCGGTTTAACCTTAAGGTGCGTAAGGGGTTCTTCACTGTAAGAGCAGTAAGGATGTGGAATTCTCTTCCACAAGCAGTCGTATCAGCAGGGAGCATCGATAGTTTCAAAAAACTATTAGATGGACACCTTAAAGACCACAACATACAGGGGTATACAATGTACGGTTAAAAACAAACACACACACGCATCATAGGTTGAACTGGATGGACTGATGTCTTTTTTCAACCTTACTAACTATGTAACTATGTAACTGTGAGATTTCAGATCTTTGTCTGACAAATTCTGTACAGACTGCACGAAAATCGGACGTTGTGTTGACGGACGACAAAAATTCTATAGCCTGCACATCAGGATTTTTTTGGCCAAAAAGTCGTCTGTCGGCTGTCGGAAGCACCATACTAACAATCCGATCCTATATGTAAGAAAAATGTATTTCCAATATATTTAGGGAAAAAATATTTTGAAATATATTAAATATGGCCAAAATTGTAGCATTTCAAATATATTTCCAATATATTTGGGATAACCATTTTATAAATATATTGAATATGGCCAAAATTGTAGCATTTCAAATATATTTCCAATATATTTGTGAAAAATAAAAAATGTTTTTTTAAAATATATTTTTAATATATTTTTCTTCCATGTGGCGAAAATCGCCAGATCGGTCGCCGGACAAATTTTCCCAACAGATTCTATTATCGTGTGTACGGGCCTTAAGATTCTGTTTCATAGTATCGTCTTAGATTGTCCATCATCACCAGAGAGCAATCAGTGAGATTATTTCCCACTTTTGTCTTAAATCAATAATTGCTGTAATCTCAAAGCTAGGGTGTTGATCTCATTTTCATCTATGCTAGCCCCCTTATTTTAGTTCGTATTTGTGTTTGGCCACAAAGTTATTCATCCTGAATTAATCGGCATCAAAAGCCAATCAGAAAAACAAAAAGAAAGTAAAAGATGACAAAAATAAACCCAAATTATACATATATATTGTAGCAATGCGACCCCGGGTCACTGTGTGTGTTAGCTATCTACGCCTGGTTTTGATTAAGACAGGCCTGCTGATTGTACACCTGTGGGCTGGGTTCATATTATTTCCAAGGTTAGCACTCAGAGATCCCAGTTGGAGACAGCTGCACCCAGGCAGACACGAGGTCTGGCCCAAGAGAGTCAGGAGGACTCCAACCGACAGACACGAGGTCTGTGTGGGAGTCAGGAGGGCTCCCACCATCCCTGAGAGAGAGAGAGGCCGCAGGTGGCAGCCAGAGCATACAGGTCTGCTGGAGGGCTCCATGTGGGAGTCAGTGCAGCATGAGGCTGCTATCCGTGTGCATCCTGTTGGGTGAGTGAAGTCTGTGGGAGACAGACAAGGGCCTGGAGTTTGAGGCTAGAGCAGCAGCGCTGCAAGTTCAAGCCAAAAGGGCTGAATGATTGTTTATTTTTGCTGAGGATTGAAATGCTGAAACCCCTGCGTGGGAAACCTATGTTATTTTTTTCTGCTTGATGAGCTTTCCTTTAATAAACATGGGCGAGGAAAGCCCTTAAAAGAAAGAAAAAAGCGAGTGGCGGTGTCCTTTAACCACTTAAGCCCCTGAAGATTTTACCACCTTCCTGACCAGGGTTTTTTTTGCGATTTTTTTTACTGCGTGACTTTAACGGACAATTGCGCGGTCGTGGGACACTGTACCTAAACGAATTTGACATCCTTTTTTTTACCATAAACAGAGCTTTCTTTTGGTGGTATTTGATCACCTGTGTGATTTTTACTTTTTGCGCTATAAACAAAGAAAAGAGTAAATTTTGCAAAAACAACAATATTTTTCACATGTTTTATATGAAATTCCCCCCTAAAAAAATGTAAAAATCAAAATTTTTTAACATTTTTGGCCAATTTGTTTTCTGCTACATATGTTTGGTAAAAAAGAATCGCAAAAAGCATATTTTGATTGGTTTGCTCAAAAGTTATTGCGTTTACTAACTAAGGGAAAGATTTTTGTAATTTTTGTTGTTTTTTTTTTAACGCGTAATGGCGGCGATCTGCAATTTTTTTTGCGGTACTGCGACATTGCCGCAGACAGATCGGACCCTTGACTGACATTTTTGACACTTTTGGGGTTACCAGTGACATTACTGCAGTAATCAGTGCTATACATATGCACTGTTACTGCAAAATGACACTGGCAGGGAAGGGGTTAACTTTATTGGGGAAGGAGGGGTTAAGTGTGTCCCTAGGGGCGTGCTTTTTACTGTGATTGGACATGGCTACGAGTGTAGGAACAGTGATCAACGGTCCTACATAGTAGAACTGTATGATCACCATTCCTACACAGGGGAGGATGACAGGCGGCTTGTTTACATTAGCCGCCTGCCTTTATCCCTTCACGGAGGACGATCGTGAGTGACCGGCGGACATCGGGTCCGCCGGTCACACGCACTGACTTCCCAGGGAACGAGCCCGGGCGGGCGCGCGCTCGCCCGCTATTGGCTCACAAGGAAGTGACAGGCTAGTGACGTATATATACGTCACTTTGCCTGGCCGGGGCTGACTGCCGACGTATATATTCATCGTGCGGCGGTCGGCAACCGGTTAAACGTTCTACACTTAATGCGAATCTCACTATATATATATATATATATATATATATATATATATATATATATATATATATGTGTTTATATGTACACAGTAGCTCACAAAAGTGAGTAAACCTCTTACATTTTTGTAAATTTTTTATTCTATCTTTTCATGTGACAACACTGAAGAAATGACATTTTGCTACAATGTAAAGTAGTGAGCTTGTATAACAGTGTAAATTTGCCGTCCCCTCAAAATAACTCAACACACATCCATTAACGTCAACCACTGGCAACAAAAGTGAGTACATCCCTAAGTGAAAACATCCAAACTGGGCCCAAAGTGTCAATATTTTGCATGGCCACAATTTTTTTTCCAGCACTACCATAACCCTCTTGGGCATAGAGTTCACCAGAGCTTCATAGGTTGCCACTGGAGTCCTCTTCCACTCCTCCATGGTGACATCACGGAGCTGGTGGATGTTAGAGACCTTGCGTTCCTCCACCTTCCATTTGAGGATGCCCCACAGATGCTTAATAGGGATTAGGTCTGGAGACTAGGGATGATCGAACTTTTGAAAAGTTCGGTTCGACCAGAACACCCGAACTTCCCGAAAGTTTGGGTCCGGATTCCAGAACCCCATTGAAATCAATGGGACCCGAACTTCAGTAATCAAAAAACACAATTTTGAAGCCCTAAAACCCAATAAATGCCCCTAAAAAGTGCCTAGGGTTCTGGGTCATGCCCCAGGGACTATTAATCACACAAAAAAAGTTCTTAAAAATTGTCGTTTTTGATAGAGAGACAATTATTGAAAAAATTATTGGAAAGAAAAAATGAGATTTCTTTGGATTTAGTGTCTGGGGGGTCTACAAGGTGTACCTGTGAAGTTTCAGCTCTGTAGCATGTCCAGAACCAGAAAAAAAGATAATTTTTCTTAGAATTTTTATTAGCGCAGGGATGGGGTTCCGCTCCTATCACACCTGTATGTGTGTATGTGTATATATAAATATATGTGTGTGTGTGTATATATACCCCTATACAGAAGTTCAGATGTTATGCCTGCCTCCAAAGACGCCCAAAAATGCACACACACATATATGTATATATACACATACACCTGTATGTGTGTATGTGTATATATGTATATATACACATACACACATACAGGTGTGATAGGAGCAGAACCCCATCCCTGCAAATATTTTCATTAGCGCAGGGATGGGGTTCCGCTACTTTCACACCTATATGTGTGTATGTGTATATATACATATATGTGTGTGTGTGTATATATACCCCTATACAGAAGTTCAGATATCATGCCTGCCCCCAAAGACGCCCAAAAAATGCCCAATAAACGCCTGCAACAAAAACGCCCAGGTGTGTTGTTGCAGGCGTTTATTGGGCATTTTTTGGGCGTCTTTGGAGGCAGGCATAACATCTGAACTTCTGTATAGGGGTGTATATATACACACACACATATATTTATATATACACATACACACATACAGGTGTGATAGGAGCGGAACCCCATCCTTGCGCTAATAAAAATTCTAAGAAAAATTATCTTTTTTTCTGGTTCTGGACATGCTACAGAATTAGTACATTGATATCATATCCCCCCTCAATCGTCTCTTCTCCAGAGAGAATAAGTTCAGTGCTTGTAGTCTTTCCTCATAGCTGATGTCCTCCATTCCCCTAATTATTTTTGTTGCCCTTCTCTGGACTCTTTCCAGTTCCAGCACATCCTTCCTGAGGACCGGTGCCCAGAACTGGACAGCATACTCCAGATGTGGCCGGACCAGAGTCTTGTAGAGTGGGAGAATAATCTCTTTATTTCTGGAGTGAATCCCCTTTTTTATGCATCCCAGTATTCTGTTGACCTCATCTGCCATGTAGTTGCCCACCCCATTATTTTGTTCAAGTCCGCTTGTAAGGTTTCCACATCCTGCATAGAAGATATTGGCATGCCTAGTTTAGTATCATCTGCAAATACTGAGATTGTACTAGATATCCCCTCCTCTAGATCATTTATGAATAAATTAAACAGGATTGGTCCCAGGACAGAACCCTGGGGACCCCACTTTCCACACCCGCCCAATCCGAGTACTCCCCATTAATCACCACCCTCTGGACTCTCCCCTGGAGCCAGTTCTCTATCCAGGTACCCACCTTATGGTCCATACCTACCTTCCTTAGTTTGTACAGTAAGCGTTTGTGGGGAACGGTGTCAAAGGCCTTTGCAAAGTCCAGATACACCACATCCACAGGCTTTCCTTTATCTAGGTGGCAGCTCACTTCATCGTAGAAGGTTAATAAATTGGTTTGGCAAGAACGATTTTTCATGAATCCATGCTGATTACTACTAATAATACCATTGTCATTACTAAAGTCTTGTATGTGGTCCCTTAACATCCCCTCCAAAATCTTGCAGACTACAGATGTTAGGCTGACCAGCCTATAGTTACCCGGGATATATCTCGGCCCCTTTTTAAATATTGGTACCACGTTGGCTTTTTTCCAATCAGCTGGCACCATACCCGTCTGTAAACTATCCTTAAAGATCAAGAATAATGGTCTGGCAATCAGCTGGCTGAACTCTTTAAGAACCCTCGGGTGCAAGCCATCTGGTCCCGGTGATTTATTTATGTTAAGTTTCTCTAGTTTAGTTCTAAGTCTATCTTCTGTTAGCCATGGCGGCACTTCCTGAGGTGTGTTGTTTAGTTTGGCCTTACAAGCTGGGCTCCTGTAGCCCCCCGATTCTTTCGTGAAGACTGAAGAGAAGAAATGATTTAACACTTCCGCCTTTTCTCTGTCCTCAGTGGCCATATTTCCTTTATCATCTTTTATGAGGCCAATGTGTTCTGGCCTCGCTTTCTTACTGTTTATATACTTAAAGAATTTCTTGGGGATCTTTTTACTCTCCTCCGCTATATGTCTCTCTCTGTTCTATTTTAGCCGCCCTGATTTCATCTTTACATTTCTTATTGCACTCTTTGTAATGCTTAAATGCTGCCAATGACCCCTCAGTCTTGTATTTTTTGAAGGCCTTTTCTTTAGCACTAATATGCATTTTTATGTTGGAGTTTAGTCACCCAGGGTTTAGTTTTGCTCTTTTAAATGTATTTCCCTTTGGAATGCACTGGCCAATCCCCTTGTTAAGTGTGCTCTTGAAGCACTCCCATTTTTCCTCCGTGTTCTTTGTTCCCAGGGTTCTATTCCATTTGATATTTTCTAGCAGCGAGCGCAGTTTTGGGAAATTGGCTCTTTTGAAATTCAGTGTCCTTATATTACCCTTGTGTTTCCGATTACTGTAATTAATACTGAAACTTATTGACCTATGGTCACTGTTTCCCAAGTTGCCCCGTATTTCTATATCCGTGAGCAGGTCTGTATTGTTGGTAATCAGTAGGTCAAGTACCGCATTGTTTCTTGTTGGTGCATTCACCATCTGACCCATGAAATTGTCCTGCAAAACATTTAGGAACTGCCGAGCCTTGGCTGAGTGTGCGGTTCCTTCTGCCCAGTCTATATCTGGATATATCTGGATAATTAAAGTCCCCCATTATAATGACATTTCCCATCCTTGCTGCCAATCCTATCTGTAAAATGAGGTCCGCCTCCCCCTCCTCCCTCTGGTTGGGGGGCCTATAGCATATGCCCAATATTACCTTCCCCACCGTGCCTTCCCTTTGAAGCTCTACCCATAGGGATTCTGCCTCGTCCATAGCTCCATTATTAATATCATCCCTCTAATGAAATTATTTGCAGGGATGGGGTTCCGCTCCTATCACACCTGTACGTGTGTATGTGTATACATACATATATATGTGTGTGTGTGTGTATATATATATATATATATATATATATATATACACCCCTACACAGAAGTTCAGATGTCATGCCTGCCTCCAAAGACGCCCAAAAAATGCCCAATAAACGCCTGCAACAAAAACGCCCAGGTGTATTGTTGCAGGCGTTTATTGGGCATTTTTTGGGCGTCTTTGGAGGCAGGCATAACATCTGAACTTCTGTATAGGGGTATATATACACGCACACATATATGTATATATATACACATACACACATACAGGTGTGATAGGAGCGGAACCCCATCCCTGCAAATAATTTCATTAGTGCAGGGATGGAGTTCCGCTACTTTTACACCTATATGTGTATATATACATATATGTGTGTGTGTATATATACACCCCTACACAGAAGTTCAGATGTCATGCCTGACTTCAAAGACGCCCAAAAAATGCCCAATAAACGCCTGCAACAAAAACGCCCAGGTGTGTTGTTGCAGGCGTTTATTGGGCATTTTTTGGGCATCTTTGGAGGCAGGCATAACATCTGAACTTCTGTATAGGGGTATATATACACACTATATATACACACACACATATATGTATATATACACATACACACATACAGGTGTAATAGGAGCGGAACCCCATTCCTGCAAATAATTTCATTAGCGCAGGGATGGGGTTCTGCTACTTTTACACCTATATGTGTGTATGTGCATATATACATATATGTGTGTGTGTGTATATATACCCCTATACAGAAGTTAAGATGTCATGCCTGCCTCCAAAGATGCCCAAACAATGCCCAATAAACGCCTGCAACAAAAATGCCCAGGTGTGTTGTTGCAGGCATTTATTGGGCATTCCTACCCATGCTATATGTGTGTATGTGTATATTCCTACCCTACGCTCGGGGATACCGCTAGCCTAGTTAATCAAATTCTTCATTATTTTCAAGGTGCAGGTATTTCATTATGAGGGAAAATCTGTATTCTGACATGACCATGCCAAAGAATGGAGTGGCAAGTAATGAATTGGTTGTCCAATACCACTTCTGCAGGGGTTTCCTCACCATTCCTTGAAGAATTATTAGGCCTAGAAATTTCCAAAGGTCATCTTTGGTCACTGGTTTCCACTTTCTGCCTCTTGCAAACCTTGATGCATAGTGCATTGTTGGTCTTTGTACGGGTTGGTCTCGGTAACAATTTTTTTAATAACCTCATCGCCCAAAAATAATTGGAGGTATGCCAAGGGGTTGTCATGGTCAACATCAACTTTTATATCAGATGCACCTGTAAATGGGAATTATGGGGGCGCTGCCTAATCCGTACCACAGTTAATAGAGCACTAAGTCCGCACATAGCTGAGCTCAGACGCAGAATCGTCGCGGTCGTCCTCACTTTCTGTACCTGATGACGAATTTTCCCATAAATCGCTATCGCTCAGTTCTTCAAGTCACTTCAAGTTTTGCTGTCACTGTTTTCCAGTTCATCTAAAAGCTCTTTTGCGCAAAAAGAACGCTTTTTGGATGCCATGGTTGTTCTCCATTTTCCAGGCACAAAGAACAGGAAAAACATAGGCAGGGCACTGGAAGAGTCAACAGGTGAAATCCTGAGGTAAATGACTTGATACAGTGTAATCCGTTAGGATAACAACTTTGTATCATAGGTGTAAATGGGGGGTGACCAGCGCTATGGAGTAATGGAAGCAAACATATATAGGTGCAGAAGCTGCCACCAACCAGCCCCTAAAATAATTAGGAGCCAACAGTGTTTGGGAAAAAAAGGGAGAAGTTGGAATCGGCGCTACCTGATATTATAGATGTGCCAAGATGCTACAAAGTGATCTTATTTAAAACATAAGGATGGCGAGACAATATATAATAAAATAAGATAAATAGTGAATAAAGTGTAAAGTGCAAAAAATGTAGAGACAAAATCGCAGAGACAAACAACTGGGCTAAGTAGTAATAAAAATGAAGGAAAAAAAAACACTAAATTGTGTAGTGATGAAAAAGGGGAAGAGAGAAAAAAAACCCTTGTATACAGAAATAATTGTGCTGGACTAATGTCCGTGATAAGGTGCAGTATAGTAGGGGTGAGCGTGGAGGAACATAGGTGCCTGTTCCTATAGTGTCCACTAGATGTAGCACTCACCCTTTAATTTCCACCTTAAGATAGCAGTAAATGGTAAGAGGGTGGATGTAGTTCCACACAGTGGTGGATGGGGTCCAAACTGTGATTTTTGAGCCGGGGGTCCTGGAATCCTCACGGATCGGCAAGTCTCATCTAGATGCTCGAACACAGAAAAAAGATCCCCATGGTGTAGTATGTACAATCGGAACATATACAGTAAGGCAAGTAGTAAACACTCACGGTTCAGTCTGATTGATTCAGTAGTATGTTGCAGCACCTTCCGCGTTCCAAGGGAATGGCAGACTGCAGACCGGAAGTGACGTGTTTATTATTTTTATTACCACTGAAGATTTTGGTGCACAATTTTTGTCCTGATACATTCCCTCACACCTTCTAATAAAATATATTTTGCACTTCATGTTATCAGTTTTATTTTTTCACAGCACTTTATAGTATTACTTGGGTGCATCACACTTAACCCAGTTGTCTCTACGTTTTTTGCACTTTATTCACTATTTATTATATTTTATTATATATTGTCTCGCCATCCTTATGTTTTAAATAAGATCACTTTGTAGCATCTTGGCACATCTATAATATCAGGTAGCGCTGTTTCTAACCTCTCCCTTTTTTTCCCAAACTTTGTATCATGTTATTTATTTTATATTTTATTTACTTTTTTTAATTTGCTGCCGGTTCAACCCCCCCCCCCCCGCCTCACAACGCTCGCAGTGAAGGGAACTGGAAGACAGGTGTTGGCATCGGCCGACCACACAGAGGGGAGACAGCGTGAGGATGCCTGGAGGGCAGCTGGGGAGCACGGCGGGGGATCGCAGGGGAAGTTGAGTTTCATTCTGGGGTAATCCCAAGTGTGGCTTGGGGTTACGGCTTTTGGTACTCTATATTAACCCCGAGCCACAATCGGTAATAGTGCTAGGGAGGTTAAGATCTTCATTTAGTGTCATCCCCCTTGCTGTCTTTTTTCCCCCGTGTTGGCCGTGTTGGGCTGATTACATAATGGGGGGTTTAGGTAAGTATAAATGCTGCAATAGCAAAACTACCTCCTCTTTTTTATTATTATTTTGCACCACATTTTTGATCATCCTGCTCTCTATTGGCAGACTTATGACCACTTTGGGTCTTCTTTTTCGACCCCTTGTGGGTTTAGCGATGTGGGTCGCAGCGTTTCCACCAGATGGATCTTTGGTAGCAGGCAACGGCAAAAATCCTCCTGTATTTCAATTAAAATGATGCCGTGTTCTATCACTGTTGTGTGGGCTTATAGGGTCAGTATAAATATACACATGATGTGACCCCAGCCGGCCACCCTGAAGTGCATGGCCACAAACAATACTTACTCATAGTGTATGCTGACAATAAGTATAAGTATGATTTTAAATGGATCCTCCACTTGGCCAAAAGCAAAATGTGCAGCCAGCAAGGCTTGATTTGGGCCCACAAAAGGCCTTATGATAAAACTAAAGGTGTCACCGCTGTGAATCTGTAAAGCAAATAGCAATACTAAACTTTAAAAAATGACGCTCAAACATGCAGCACAAATGATGCCATAAATAGGGTTGAGCGAACACCTAGATGTCCGTGTTCGACGGGTTCGGCCGAACTTTAAAAAAAAGTCCGGGTCCGTGTCCCGGACTTTTACCGAACTTTTCCCGGACACCGAACCCCATTGAAGTCAATGGGGACCCGAACTTTAAGGCACTAAAATGGCTCTAAAACACCAAAGGAAAGGGCTAGAGTGCTGCAAATGGCAGCAAAACGTAATTAAGAGCATGGCAAGTGCTCTGCAAACAAATGTGGATAGGGAAATAACTTAAAACAACAAAAAAAAAACAGAAAAATAAAACAATGTTCTTCTTCATCTCTGAAGGACGAGGCCCATATGGAGTAGGAGGGAGGTTGAGGTGGTGGTGGATGTGGCGGTGACATAGGCGTGCGCACAGGGTGTGCTGGGTGTGCCTGGGCACACCCTAATCACCTAGGGCACATAGCATTGCCAGTGAGGAGATGGGAAAGATCTCCCTGGGACCTGCTCTGCTCTATTTCTCCTTGCCTACAGGTACATGGCCCCGATACATTACTCTCCCTGCTGGCAAACACATGCATGTGTATTTCAACTTTGGGGTGCACACCTTAATGCAATAGGCTGCGCACACCTATGGGCGGTGTAGGTGGAAGCGGCGGTGGAGGAGGACCAGGGCCGGATTAACAGCATCATGGGCTTGGTGCTGAGGATTTTGAAGGGCCTTAAGGGCCGTGCCTTGCCATGCACCCAGAGGAGGAAGGGTGCAGCCATGCATGCCTAATTCAACATGGGATGCTGTCTCTGAAGCCCATAAACACATCCATGCATCGCCAACTGTCCCTCCTTGTCCGGCCTTCACGCTGTGTGGGGAGGTTCTGAGGGTGCTGCCTGGGGAAGCGAGCATAGAAGCCAGACTTCTGTGTTTACAAGTGACAGAAGAGCGGTAACAGTGAATATGGCCAACCCGGGGCCTATATAAAAGGTAGGGGCCTGGAGCTGCAGCTCCAATAGCCCCTACATTAATCTGGCCCTGAGGAGGAGGACGAGGTAGCCAACACTGCTTCTTTTCAAAAATTTTAAATGAGGGTACACCCCAAAAGAGTGAGAAAGAGCAAAAATGGAACAATGGGTGGGTAAGGTCGGTATCCATTGCTATTCTGCATAAGGTACGGAAAAGTCCCGTGGGATCCATGCCTGGTTCATTTTAATGAACGTGAGCTTGTCCACATTGTCTCTGGACAGGCGGCTGCGCTTGTCTGTTATAACGCCCCCAGCCGTGCTAAATACCCGTTCAGATAATACACTGGCTGCAGGGCACGCCAGCACCTCCAAGGCGTAAAGGGCAAGCTCAAGCCATGTGCCCAATTTGGAGACCCAGAAGTTGAAGGGGGCAGACCCGTCATTCACTACATGTAGGCGTGTGCACACATACTGCTCCACCATGTTGGTAAAATGCTGCCTCCTGCTAAGACGTTCCATCTGAGCTGCTGGTGCTGCTGTTTGTTGTGGCGTGCTGACAAAGCTTTTCCACATTTCGGCCATGCTAACCCTGCCTTCTGAGGTGCTGGCGGTGCCCTGGTTGCGTTGGCGACCTCCTCCTCCTCCTCCTCTGCCTTGTGCTTCCACTGTGGCCCCGCTGTCAGATGGGAATGCCAGCAGCATGGCGTCTACCAGCGTGCGCTTGTACTCGCGCATCTTGCGATCGCGCTCCAGTGAGTGAATTAAGGACGGTACGTTGTCCTTGTAACGGGGATCCAGCAGCGTGGCCACCCAGTAATCAGCACAAGTTAGAATGTGGGCAACTCGGCGGTCGTTGTGGAGACACTGCAGCATGTAATCGCTCATGTGTGCCAGGCTGCCCAGAGGCAACGAAAGGCTGTCCTCTGTGGGAGGTGTATCGTCCGTGTCCTCTGTATCCCCCCAGCCACGCACCAGTGATGGCCATGAGCTGGCCTGGGTGCCACCCTGCTGTGAACATGGTTCCATCTCCTCCTCCAGCTCCTCCTCCTCCTCATCCTCCTCATCCTCCAGAACTGTGCCCCTGCTGGACAATTGCGTCCCTGGCGTTTGCGTGTGCAGGAACCCACCCTCGGAGCCCCTTGCGAATGACTGCCCTGAAAGCCTTGGAAATGTTACCTCTTCATCCTCCTCCTCCTCCTCATCCTGTGCCACATCCTCTTCCATCATCGCCCGAATTGTTTTTTCAAGGAGGCATAGAAGTGGGATAGTTAAGCTGAGAACGGCGTCATTGCCACTGGCCATGTTGGTGGAGTACTCAAAACAGCGCAACAAGGCACACAGGTCTCGCATGGAGGCCCAGTTAAATTAAATAGCGGAATAGAAAATATGATCCAAAAAAAGTGTATGTATATCACACGTACACAACCACACTGGGCCCCAATTACTATTGTTTGTACCCCTAAAAGGCTAGATGAGGAGTAGGGGGAGTATGGAACAGGCAGCACCCTCAAACCTTCAGAAGTATGAGATGAACCCCAACAACTTGGAAAGGTGGATCTCTCTCACACGTACCGACACAGACTATCCCGCAATTCAATTGATCCTCAAAGGTTTTTATTGAATAGCGGAATAGGAAATATGATCAAAAAAAGTGTATGTATCTCGCACGTACACAACCACACTAGGCCCCAATTACTATTGTTTGTACCCCTAAAAGGCTAGATGAGGAGTAGGGGGGGTATGGAACAGGCAGCACCCTCAAACCTTCAGAAGTATGAGATGAACCCCAACAACTTGGAAAGGTGGATCTCTCTCACACGTACCGACACAGACTATCCCCCAATTTAACTGATCCCCAAAGGTTTTTGATTAAATAGCGGAATAGAAAATATGATCCAAAAAAAGTGTATGTATATCACACGTACACAACCACACTAGGCCCCAATTACTATTGTTTGTACCCCTAAAAGGCTAGATGAGGAGTAGGGGGGGTATGGAACAGGCAGCACCCTCAAACCTTCAGAAGTATGAGATGAACCCCAACAACTTGGAAAGGTGGATCTCTCTCACACGTACCGACACAGACTATCCCCCAATTTAACTGATCCCCAAAGGTTTTTGATTAAATAGCGGAATAGAAAATATGATCCCAAAAAAGTGTATGTATATCACACGTACACAACCACACTGGGCCCCAATTACTATTGTTTGTACCCCTAAAAGGCTAGATGAGGAGTAGGGGGAGTATGGAACAGGCAGCACCCTCAAACCTTCAGAAGTATGAGATGAACCCCAACAACTTGGAAAGGTGGATCTCTCTCACACGTACCAACACAGACTATCCCCCAATTTAACTGATCCCCAAAGGTTTTTGATTAAATAGCGGAATAGAAAATATGATCCAAAAAAAGTGTATGTATATCACACGTACACAACCACACTAGGCCCCAATTACTATTGTTTGTACCCCTAAAAGGCTAGATGAGGAGTAGGGGGAGTATGGAACAGGCAGCACCCTCAAACCTTCAGAAGTATGAGATGAACCCCAACAACTTGGAAAGGTGGATCTCTCTCACACGTACCGACACAGACTATCCCGCAATTCAATTGATCCTCAAAGGTTTTTATTGAATAGCGGAATAGGAAATATGATCAAAAAAAGTGTATGTATCTCGCACGTACACAACCACACTAGGCCCCAATTACTATTGTTTGTACCCCTAAAAGGCTAGATGAGGAGTAGGGGGGGTATGGAACAGGCAGCACCCTCAAACCTTCAGAAGTATGAGATGAACCCCAACAACTTGGAAAGGTGGATCTCTCTCACACGTACCGACACAGACTATCCCCCAATTTAACTGATCCCCAAAGGTTTTTGATTAAATAGCGGAATAGAAAATATGATCCCAAAAAAGTGTATGTATATCACACGTACACAACCACACTGGGCCCCAATTACTATTGTTTGTACCCCTAAAAGGCTAGATGAGGAGTAGGGGGAGTATGGAACAGGCAGCACCCTCAAACCTTCAGAAGTATGAGATGAACCCCAACAACTTGGAAAGGTGGATCTCTCTCACACGTACCAACACAGACTATCCCCCAATTTAACTGATCCCCAAAGGTTTTTGATTAAATAGCGGAATAGAAAATATGATCCAAAAAAAGTGTATGTATATCACACGTACACAACCACACTAGGCCCCAATTACTATTGTTTGTACCCCTAAAAGGCTAGATGAGGAGTAGGGGGAGTATGGAACAGGCAGCACCCTCAAACCTTCAGAAGTATGAGATGAACCCCAACAACTTGGAAAGGTGGATCTCTCTCACACGTACCGACACAGACTATCCCGCAATTCAATTGATCCTCAAAGGTTTTTATTGAATAGCGGAATAGGAAATATGATCAAAAAAAGTGTATGTATCTCGCACGTACACAACCACACTAGGCCCCAATTACTATTGTTTGTACCCCTAAAAGGCTAGATGAGGAGTAGGGGGGGTATGGAACAGGCAGCACCCTCAAACCTTCAGAAGTATGAGATGAACCCCAACAACTTGGAAAGGTGGATCTCTCTCACACGTACCAACACAGACTATCCCCCAATTTAACTGATCCCCAAAGGTTTTTGATTAAATAGCGGAATAGAAAATATGATCCCAAAAAAGTGTATGTATATCACACGTACACAACCACACTGGGCCCCAATTACTATTGTTTGTACCCCTAAAAGGCTAGATGAGGAGTAGGGGGAGTATGGAACAGGCAGCACCCTCAAACCTTCAGAAGTATGAGATGAACCCCAACAACTTGGAAAGGTGGATCTCTCTCACACGTACCAACACAGACTATCCCCCAATTTAACTGATCCCCAAAGGTTTTTGATTAAATAGCGGAATAGAAAATATGATCCCAAAAAAGTGTATGTATATCACACGTACACAACCACACTAGGCCCCAATTACTATTGTTTGTACCCCTAAAAGGCTAGGAGTAGGGGGAGTATGGAACAGGCAGCACCCTCAAACCTTCAGAAGTATGAGATGAACCCCAACAACTTGGAAAGGTGGATCTCTCTCACACGTACCAACACAGACTATCCCCCAATTTAACTGATCCCCAAAGGTTTTTGATTAAATAGCGGAATAGAAAATATGATCCCAAAAAAGTGTATGTATATCACACGTACACAACCACACTAGGCCCCAATTACTATTGTTTGTACCCCTAAAAGGCTAGGAGTAGGGGGAGTATGGAACAGGCAGCACCCTCAAACCTTCAGAAGTATGAGATGAACCCCAACAACTTGGAAAGGTGGATCTCTCTCACACGTACCAACACAGACTATCCCCCAATTTAACTGATCCCCAAAGGTTTTTGATTAAATAGCGGAATAGAAAATATGATCCCAAAAAAGTGTATGTATATCACACGTACACAACCACACTAGGCCCCAATTACTATTGTTTGTACCCCTAAAAGGCTAGGAGTAGGGGGAGTATGGAACAGGCAGCACCCTCAAACCTTCAGAAGTATGAGATGAACCCCAACAACTTGGAAAGGTGGATCTCTCTCACACGTACCAACACAGACTATCCCCCAATTTAACTGATCCCCAAAGGTTTTTGATTAAATAGCGGAATAGAAAATATGATCCCAAAAAAGTGTATGTATATCACACGTACACAACCACACTAGGCCCCAATTACTATTGTTTGTACCCCTAAAAGGCTAGGAGTAGGGGGAGTATGGAACAGGCAGCACCCTCAAACCTTCAGAAGTATGAGATGAACCCCAACAACTTGGAAAGGTGGATCTCTCTCACACGTACCAACACAGACTATCCCCCAATTTAACTGATCCCCAAAGGTTTTTGATTAAATAGCGGAATAGAAAATATGATCCCAAAAAAGTGTATGTATATCACACGTACACAACCACACTAGGCCCCAATTACTATTGTTTGTACCCCTAAAAGGCTAGGAGTAGGGGGAGTATGGAACAGGCAGCACCCTCAAACCTTCAGAAGTATGAGATGAACCCCAACAACTTGGAAAGGTGGATCTCTCTCACACGTACCAACACAGACTATCCCCCAATTTAACTGATCCCCAAAGGTTTTTGATTAAATAGCGGAATAGAAAATATGATCCCAAAAAAGTGTATGTATATCACACGTACACAACCACACTAGGCCCCAATTACTATTGTTTGTACCCCTAAAAGGCTAGGAGTAGGGGGAGTATGGAACAGGCAGCACCCTCAAACCTTCAGAAGTATGAGATGAACCCCAACAACTTGGAAAGGTGGATCTCTCTCACACGTACCAACACAGACTATCCCCCAATTTAACTGATCCCCAAAGGTTTTTGATTAAATAGCGGAATAGAAAATATGATCCCAAAAAAGTGTATGTATATCACACGTACACAACCACACTAGGCCCCAATTACTATTGTTTGTACCCCTAAAAGGCTAGATGAGGAGTAGGGGGAGTATGGAACAGGCAGCACCCTCAAACCTTCAGAAGTATGAGATTGTGTTCACTGTACCCCACAAAGATTGAGTTCACTGCACCCCACAATGATTGTGTTCACTGCACCCCACAAAGATTGTGTTCACTGCACCTCACAAAGATTGTGTTCACTGTACCCCCCAAAGATTGTGTTCACTGCACCCCACAAAGATTCTGTTCACTGTACCCCACAAAGATTGTGTTCACTGCACCCCAAAAAGATTGTGTTCACTGCACCCCAAAAAGGATGTTGTTCACTGCACCCCAAAAAGGATGTTGTTCACTCCACCCCAAAAAGATTGTGTTCACTGCACCCCACAAAGATTGTGTTCACTGCACCCCAAAAAGATTGTGTTCACTGCACCCCAAAAATGATTTTGTTCACTGCACCCCAAAAAGGATTTTGTTCACTGCACCCCAAAAAGGATGTTGTTCACTCCACCCCAAAAAGATTGTGTTCACTGCACCCCACAAAGGATTTTGTTCACTGCACCCCAAAAAGATTGTGTTCACTGCACCCCAAAAAGGATGTTGTTCACTGCACCCCAAAAAGGATTTTGTTCACTGCACCCCAAAAAGATTGTGTTCACTGCACCCCACAAAGGATTTTGTTCACTGCACCCCACAAAGATTGTGTTCACTGCACACCAAAAAGGATTGTGTTCACTGCACCCCAAAAAGATTTTGTTCACTGCACCCCAAAAAGATTGTGTTCACTGCAGCCCAAAAAGATTGTGTTCACTGCAGCCCAAAAAGATTGTGTTCACTGCAGCCCAAAAAGATTGTGTTCACTGCAGCCCAAAAAGATTGTGTTCACTGCAGCTCACACACAGAAAAATGGATGTGGATCACTGACTAGTGTTGAGCGAACACGGACTGTATTATTCGTGTTCGTACGGAATAATTGGATTTTTTGTACCCGAACACGGACACGGACACTTTACTGTATGTTCGGGTAAAAATCCGTGTTCGGTCGTTTTATTTCCGGGTTTTGCATGCTTTGGCGCTCTTTTCATGGCGGGCTTTCAACAGCCAATCAACAATCGTTTAACTGGTGTGCCTTAAGCCATCCCAGCCATGCCTGCAAATGTCTCAGTAGCTGTGATTGGCCGTCTGAAGCATGTGACCAAGTCTTTATAAGTTCGAGGCAGCCGCAGCGGCGTCATTATGCTGCTTAGATTCAGGGACAGAGCACACATCAACGTGCTGGCTGCTGATTAGGGAAAGATAGGCAGGAAAAAACCATTTGTGTCCGGATAGAATTGAGGGACAGGTCGGAGTGTTTAGGCAGGGCGAGTTGTAGGCATTTTAGGGATAGAGTCTGCTGAATTATAGGGTCAGTGTCTTCTACAAACTACAATCGATATTGCTGTGTGGGGGGTGGGGTGAATCTGCACTCAATCCTGATCTACGATCTCTTCTCAATCCTGTTAGGGACAGAGTCTGCTGAATTTTAGGGAAACTGTGTTCTACAAACTACAATCGATATTGCTGTGTGGTGTGGGATTGGAGATAGGCAGGTGTCAGTGATCCACATCCATTTTTCTGTGTGTGAGCTGCAGTGAACACAATCTTTTTGGGCTGCAGTGAACACAATCTTTTTGGGCTGCAGTGAACACAATCTTTTTGGGCTGCAGTGAACACAATCTTTTTGGGCTGCAGTGAACACAATCTTTTTGGGGTGCAGTGAACAAAATCTTTTTGGGGTGCAGTGAACACAATCCTTTTTGGTGTGCAGTGAACACAATCTTTGTGGGGTGCAGTGAACAAAATCCTTTGTGGGGTGCAGTGAACACAATCTTTTTGGGGTGCAGTGAACAAAATCCTTTTTGGGGTGCAGTGAACAACATCCTTTTTGGGGTGCAGTGAACACAATCTTTTTGGGGTGCAGTGAACAAAATCCTTTGTGGGGTGCAGTGAACACAATCTTTTTGGGGTGGAGTGAACAACATCCTTTTTGGGGTGCAGTGAACAAAATCATTTTTGGGGTGCAGTGAACACAATCTTTTTGGGGTGCAGTGAACACAATCTTTGTGGGGTGCAGTGAACACAATCTTTTTGGGGTGGAGTGCACAACATCCTTTTTGGGGTGCAGTGAACAACATCCTTTTTGGGGTGCAGTGAACACAATCTTTTTGGGGTGCAGTGAACACAATCTTTGTGGGGTACAGTGAACAGAATCTTTGTGGGGTGCAGTGAACACAATCTTTGGGGGGTACAGTGAACACAATCTTTGTGAGGTGCAGTGAACACAATCTTTGTGGGGTGCAGTGAACACAATCATTGTGGGGTGCAGTGAACTCAATCTTTGTGGGGTACAGTGAACACAATCTCATACTTCTGAAGGTTTGAGGGTGCTGCCTGTTCCATACTCCCCCTACTCCTCATCTAGCCTTTTAGGGGTACAAACAATAGTAATTGGGGCCTAGTGTGGTTGTGTACGTGTGATATACATACACTTTTTTGGGATCATATTTTCTATTCCGCTATTTAATCAAAAACCTTTGGGGATCAGTTAAATTGGGGGATAGTCTGTGTTGGTACGTGTGAGAGAGATCCACCTTTCCAAGTTGTTGGGGTTCATCTCATACTTCTGAAGGTTTGAGGGTGCTGCCTGTTCCATACTCCCCCTACTCCTAGCCTTTTAGGGGTACAAACAATAGTAATTGGGGCCTAGTGTGGTTGTGTACGTGTGATATACATACACTTTTTTGGGATCATATTTTCTATTCCGCTATTTAATCAAAAACCTTTGGGGATCAGTTAAATTGGGGGATAGTCTGTGTTGGTACGTGTGAGAGAGATCCACCTTTCCAAGTTGTTGGGGTTCATCTCATACTTCTGAAGGTTTGAGGGTGCTGCCTGTTCCATACTCCCCCTACTCCTAGCCTTTTAGGGGTACAAACAATAGTAATTGGGGCCTAGTGTGGTTGTGTACGTGTGATATACATACACTTTTTTGGGATCATATTTTCTATTCCGCTATTTAATCAAAAACCTTTGGGGATCAGTTAAATTGGGGGATAGTCTGTGTTGGTACGTGTGAGAGAGATCCACCTTTCCAAGTTGTTGGGGTTCATCTCATACTTCTGAAGGTTTGAGGGTGCTGCCTGTTCCATACTCCCCCCTACTCCTAGCCTTTTAGGGGTACAAACAATAGTAATTGGGGCCTAGTGTGGTTGTGTACGTGTGATATACATACACTTTTTTGGGATCATATTTTCTATTCCGCTATTTAATCAAAAACCTTTGGGGATCAGTTAAATTGGGGGATAGTCTGTGTTGGTACGTGTGAGAGAGATCCACCTTTCCAAGTTGTTGGGGTTCATCTCATACTTCTGAAGGTTTGAGGGTGCTGCCTGTTCCATACTCCCCCTACTCCTAGCCTTTTAGGGGTACAAACAATAGTAATTGGGGCCTAGTGTGGTTGTGTACGTGTGATATACATACACTTTTTTGGGATCATATTTTCTATTCCGCTATTTAATCAAAAACCTTTGGGGATCAGTTAAATTGGGGGATAGTCTGTGTTGGTACGTGTGAGAGAGATCCACCTTTCCAAGTTGTTGGGGTTCATCTCATACTTCTGAAGGTTTGAGGGTGCTGCCTGTTCCATACTCCCCCTACTCCTAGCCTTTTAGGGGTACAAACAATAGTAATTGGGGCCTAGTGTGGTTGTGTACGTGTGATATACATACACTTTTTTGGGATCATATTTTCTATTCCGCTATTTAATCAAAAACCTTTGGGGATCAGTTAAATTGGGGGATAGTCTGTGTTGGTACGTGTGAGAGAGATCCACCTTTCCAAGTTGTTGGGGTTCATCTCATACTTCTGAAGGTTTGAGGGTGCTGCCTGTTCCATACTCCCCCTACTCCTAGCCTTTTAGGGGTACAAACAATAGTAATTGGGGCCTAGTGTGGTTGTGTACGTGTGATATACATACACTTTTTTGGGATCATATTTTCTATTCCGCTATTTAATCAAAAACCTTTGGGGATCAGTTAAATTGGGGGATAGTCTGTGTTGGTACGTGTGAGAGAGATCCACCTTTCCAAGTTGTTGGGGTTCATCTCATACTTCTGAAGGTTTGAGGGTGCTGCCTGTTCCATACTCCCCCTACTCCTAGCCTTTTAGGGGTACAAACAATAGTAATTGGGGCCTAGTGTGGTTGTGTACGTGTGATATACATACACTTTTTTGGGATCATATTTTCTATTCCGCTATTTAATCAAAAACCTTTGGGGATCAGTTAAATTGGGGGATAGTCTGTGTTGGTACGTGTGAGAGAGATCCACCTTTCCAAGTTGTTGGGGTTCATCTCATACTTCTGAAGGTTTGAGGGTGCTGCCTGTTCCATACTCCCCCCTACTCCTAGCCTTTTAGGGGTACAAACAATAGTAATTGGGGCCTAGTGTGGTTGTGTACGTGTGATATACATACACTTTTTTGGGATCATATTTTCTATTCCGCTATTTAATCAAAAACCTTTGGGGATCAGTTAAATTGGGGGATAGTCTGTGTTGGTACGTGTGAGAGAGATCCACCTTTCCAAGTTGTTGGGGTTCATCTCATACTTCTGAAGGTTTGAGGGTGCTGCCTGTTCCATACTCCCCCTACTCCTAGCCTTTTAGGGGTACAAACAATAGTAATTGGGGCCTAGTGTGGTTGTGTACGTGTGATATACATACACTTTTTTGGGATCATATTTTCTATTCCGCTATTTAATCAAAAACCTTTGGGGATCAGTTAAATTGGGGGATAGTCTGTGTCGGTACGTGTGAGAGAGATCCACCTTTCCAAGTTGTTGGGGTTCATCTCATACTTCTGAAGGTTTGAGGGTGCTGCCTGTTCCATACCCCCCCTACTCCTCATCTAGCCTTTTAGGGGTACAAACAATAGTAATTGGGGCCTAGTGTGGTTGTGTACGTGCGAGATACATACACTTTTTTTGATCATATTTCCTATTCCGCTATTCAATAAAAACCTTTGAGGATCAATTGAATTGCGGGATAGTCTGTGTCGGTACGTGTGAGAGAGATCCACCTTTCCAAGTTGTTGGGGTTCATCTCATACTTCTGAAGGTTTGAGGGTGCTGCCTGTTCCATACTCCCCCTACTCCTAGCCTTTTAGGGGTACAAACAATAGTAATTGGGGCCTAGTGTGGTTGTGTACGTGTGATATACATACACTTTTTTGGGATCATATTTTCTATTCCGCTATTTAATCAAAAACCTTTGGGGATCAGTTAAATTGGGGGATAGTCTGTGTTGGTACGTGTGAGAGAGATCCACCTTTCCAAGTTGTTGGGGTTCATCTCATACTTCTGAAGGTTTGAGGGTGCTGCCTGTTCCATACTCCCCCCTACTCCTAGCCTTTTAGGGGTACAAACAATAGTAATTGGGGCCTAGTGTGGTTGTGTACGTGTGATATACATACACTTTTTTGGGATCATATTTTCTATTCCGCTATTTAATCAAAAACCTTTGGGGATCAGTTAAATTGGGGGATAGTCTGTGTTGGTACGTGTGAGAGAGATCCACCTTTCCAAGTTGTTGGGGTTCATCTCATACTTCTGAAGGTTTGAGGGTGCTGCCTGTTCCATACTCCCCCTACTCCTAGCCTTTTAGGGGTACAAACAATAGTAATTGGGGCCTAGTGTGGTTGTGTACGTGTGATATACATACACTTTTTTGGGATCATATTTTCTATTCCGCTATTTAATCAAAAACCTTTGGGGATCAGTTAAATTGGGGGATAGTCTGTGTTGGTACGTGTGAGAGAGATCCACCTTTCCAAGTTGTTGGGGTTCATCTCATACTTCTGAAGGTTTGAGGGTGCTGCCTGTTCCATACTCCCCCTACTCCTAGCCTTTTAGGGGTACAAACAATAGTAATTGGGGCCTACTGTGGTTGTGTACGTGTGATATACATACACTTTTTTGGGATCATATTTTCTATTCCGCTATTTAATCAAAAACCTTTGGGGATCAGTTAAATTGGGGGATAGTCTGTGTTGGTACGTGTGAGAGAGATCCACCTTTCCAAGTTGTTGGGGTTCATCTCATACTTCTGAAGGTTTGAGGGTGCTGCCTGTTCCATACTCCCCCTACTCCTAGCCTTTTAGGGGTACAAACAATAGTAATTGGGGCCTAGTGTGGTTGTGTACGTGTGATATACATACACTTTTTTTGGATCATATTTTCTATTCCGCTATTTAATCAAAAACCTTTGGGGATCAGTTAAATTGGGGGATAGTCTGTGTTGGTACGTGTGAGAGAGATCCACCTTTCCAAGTTGTTGGGGTTCATCTCATACTTCTGAAGGTTTGAGGGTGCTGCCTGTTCCATACTCCCCCTACTCCTAGCCTTTTAGGGGTACAAACAATAGTAATTGGGGCCTAGTGTGGTTGTGTACGTGTGATATACATACACTTTTTTGGGATCATATTTTCTATTCCGCTATTTAATCAAAAACCTTTGGGGATCAGTTACATTGGGGGATAGTCTGTGTTGGTACGTGTGAGAGAGATCCACCTTTCCAAGTTGTTGGGGTTCATCTCATACTTCTGAAGGTTTGAGGGTGCTGCCTGTTCCATACCCCCCCTACTCCTCATCTAGCCTTTTAGGGGTACAAACAATAGTAATTGGGGCCTAGTGTGGTTGTGTACGTGTGATATACATACACTTTTTTTGGATCATATTTTCTATTCCGCTATTTAATCAAAAACCTTTGGGGATCAGTTAAATTGGGGGATAGTCTGTGTCGGTACGTGTGAGAGAGATCCACCTTTCCAAGTTGTTGGGGTTCATCTCATACTTCTGAAGGTTTGAGGGTGCTGCCTGTTCCATACCCCCCCACTCCTCATCTAGCCTTTTAGGGGTACAAACAATAGTAATTGGGGCCTAGTGTGGTTGTGTACGTGCGAGATACATACACTTTTTTTGATCATATTTCCTATTCCGCTATTCAATAAAAACCTTTGAGGATCAATTGAATTGCGGGATAGTCTGTGTCGGTACGTGTGAGAGAGATCCACCTTTCCAAGTTGTTGGGGTTCATCTCATACTTCTGAAGGTTTGAGGGTGCTGCCTGTTCCATACTCCCCCTACTCCTCATCTAGCCTTTTAGGGGTACAAACAATAGTAATTGGGGCCTAGTGTGGTTGTGTACGTGTGATATACATACACTTTTTTTGGATCATATTTTCTATTCCGCTATTTAATCAAAAACCTTTGGGGATCAGTTAAATTGGGGGATAGTCTGTGTTGGTACGTGTGAGAGAGATCCACCTTTCCAAGTTGTTGGGGTTCATCTCATACTTCTGAAGGTTTGAGGGTGCTGCCTGTTCCATACTCCCCCTACTCCTCATCTAGCCTTTTAGGGGTACAAACAATAGTAATTGGGGCCCAGTGTGGTTGTGTACGTGTGATATACATACACTTTTTTGGGATCATATTTTCTATTCCGCTATTTAATCAAAAACCTTTGGGGATCAGTTAAATTGGGGGATAGTCTGTGTCGGTACGTGTGAGAGAGATCCACCTTTCCAAGTTGTTGGGGTTCATCTCATACTTCTGAAGGTTTGAGGGTGCTGCCTGTTCCATACCCCCCCTACTCCTCATCTAGCCTTTTAGGGGTACAAACAATAGTAATTGGGGCCTAGTGTGGTTGTGTACGTGCGAGATACATACACTTTTTTTGATCATATTTCCTATTCCGCTATTCAATAAAAACCTTTGAGGATCAATTGAATTGCGGGATAGTCTGTGTCGGTACGTGTGAGAGAGATCCACCTTTCCAAGTTGTTGGGGTTCATCTCATACTTCTGAAGGTTTGAGGGTGCTGCCTGTTCCATACCCCCCCTACTCCTCATCTAGCCTTTTAGGGGTACAAACAATAGTAATTGGGGCCTAGTGTGGTTGTGTACGTGTGATATACATACACTTTTTTTGGATCATATTTTCTATTCCGCTATTTAATCAAAAACCTTTGGGGATCAGTTAAATTGGGGGATAGTCTGTGTCGGTACGTGTGAGAGAGATCCACCTTTCCAAGTTGTTGGGGTTCATCTCATACTTCTGAAGGTTTGAGGGTGCTGCCTGTTCCATACCCCCCCTACTCCTCATCTAGCCTTTTAGGGGTACAAACAATAGTAATTGGGGCCTAGTGTGGTTGTGTACGTGCGAGATACATACACTTTTTTTAATCATATTTCCTATTCCGCTATTCAATAAAAACCTTTGAGGATCAATTGAATTGCGGGATAGTCTGTGTCGGTACGTGTGAGAGAGATCCACCTTTCCAAGTTGTTGGGGTTCATCTCATACTTCTGAAGGTTTGAGGGTGCTGCCTGTTCCATACTCCCCCTACTCCTCATCTAGCCTTTTAGGGGTACAAACAATAGTAATTGGGGCCCAGTGTGGTTGTGTACGTGTGATATACATACACTTTTTTTGGATCATATTTTCTATTCCGCTATTTAATTTAACTGGGCCTCCATGCGAGACCTGTGTGCCTTGTTGCGCTGTTTTGAGTACTCCACCAACATGGCCAGTGGCAATGACGCCGTTCTCAGCTTAACTATCCCACTTCTATGCCTCCTTGAAAAAACAATTCGGGCGATGATGGAAGAGGATGTGGCACAGGATGAGGAGGAGGAGGAGGATGAAGAGGTAACATTTCCAAGGCTTTCAGGGCAGTCATTCGCAAGGGGCTCCGAGGGTGGGTTCCTGCACACGCAAACGCCAGGGACGCAATTGTCCAGCAGGGGCACAGTTCTGGAGGATGAGGAGGATGAGGAGGAGGAGGAGCTGGAGGAGGAGATGGAACCATGTTCACAGCAGGGTGGCACCCAGGCCAGCTCATGGCCATCACTGGTGCGTGGCTGGGGGGATACAGAGGACACGGACGATACACCTCCCACAGAGGACAGCCTTTCGTTGCCTCTGGGCAGCCTGGCACACATGAGCGATTACATGCTGCAGTGTCTCCACAACGACCGCCGAGTTGCCCACATTCTAACTTGTGCTGATTACTGGGTGGCCACGCTGCTGGATCCCCGTTACAAGGACAACGTACCGTCCTTAATTCACTCACTGGAGCGCGATCGCAAGATGCGCGAGTACAAGCGCACGCTGGTAGACGCCATGCTGCTGGCATTCCCATCTGACAGCGGGGCCACAGTGGAAGCACAAGGCAGAGGAGGAGGAGGAGGAGGTCGCCAACGCAACCAGGGCACCGCCAGCACCTCAGAAGGCAGGGTTAGCATGGCCGAAATGTGGAAAAGCTTTGTCAGCACGCCACAACAAACAGCAGCACCAGCAGCTCAGATGGAACGTCTTAGCAGGAGGCAGCATTTTACCAACATGGTGGAGCAGTATGTGTGCACACGCCTACATGTAGTGAATGACGGGTCTGCCCCCTTCAACTTCTGGGTCTCCAAATTGGGCACATGGCTTGAGCTTGCCCTTTACGCCTTGGAGGTGCTGGCGTGCCCTGCAGCCAGTGTATTATCTGAACGGGTATTTAGCACGGCTGGGGGCGTTATAACAGACAAGCGCAGCCGCCTGTCCAGAGACAATGTGGACAAGCTCACGTTCATTAAAATGAACCAGGCATGGATCCCACGGGACTTTTCCGTACCTTATGCAGAATAGCAATGGATACCGACCTTACCCACCCATTGTTCCATTTTTGCTCTTTCTCACTCTTTTGGGGTGTACCCTCATTTAAAATTTTTGAAAAGAAGCAGTGTTGGCTACCTCGTCCTCCTCCTCAGGGCCAGATTAATGTAGGGGCTATTGGAGCTGCAGCTCCAGGCCCCTACCTTTTATATAGGCCCCGGGTTGGCCATATTCACTGTTACCGCTCTTCTGTCACTTGTAAACACAGAAGTCTGGCTTCTATGCTCGCTTCCCCAGGCAGCACCCTCAGAACCTCCCCACACAGCGTGAAGGCCGGACAAGGAGGGACAGTTGGCGATGCATGGATGTGTTTATGGGCTTCAGAGACAGCATCCCATGTTGAATTAGGCATGCATGGCTGCACCCTTCCTCCTCTGGGTGCATGGCAAGGCACGGCCCTTAAGGCCCTTCAAAATCCTCAGCACCAAGCCCATGATGCTGTTAATCCGGCCCTGGTCCTCCTCCACCGCCGCTTCCACCTACACCGCCCATAGGTGTGCGCAGCCTATTGCATTAAGGTGTGCACCCCAAAGTTGAAATACACATGCATGTGTTTGCCAGCAGGGAGAGTAATGTATCGGGGCCATGTACCTGTAGGCAAGGAGAAATAGAGCAGAGCAGGTCCCAGGGAGATCTTTCCCATCTCCTCACTGGCAATGCTATGTGCCCTAGGTGATTAGGGTGTGCCCAGGCACACCCAGCACACCCTGTGCGCACGCCTATGTCACCGCCACATCCACCACCACCTCAACCTCCCTCCTACTCCATATGGGCCTCGTCCTTCAGAGATGAAGAAGAACATTGTTTTATTTTTCTGTTTTTTTTTTGTTGTTTTAAGTTATTTCCCTATCCACATTTGTTTGCAGAGCACTTGCCATGCTCTTAATTACGTTTTGCTGCCATTTGCAGCACTCTAGCCCTTTCCTTTGGTGTTTTAGAGCCATTTTAGTGCCTTAAAGTTCGGGTCCCCATTGACTTCAATGGGGTTCGGTGTCCGGGAAAAGTTCGGTAAAAGTCCGGGACACGGACCCGGACTTTTTTTTAAAGTTCGGCCGAACCCGTCGAACACGGACATCTAGGTGTTCGCTCAACCCTATCACTGACACCTGCCTATCTCCAATCCCACACCACACAGCAATATCGATTGTAGTTTGTAGAACACAGTTTCCCTAAAATTCAGCAGACTCTGTCCCTAACAGGATTGAGAAGAGATCGTAGATCAGGATTGAGTGCAGATTCACCCCACCCCCCACACAGCAATATCGATTGTAGTTTGTAGAAGACACTGACCCTATAATTCAGCAGACTCTATCCCTAAAATGCCTACAACTCGCCCTGCCTAAACACTCCGACCTGTCCCTCAATTCTATCCGGACACAAATGGTTTTTTCCTGCCTATCTTTCCCTAATCAGCAGCCAGCACGTTGATGTGTGCTCTGTCCCTGAATCTAAGCAGCATAATGACGCCGCTGCGGCTGCCTCGAACTTATAAAGACTTGGTCACATGCTTCAGACGGCCAATCACAGCTACTGAGACATTTGCAGGCATGGCTGGGATGGCTTAAGGCACACCAGTTAAACGATTGTTGATTGGCTGTTGAAAGCCCGCCATGAAAAGAGCGCCAAAGCATGCAAAACCCGGAAATAAAACGACCGAACACGGATTTTTACCTGAACATACAGTAAAGTGTCCGTGTCCGTGTTCGGGTACAAAAAATCCAATTATTCGGTACGAACACGAATAATACAGTCCGTGTTCGCTCAACACTAGCCATAAACCATCCATATTAACAGATTCAAAAACCTTTTTCCAGACAACTCATTCTTCCAGAGGAAGTGAATTCCATGCAGGGGGGGGGGGAGTGAGGGGGACATAGAAGTTGGATATTGCCACAATGTAGTATGGCTCACAATGGCATGCTCAAAATGAACAACACAAGCACCAATTACATATACTGTATATCCAGTACTGAGGAACTCAGGAAAACAAGGATTTTAAATCTCTCACATACCTTCTTAGAGTTTATCTGCCATAGAACTGATCTGCCTCACCAGCCAAGGGGACTGGAACAGATGGGCCTCTCTAAATGCTCCCACCAATCAGGGTAATCAGCTGTGACCCCCCCCCCCCCCCATGTCCCACCAGAAAGGGTCTACATGGGAGGATGTGGAGGCTGACAGTGGGGTTCTCCGCCCATTCAACACTCATAGAAATTGTCAAACAAGACAGCTGAAAACGTCACATCCTGGAAAAAAACAGAAAATGTCACCGCTGCCATATTAGGACACCTAAATTCAGGACATAAAGGATGACATATTTGCACACCCTCAGCATGAGGACCAGCGGTGCAGAAACATCTCCAAGCAGGGGGCTGTGCTGAGCTGTATGCAACAATTGTAACCAAACCAACTGCACATCTAAAAGCCCAAGGCGGGGGAGGTGCAAAACACCCCCCACACAAAAGCAGGCAAAAAAGAAGAACCCTGTGCACAAAACAAACACATCTCTTATATATCTAACATAAATAGTTAAATAATTTATAAAGCATCATTTCTGAAAAAAGGCAGGCATGAATGCCCTAAATTTTCAAGACTGGAAGGAGAGAGAGGAAGAAAAAGACAAACAAAAAAAAAAAAACACAACAAACCTACCCCAAAAATGTTTCCAACCACTCAGCCCCCAGGGAGGTCCTCCCTGGCTTCATATCCAATCATAGTGCATCTTAATACAAGAAAAGTGTGTCCTTCACAAGGGATGGTCTTTTTATGCCCACTATTAGACACTCAAATCAACATGGTTCAGCTTCCAGAGGGGAAAATGGGCCCTCTAATTCACAAAGTAAAAAGGGCTTTATCAGCAACAATATTGCCGGTCAGATCCTGTCTCATTATCCTGGGGTCTATGACCTCCAAGTTCCCAATAATGTAGTGGGCCCAAATGGCATACGAGAAACTTTCAGAGTTCATTCCTTGCACAGTGGAATGGAGTATCAGTGCATCAACCAATCATCATCCCCAACAGGGTGAAACAATCTCTTTAGTGGTGGACTCGGGTTCACATCCTAATTAAACATCACCTGATTTTTTCCCCTGCAAGCAGAAGTTGTCACTTCGAACGCCAGTGTGAAAGGATGGAGTCCACATTATCAAGATCAGGCAGCCCAGGGTCACTGGGCATTCAATCCCCAAGGGGTAGTCTCAAGTATCTTGGAACTCAGAGCTACCCTGTTAACCTTCATCTCTTCATTAAGGTGTATGAGGGTACTCCTGTGTCTGAACAACAGAGTCGCTGTAGCTTATATTCAGAGGCAGGGGGTACCAGGAGCCCTACTTTGCTGGAAGATATTTGTCCTATCCTCAACTTGGCCCAGGCACATCTAACAGATCTAATCTCAGTATATGTACCAGCTGCAGGAAAACAAACTAGCCAATTCAATGAGTCTGAATATTTTGTCAAACAATTAATAGTTCCTGAATCCCCAGCCCTTTTTCCTATTAACCTAGAGGTGGAGCATCCTGGAAATAGATTTTGCGGCAGCCCCGACAAATACCAATTGCCCAAGATTTCTGGCAAGAATACGGTATCCCCGAGGCAAAGGACATAGACTGCCTTTACCACCCCTCAAGGTTCATCCTGGGATACATATTTCCTCCAATACCTCTAATCGCGATGTTCTTCATAAGAATCAGGAGGCCCTCAAACACAGTGATATCAGTAATCCCATTCTGACCAAGGAGGCCATGGTTCACAATGCTTCTGCAGCTCAGCGAGGAGGCTCCAATAAGTCTTGCACTGAACCCAGGAACTCCACTAACAATGCATATCTGAAGATCTAGCAAAGTCTATGCTTGGTCACACAACAACAGTCATAACTCTGTCTCCAGAGGTGGCTTAGGTCCTTCAGTTCTTACAAATAGGGCTCGAAAAGGACCTGAGCTCAAGTACCTTAAAAGTCCAAGTTTCAGCCCTTTTAGCTATGACAGGGGTAAAATTGGTAGAGAACCCTATCCTCACTCAATTCATGAGAGAAGAGGGAGAGGATCGGCCGGCAGGTGGTGCTGTGGAGCAGAGGAGCAGAGCGCGGGATAAGAGGCTGACAGGGCGTGCAGGAGAGAGGAGTGTGTGAGGAGTGTGTGTGTGACCGACCGCGTGTGAGTGTGTGAGTAACCCCCCCCCCAGGAGAGCAGCGGCGGGGAGCGGCGCTCAATCCCCCCCCCAGAAGCGAGCGGCGAGCGGGCGGCGAGCGGGTCAGTAACCCCTCCCTCTCTTGTTGCGGGTGGCGAGCGGTGCAGTAAACCCCCCCTTTTGCGGCGGGCGGCGAGTGGTGCGGAACCCCCCCCAGACAGAGAGGGAGCAGAGGAGACTAGCGGAGCAAAGGCTGACCAGGAAGTGACAGAGGGAGGCGGGTGCAGAGCGGAGACTGACCGTCTTGGGGAAAAAAAAAAAAAAAACAGCCAGGAACTGCTAGTGACAGGCTTAAAGGGACACACACTAGGTAAGTAAGACTGGTGACTGAGATTGTACACTGACTGAGGGTGTAGTGTAGTACCTGAGTATCTCTGAGTACCTATTACTACCTGAGTATCTCTGAGTACCTATTGCTACCTGAGTGTCTGGGAGTACCTATTACTACCTGAGTGTCTGGGAGTACCTATTACTACCTGAGTGTCTGGGAGTACCTATTACTACCTGAGTATCTGTGAGTACCTATTACTACCTGAGTGTCTGGGAGTACCTATTACTACCTGAGTGTCTGGGAGTACCTATTACTACCTGAGTGTCTGGGAGTACCTATTACTACCTGAGTGCGACTGACCGGGCTGTGTGTTGGCGAGTGTTGTGCGACTGACAGTGTTGTGCGACTGACAGTGTTGTGCGACTGACAGTGTTGTGCGACTGACCGGGCTGTGCGACTGAGTGTTGGGCAACTGAGAGTGTTGTGCGACTGACCAGGCTGTGCGACTGAGTGTGGTGCGACTGAATTGGGCTGTGAGACTGTGAGTGTGGTGCGACTGAACCGGGCTGTGAGACTGGGAGTGTTGTGCGACTGACCGGGCTGTGAGATTGTGAGTGTTGTGCAAGTGAGTGAAGCGGAGTACCAGAGGGTGAGAAGGTAGCGTTAGGAAGCCAGGAAATAGCCACATAGGATAGACTTAAATTACTGAATCCCCATTAGATTAGATTAGTAGGTACAATGCCCGGCGGGTGTGGAGATGCGACTCGGTGTACATCTTGTAATATGTATGCGTTCCTCAGACATGTGATCAAGGGCGAATACAAATGCGCAAAATGTAAGCACGTTGCTTCCCTGGAAGCTCAGGTCCTGAATCTAGGGAAGCAGCTGGCAACACTGAGACGAATGTCCATATCGGAGGAGAGCCGGGATCGTACCAGTCAGGTGCAGACAGGGGTCTGCACAGAGGTGGGCGGAGTATTGGAGGTGCAGGCATCAGAGCAGAGTAGAGGGGTGACAGTTAGGAGGGGTAGAAGGGGACAAGGCAAGGAGGCTGATCCTGGGCTGGAGCACCCCAATAAATTCGCCCTGTTGCGTGATGTTGGGGAAACCAGTCAGGGACCAGCATTGCTGGTCCAGAGCGACGCCCCTAGCTGCCAGGGGAAGAACTCCTCCAGTGAGGCTGGGAGAAAGGGAAAGGAAAGACAGGTTCTGGTGGTAGGGGACTCAATTATTAGAAGGACAGACAGTGTAATCTGTGACAAAGACCGTGTGTGCCGAACAGTCTGTTTGCCGGGCGCTCGGGTTCGGCACATTGCGGATCGGGTGGACAGATTATTGGGTGGGGCTGGGGAAGACCCAGCTGTCATGGTACACGTGGGTACCAATGACATAGGCAGAGGAAGATGGAGAGTCCTAAACAATTTCAGGGACTTAGGCGCTAAGTTGAGGAGAAGGACCTCCAAGGTAGTATTTTCCGAAATACTACCTGCACCTCGAGCCACACCAGAGAGGCAGCGGGAGATTAGGGAAGTTAACGAGTGGCTGAGGAGCTGGTGTAGTAAGGAGGGTTTCGGGTTCCTGGAGAACTGGGCCGACTTCTCAGTTGGCCACCGGCTCTTTGGTAGGGACGGATTGCACCTAAATGGGGTGGGTGCAGCGGTACTGGGTGAGAGGATGGCCACAAAGTTAGAGGGGCTTTTAAACTAGGGAATGGGGGGAGGGTACAGATGTAGAATTAGCCAGTGGAAAGCAAGATTCAGAGGGCAGAAATGGGGGCATTAGCGGTAGGGTGTTTGGAACTCCTATACCCAGGGTGGGTATGGGGAAAAACCACAAGAGCAGCCTAAAAACATCAAATGAGGATATTTGTAACCGGTCAAAATTACGAGGTTTGTATACCAATGCCAGAAGCCTGGCCAACAAGATGGGAGAGCTGGAGCTGCTGATGTTTGAGGAGGACTTAGATTTTGTGGGGATAACTGAGACTTGGTTTGACAGCTCTCATGACTGGATGGTGACCATTCAGGGGTATTCCCTTTATCGCAGAGATAGAGAAGGTAAAAAAGGGGGAGGGGTATGTCTGTATATTAAGAACAGTATACAGGTAAATATGAGGGATGATATTAATAATGAAGCTAAGGACGAGGCAGAATCCCTATGGGTAGAGTTTCAAAGGGAAGGCACGGTGGGGAAGGTAATATTGGGCGTATGCTATAGGCCCCCCCACAAGAGGGAGGAGGGGGATGTGGACCTCATTTTACAGATAGGATTGGCAGCAAGGATGGGAAATGTCATTATAATGGGGGACTTTAATTATCCTGATATAGACTGGGCAGAAGGAACCGCACACTCAGCCAAGGCTCGGCAGTTCCTAAATGTTTTGCAGGACAATTTCATGGGTCAGATGGTGAATGCACCGACAAGAAACAATGCGGTACTTGACCTACTGATTACTAACAATGCAGACCTGCTCACGGATATAGAAATACAGGAGAACTTAGGAAACAGTGACAATAGGTCAATACGTTTCAGTATTAATTACAGTAATAGGAAGCACAAGGGTAATATTAAGACGCTGAATTTCAAAAGAGCCAATTTCCCAAAACTGCGCTCACTGCTAGAAAATATCAATTGGGATAGAACCCTGGGAACAAAGAATACGGGGGAAAAATGGGAGTGCTTCAAGAGCATACTTAACAAAGGGATTGACCAGTGCATTCCAAAGGGAAATAAATTTAAAAGAGCAAAATTAAACCCTGGGTGGCTAAACTCCAACATAAAAATGTATATTAGTGCTAAAGAAAAGGCCTTCAAAAAATACAAGATTGAGGGGTCATTGGCAGCATTTAAGCATTACAAAGAGTGTAATAAGAAATGTAAAGATGAAATCAGGGCGGCTAAAATAGAACACGAGAGACATATAGCGGAGGAGAGTAAAAAGAACCCCAAGAAGTTTTTTAAGTATATAAACAGTAAGAAAGCGAGGCCAGAACACATTGGCCCCATAAAAGATGACAAAGGAAATATGGCCACTGAGGACAGAGAAAAGGCGGAAGTGTTAAATAATTTCTTCTCTTCAGTCTTCACAAAAGAATCGGGGGGCTACACAAACCTAACTTGTAAGGCCGAACTAAACAACACACCTCAGGAAGTGCCGCCATGGCTGACAGAAGATAGACTTAGAACTTAACTAGAGAAACTTAACATAAATAAATCACCGGGACCGATGGCTTGCACCCAAGGGTTCTGAAAGAGCTCAGCCAGGTGATTGCCAGACCATTATTCTTGATCTTTAAGGATAGTTTACAGACGGGTATGGTGCCAGCTGATTGGAAAAAAGCCAACGTGGTACCAATATTTAAAAAGGGGCCGAGATGTATCCCGGGTAACTATAGGCCGGTCAGCCTAACATCTGTAGTCTGCAAGATTTTGGAGGGGATGTTAAGGGACCACATACAAGACTTTAGAAATGAAAATGGTATTATTAGTAGTAATCAGCATGGATTCATGAAAAATCGTTCTTGCCAAACCAATCTATTAACCTTCTACGATGAAGTGAGCTGCCACCTAGATAAAGGTAAGCCGGTGGATGTGGTGTATCTGGACTTTGCAAAGGCCTTTGACACCGTTCCCCACAAACGCTTACTGTACAAACTAAAGAAGGTAGGTATGGACCATAGGGTGAGTACCTGGATAGAGAACTGGCTCCAGGGGAGAGTCCAGAGGGTGGTGATTAATGGGGAGTACTCGGATTGGGCAGGTGTGGAAAGTGGGGTCCCCCAGGGTTCTGTCCTGGGACCAATCCTGTTTAATTTATTCATAAATGATCTAGAGGAGGGGATATCTAGTACAATCTCAGTATTTGCGGATGATACTAAACTAAGCATGCCAATATCTTCTATGCAGGATGTGGAAACCTTACAAGCGGACCTGAACAAAATAACGGGGTGGGCAACTACATGGCAGATGAGGTTTAATTTTGAAAAATGTAAAGTAATGCACTTTGGGGCCAGAAACCAGAAAGCAAGCTACTCACTAGGGGGGAACCTCTGGGTGAGTCTAGGATGGAAAGGGACCTGGGGGTACTGGTAGACAACAGGCTTGGCAGTGGCATGCAATGCCAAGCCGCAGCAAGCAAAGCCAACAGAATACTGGGATGTATAAAAAGGGGATTCACTCCAGAAATAAAGAGATTATTCTCCCACTCTACAAGACTCTGGTCCGGCCACATTTGGAGTATGCTGTCCAGTTCTGGGCACCGGTCCTCAGGAAGGATGTGCTGGAATTGGAAAGAGTCCAGAGAAGGGCAACAAAAATAATTAGGGGAATGGAGGACATCAGCTATGAGGAAAGACTACAAGCACTGAACTTATTCTCTCTGGAGAAGAGACAATTGAGGGGGGATATGATATCAATGTACAAATACTGTACTGGCGACCCTAGCATAAGGAACAAACTATTCAGAGAGAGGAGATACAATAAGACATGTGGCCATTCACTAAAACTAGAGGAAAGGCGGTTTAACCTTAAAATGCGTAAGGGGTTCTTCACTGTAAGAGCGGTAAGGATGTGGAATTCTCTTCCACAAGCAGTCGTATCAGCTGGGAGCATTGATAGTTTCAAAAAACTATTAGATGGGCACCTTGGAGACCACAACATACAGGGGTACACAATGTACGGTTAAAAGCAAACACACACACATCATAGGTTGAACTGGATGGACTGATGTCTTTTTTCAACCTCACTAACTATATAACTATGTAACTATGAAAGCAGCCTGAAAATTAGACCACCCAGGAAACCCAACTTTTGGGATTTATTGACAGTTTCAGAGGCTTTATCACACCCTTGTTTTTCACCCGTCACAGTAGGACTCGCCATTGTTCTTAACGTTTAAGGTGTGTTTTCTCATTGCTATGACCATAGTAAAGAGGGTATCTAAAAATACAAGCACTTGTTATTAAAGAACCCCATCTTATCTTCTATCCAGACAGAGTAATTCCAAGAACATCAGACCAATTTATCCCAAAGGTAGCCATCGCTTTCTACCTTAACCAATAGATTATTCTGCCATCCTTTCTTATTTCTTGGTTTAAATATAAAAGCATACCTAGCGGCCACTGAATCATTCAGGAAAGCAGATAATCTTCTTGTAATTCCTCACAAGGCCAGAATCCTGGCTTATCAAGATCATACAGAAAGCCTACCTAATTCTACAGCACCTAACTCCAGAGGGCTTGAGAGCACATGCCACGAGGTCAGTGGCAACCTCCTGGACAGGATACTGCAGGGCTTCCCCAGAAATGCAGCAACTTGATCATCCAGGAATACATTCATTTTGCATTCCTGTGTAGATCTGGCGCAACTTACAACAATAAAGTTTGGCAGATCAGATATCCAAGCTGGTCGTACCAGTTCCGGTTAATACATTTTGAGTTTTATTTCTCTGCAACCACCCAACTAGCAAGGTAGTTCCCAGTGAATGCTGCTGTGATGTGCCAGGAAAATGGAAAATTGTATACTCACCTTTCTGTAATTTTCTTTTTCTGGAGCATCTTCATGGCAGCATACAGATTCCCACCCTTGAGGTGATAGCTACAGAGACTGTTGTAGGGGGGGTTTAACTGAAAACTTATAGTTAACCAATCCTATCAGGTTGCAGGGGCAGAGACACAACCCAGTGTATGCTGCCATGAAGATGCACCAGGAAAGGAACATTTTGGAAGGATGAGCACATACAATTTTCAATTTTTTTGGCATCAGATATTTTGCATAAGTAATAGTTTTTTTATTTTTACTTTAACATTTTTGCTTGGCCTAATCACTTGCCGTCCACCAGTAGTACATATAGTGCGGCAAGTCGGCTCTGTCCCACAAAACTATGTAACTGTACATAATTTCGCAGGACCGCAAGTGGGGGCGCTTGCTCGCACTGTTTGGCTACAGGGGGAACCAATCAGTGGGTCCGGCGGCCGCGATTGCCACCGGCACCCAAGATCGCTCCCTGTGGAGGCAGAACGGTGGTCTGCCGTTGTAAATACTTCAGACACTGTTCTGTCACTAATGAACACAGGGATCCTGTGTCCCTATTATTTAGGAACACATGCCTCTGTGTTCATTCAGTGAATACAACCCCACCCAGTTAGAAAGCACCCCTTAGGGACACATTTAACCCTTTGATCGCCCCTGCCAGTGTCATAAGTACAAAAACAGTGCATATTTTTAGCACTGATTACTGAAGTAATGTCACTGGTCCCCCTAAAAGTGTCAAAAGTATCAGCTAGGTGTCTGATCTGTCCACCACAATATTGCAGTCCTGCTAAAAATCGCTTATCATCGCCATTACTAGTAAAAAATAAAAATGACATAAATCTATTCCCTAGTTTGTAGACACAATAAGTTTTGTGCAAACCTATCAATATACACTTAGATTTTTTTTTACCAAAAATATGTAGCAGAATACATATTGGCCTAAAATTATGAAAAAATTAGATTTTTAAATTTTTGCTATTGGGAATGTTTTATAGCAGAAAATAAAAAAATATTGTTTTGTTTTCAGAATTGTCACTATTTTTTTTGTTTATAGGGCAAAAAATAAAAATCACAGAGGTGATCAAATATTACCAAAAGAAAGCTCTATTTGTGGGAATAAAGGATATCAATTTTATTTGGGTACAGCAATGCACAACCGCTCAATTATCAGTTAAAATAATGCAGTGCTGTATCACAAAAAAGGACCTGGTCATTAAGGGGGAAAACCTTCTGGTCCAGAAGTGGTTAAAAGATAACTCTTTAAGGGAAAAATATATACCTAATATAAACAAAACTATAGCATTGAGACAAGCTATATTGTAATTTAATGTTACTAAATATTTACCTTTCCTTTTCAATCTGAAGCAGTGTAATTTTCTGTAAAATTCAATGAAACATTGCAACTTGGTTCTGTACACAGTTGGTGTATGGAATGTCCCAAAAAATGTAATGTCCTGCTTATGTCTGCACTAGGGATGGGCTGAACTCCCCCCTGTTTGGTTCGCACCAAAACACCGCGAACGGGGGAAAAGTTTGTTCGAACATTCAAACTCCATTAAAGTCTGTAAGACTTGAACCTGAAAAATCAAAAGTCCTTATTTTAATCACTTTAGCCCCGGAGGATTAGGCTGCTCAAAGACCAGGCCCTATTTTGCGATTCGGCACAGCCTGAATTTAACGGACAATTGTGCGGTCGTGCAACGCTGTACCCAAACGAAATTGATGTCCTTTTTCCCACAAACAGAGCTTTCTTTTGGTGGTATTTGATCACCTGTGCGATTTTTATTTTTGTGCCATAAACAAAAAAAGAGCGACAATTTTAAAAAAATAACAATATTTTTCACATTTTTTATATGAAATTCTCAAAAAAAAATAAATAAATAAAAATTTTTTAACATCTTAGGCCAATTTGTTTTCTGCTACATATTTTTGGTAAAAAAAAATCACAATAAGCGTATTTTGATTGGTTTGCGCAAAAGTAATTGCATTTACTAACTACGGGAAAGATTTATGTCATTTTTATGTTTTTTTTTTTTTAACTAGTAATGGCGGCGATCTGCGTTTTTTTTTTTTTGCGGGACTGCGACATTGCGGCGGACAGATCGGACCCCTGACTGATATTTTTGACACTTTTGGGGGTACCAGTGGCATTACTACAGTAATCAGTGCTGAAAATATGCACTGTTACTGATACCCTACAAATCATGGGTGATGCTACAATAAAGAGCCTCCACGTCAATGGACACCAAGAGACTGTCAGGTGGTATTGTAACATTGTGCAACTTTCTCAAAAGATCCATAGTATCCTAAATATAGGAAGAGAGAATGATTAAATGGGGGCGTAAAAAACGCATTCACATGGCGACTCCCCTTTTCCGTTTTCACCCCAACTCCTGAAATGATAGTCCTACAAAGTGACCTTACTAAGTCCTTGTGCGCTTTAGGTATTGCATAAAAGGATGGGGTCCTTGCATATGGAACTTGAACAGCCTCATATACATCCTTATCAAAAATCCCATTCCTAAAGGCCTCTGTAATAAGCACATCAAATTCTCTAATAAATTCCACTATTATTTTTTCTCAGAATTTTTTTTTTTTTACCAGTCCTTATTGGACAAGATGTCCAGGCACAAAGATTTGTATTTTTGTGTGTCAATCACCATTACATTTACCAATATATGATTACTGTACTCCTTTCGCAGAAATAAAAAAGCTTTCTATTTATATTACAGGCAGTCCCTGGGTTACAAACAAGATAGGGACTGTAGGTTTGTTCTTAAGTCAAATTTGTTTGTAAGTCAGAATAGATACATTTTTTTTAAGTGTAGCCCCAGCCAAAATAATAATTTTTAAGTTTTTTGGATAGCATAGGTAAGTGTTGCCACCCCTGTATGATTTGTTTTGCTGTTTCTACCCCTGTTCAGAAGATTTTACCCCACTTTCTGTCCCTATGACAACTGGATTTTGAAAAATTTGGGTTGTTGTGGAAACAAGGATTGGTGATAAATCTTCAAAAGGGACAGGTGTGAATTTTTCTTCCTGGGAGGGAGATTTCAGTTCCTGTTGTCTCCCTCCGTTTGTAAGTAGGAGTCATTTGTAAGTCAGATGTTTGTAACCCAGGGACTGCCTGTACACACCCCTTACCTCAGTGTCCAGCTGTATAAAAAAAAAAAATCTCCATTACTTCCTGGACAGACATTGGGACTTGAAGGAGTTTACAAGCTGACCTCATTGACAAACATCCTGCATCATCTACCCCCCTACTCCAGCCGATCACTACAACCCACCTCATCATGCAAAGGTGCACGTTTCTATGCAATTAGAGAATTCTGTTCACAGCCATAGATCGTTCCTTTGGCAGAGTGTGCGGGAGCTGAGCATCAGAACACAGTCTATGTGGATAGAGCTGTAATATTGGACACTGAGATAAGGGGTGTGTAAGATAAATAGAAATATGTTTCTATGTCTGCAAAAGAAGTACACTAATAGTATATTGGTACATATGGGAGCTGGAATTTAGAAAAAAAATAGTGAACTTATCCTTTAATGTGTTAATGTGTGGTTCAGATGTTTAAATTAGCGTAAAACCAAAATTGACAACAGTTTAGATAGGATGATGTTATGGAACAAGGCTTTTAGACAGAGTCATAACACAATCTAAAGTAAGGGCAAGTAACAGGCAATGAATTGCAAAATCCAGTAGACATTCTGGAGTCATGATCCAATAGCAAAAATTTCACATCAAAACAAGAGTACAAAAGAACCAGGAAAAAGACATGTTCATGCACTGATCAGGTTTGCTCTTGGCTTAAAAAGAAAAACATCTTTAATATATTTTTAATTTGGTTCTACTGCCATTGAAAAGAAGCTAAACATAATTTGTGCAGAATGGGCAATCTCTGTAACATAGTTAATGCATTTTATATACTGCACAACATGCAAAAAAAATACAAAGTCACGCTTATACTTCTTAGTTATTCTAATTACTCTATTTTTTTATATTAGCGTCAATATGGTTGTTCCCTGAAATTAACTCTCCTTTGTGTTCTGCGTGTTGAATATTGTCTAAGTCACAGTAAATTTCCCTGAAAGCTTTTCAAATTTGATTACTCTTATGATGCAAATTATTTTGTCTCAAATAAAAGCTATTTAAGAAGCATTCTGTTGTTATTTGAGAGGAACAGCTAAAAGCTTTTACTCCATTTGCTGCCAAATCTGTAAATTTTAATTCAACAAAAGCACTGGATTTACTTAATTCCCATTGAATATAAGGACTGTTTCTGATAGGGTAGAGGTGCTTTTAGCCTGCATTTATTTTTAAGTGAAAGACTGCTGTTGATAAGGTCACATTTGCTAATATCTGTATTTAAAGAATAAGTGGTATAACTAATAACTTAGATAATTGTTTTATCACAGAAATAAATAAAAAATCATACTCCTTATATCAATTTATATTTGAAAATAATTGGCATTCTGATTTTCCAATTGTAAAAATTGTCACGCAAATATAATGTAAGTAAATACTTTATCAAAATGTATTTTTAGTAAAGGTTTTATTATAATACTATATCAAAAAAATTGAATGTGTTAATTTTATCTGTTGCATTAAAACGTAATAATAAAAAAAAAAATAGCTCTATGTGATTACATGGAATTACAAGAATTGGATTACATATACTACATGGGGTTGTTTCCTAATGTCTGCCCACCCCCCCCCCCCCATTTTTTTTTGCATATGGATATAGGTGAAATGAACTAGACTATACAGTATGATACATTTCTATTCCTTTTATCTGTGTGTCCCCCCTAAAAGGGGCATTACCTACTTCAGCTCTCACACCTGTAAATCCATTATGGGTCAGAACAGTGTGAACAAGCTCTAAGAAAAATTGATTTCAGGAAGTAAATGCTACATAAATCATCTGCCCTTACTCAAGATGGCTGTAGCTACAAGTGCTAGGCGAGTGTTTTTCAAAGTGCTTTCTCAACAAAATAAAGCATAGAGACATGGACGAATATGTGAGTTTGCTTTGAATATTAATTAGTTCCCACTCGAGCCTATTGAAGAATGAAGACTGGGCGGCACCACACTTGTTCTGGGAGGAGGTCATAAGACGTCCTGCCATCCTTGCCGCTAATGCGCGCTTCTTGGGTGATCGTTGGTGAGCCATGTCCCTCGGACACAGCACATCACTGATCAGAGTTAAGAGCCAATGACAGCTGCTCTTTAATATGTGATCAACAGTGTCCAATCACAGCTGATCACACATGGAAACACTGTTACAGACTTTTTCTCATCACACACAGATCCTGTGTGAAGAGAAGAGAGTACCGATCTAAGTACTGTACAGTCTACTGTACAACACCCACAATAAAGAGCACTTGTTACATCGCCCATCTTCCCATCAAGCAGTGTACCTGTCGCCCATCAGAAATATACGTGTCGCCAATCGGTGCCCCTATCACCTGTCAGCAGTGTAGCTGTCACCCATCATAGTTAGGCAGGTTGAAAAAAGACACAAGTCCATCTGGCTCAACCAATAAAAAAAAAAACAGTAAAGAAAACCCAACCATACAATCCCATATACACAATCCTATACCCGCAGTTGATTCAGAGGAAGGGGAAAACCCCCAGCAAAGCATGATCCAATTTGCAACAGCAGGGGGAAAAAATTCCTTCATGAACCCCCGAGAGACAATCTGATATTCCCTGGATCAACTTTACCTATAAATATTAGTACCCATCTATATTATGTACACCTAGGAAAGAATCCAGACCTTTTTTAAAGCAATCTAGTGAGCTAGCCAGAACCACCTCAGGAGGGAGTCTATTCCCCATTTTCAGAGCTCTTACGGTAAAGAAACATTTCCATATTTGGAGACTAAATCTGTTTTCCTCTAGGTGTAAAGAGACTCCCTTGTCCTCTGTGTTGACCTTAAAGTTAATAACTCAACACCAAGTTCACTATATGGACCCCTTATGTATTTATACATCTTGATCATATCCCCCCTAATCTCCTCTTCTCAAGAGAGATTAAATTCAGTTCCTCTAATCTTTCCTCATAGCTGAGCTCCTTCATGCCTCTTATCAATTTGGTTGCTCTTCCATGCACTTTCTCCAGTTCCCCGATATCCTTTTTGAGAACTGGTGCCAAAAACCGAACTGCATATGGCAGATGAGTTCTTACTAATGATTTGTACAGGGGCACAATTATATCTCTCTCTCTGGAGTCCATGCTTCTGTTAATACAAGAAAGGACTTTGCTTTCTTTGGAAACCGCAGCTTGGCATTGCATGCTATTATTAATCTTAGGATCTACCAGAACACTCAGATCCTTCTCCGCTATGAATTCCCCCAGTTCTACTCCCCCTAGTAGGTATGATGCATGCATATTAGTAGCCCCCATGTGCATAACTTTACATTTATCAACATTAAACTTAATTTGCCACATAGTTTCCCAATGAAACAGTGCACTGAGGTTGGCTTGTAAGACATCATGAAAGGAAATTATTCCACTGCAAAGCTCGGTGTCATCTGCAAAGACTAAAATGGTACTTTTAATCCAAGACTAGAGTTGAGCGGACACCTGGATGTCCATGTTCGGTGGGTTCGGCCGAACTTTAAAAAAAAGTCCGGGTCCGTGTCCCGGACTTTTGCCGAACTTTTCCCGGACACCGAACCCCATTGAAGTCAATGGGGACCCGAACTTTCAGGCACGAAAATGGCTCTAAAACATCAATGGAAAGGGCTAGAGTGCTGCAAATGGCAGCAAAACGTAGTTAAGAGCATGGCAAGTGCTCTGCAAACAAATGTGGATAGGGAAATAACTTAAAACAACAAAAAAACAGAAAAATAAAACAATGTTCTTCATCTCTGAAGGACGAGGCCCATATGGAGTAGGAGGGAGGTTGAGGTGGTGGTGGATGTGGCGGTGTCATAGGCGTGCGCACAGGGTGTGCCGGGTGTACCTGGGCACACCCTAATCACCTAGGGCACATTAGCATTATCGCTCTGTTTGCCAGTGAGGAGATGGGAAAGATCTCCCTCTGACCTGCTCTGCTCTATTTCACTTTGCCAGCAGGGAGAGTAATGTATCGGGGCCATGTACATGTAGGCAAACACATGCATGTGTATTTAAACTTTGGGGTACACACCCTAATGCAATAGGCTGCACACACCTATGGGCGGTGTAGGTGGAAGCGGCGGTGGAGGAGGACCAGGGCCGGATTAAGAGCATCATGGGCTTGGTGCTGAGGATTTTGAAGGGCCTTAAGGGCCGTGCCTTGGCATGCACCCAGAGGAGGAAGGGTGCAGCCATGCATGCCTAATTCAACATGGGATGCTGTCTCTGAAGCCCATAAACACATCCATAAACAACAAGACCTTGTCCGGCCTTCGTGCTGTGTGGGGAGGTTCTGAGGGAGCTGCCTGGGGAAGCGAGCATAGAAGCCAGACTTCTGTATTTACAAGTGACAGAAGAGCGGTAACAGTGAATATGGCCAACCCGGGGCCTATATAAAGGTAGGGGCCTGGAGCTGCAGCTCCAATAGCCCCTACGTTAATCTGGCCCTGAGGAGGACGAGGTAGCCAACACTGCTTCTTTTCACAAATTTTAAATGAGGGTACACCCCAAAAGAGTGAGAAAGAGCAAAAATGGAACAATGGGTGGGTAAGGTCGGTATCCATTGCTATTCTGCACAAGGTACGGAAAAGTCCCGTGGGATCCATGCCTGGTTCATTTTAATGAACGTGAGCTTGTCCACATTGTCTCTGGACAGGCGGCTGCGCTTGTCTGTGATAACGCCCCCAGCCGTGCTAAATACACGTTCAGATAATACACTGGCTGCAGGGCACGCCAGCACCTCCAAGGCGTAAAGGGCAAGCTCAGGCCATGTGCCCAATTTGGAGACCCAGAAGTTGAAGGGGGCAGACCCCTCATTCACTACATGTAGGCGTGTGCATACATACTGCTCCACCATGTTGGTGAAATGCTGCCTCCTGCTAAGACGTTCCATATGAGCTGCTGGTGCTGCTGTTTGTTGTGGCGTGCTGACAAAGCTTTTCCACATTTCGGCCATGCTAACCCTGCCTTCTGAGGTGCTGGCGGTGCCCTGGTTGCGTTGGCGACCTCTTCCTCCTCCTCCTCTGCCTTGTGCTTCCACTGTGGCCCCGCTGTCAGGTCGGAATGCCAGCAGCATCGCGTCTACCAGCGTGCGCTTGTACTCACGCATCTTGCGATCGCGCTCCAGTGAGTGAATTAAGGACGGTACGTTGTCCTTGTAACGGGGATCCAGCAGCGTGGCCACCCAGTAATCAGCACAAGTTAGAATGTGGGCAACTCGGCGGTCGTTGTGGAGACACTGCAGCATGTAATCGCTCATGTGTGCCAGGCTGCCCAGAGGCAACGAAAGGCTGTCCTCTGTGGGAGGTGTATCGTCCGTGTCCTCTGTATACCCCCAGCCACGCACCAGTGATGGCCATGAGCTGGCCTGGGTGCCACCCTGCTGTGAACATGCTTCCATCTCCTCCTCCAGCTCCTCCTCCTCATCCTCCTCATCCTCCAGAACTGTGCCCCTGCTGGACAATTGTGTCCCTGGCGTTTGTGTGTGCAGGAACCCACCCTCGGAGCCCCTTGCGAATGACTGCCCTGAAAGCCTTGGAAATGTTACCTCTTCACCCTCCTCCTCCTCCTCCTCATCCTGTGCCACATCCTCTTCCATCATCGCCCGAATTGTTTTTTCAAGGAGGCATAGAAGTGGGATAGTTAAGCTGAGAACGGCGTCATCGGCACTGGCCATGTTGGTGGAGTACTCAAAACAGCACAACAAGGCACACAGTTCTCGCATGGAGGCCCAGTTATTGGTGGTGAAGTGGTGCTGTTCCGCAGAGCAACTCACGCGTGCGTGCTGCAGCTGAAACTCCACTATGGCCTGCTCCTGCTTGCACAGTCTTTGCAGCATGTGCAAGGTGGAGTTCCACCTTGTGGGCACGTCACATATGAGGCGGTGAGCGAGAAGGCCGAAGTTACACTGCAGCGCTGACAGGCGAGCAGCAGCAGGGTGAGAACGCCAAAAGTGCGCACAGACGGCACGCACTTTCTGCAGCAGCTCTGACATATTGGGGTAGTTTTTAAGGAACCTCTGCACCACCAAATTCAGCACATGCGCCAGGCAAGGGATGTGCGTCAAACCGGCTAGGCCCAGAGCTGCTATGAGATTTCGCCCGTTATCGCACACCACCAGGCCGGGCTTGAGGCTCGCTGGCACCAACCACTCATTTGTCTGCTGTCCCATGCTCCTCCACAACTCCTGCGCGGTGTGTGGTTTGTCCCCCAAACAGGCAAGTTTTAAAACTGCCTGCTGTCGTTTACCCCTGGCCGTGCTGAAGTTGGTGGTGAATGTATTACGCTGTCCGGATGAGGAGGCGGTAGAGGATGAGGAAGTGGAGTAGGAGGAGTTAGGAACAGGAGGCAAACTGAAGCGCCCTGCAATCCTCGGTGGTGGAAGGACATTCGCCAAATTGCTATCCGCCTCAGGCCCATCCGCCACTGCATTTACCCAGTGTGCCGTTAGGGAGATATAACGCCCCTGACCGTGCTTACTGGTCCACGTATCGGTAGTTAGGTGGACCTTGGCACAGATGGCGTTGCGCAGTGCACACCTGATTTTTTCCCCCACTTGGTTGTGCAGGGAAGGGATGGCTTGCCTGGAAAAGTAGTGGCGGCTGGGCACGACGTACTGTGGGACAGCCACCGACATAAGGTTTTTAAAACTGTGCGTCTCCACCAGACGGAATGACAGCATTTCAAAGGCCAAGAATTTTGAAATGCTGGCATTCAGGGCCAGGGATCGCGGGTGGGTAGGGGGGTACTTCCTCTTCCTCTCAAGTGTTTGGGAGATGGAAAGCTGATCGCTTCCACGGGACATTGTGGAGATGGTTGGTGACCCAGGTGGTGGTGTTGCTGACAGATCCTCTGTTTGCGGGGTGGCAGGTGCCGGTATCACTACAGATGTGGCTGGAGCGGCCGAGACTGCAGCAGAAGAGGAAGCAGGATGAGCCAGAGACGTTTCTTGGTTTTGAAGGTGTCTACTCCAATGCAGCTCGTGCTTTGCACTTAGATGCCTGATCATGCAGGTTGTGCTCAGGTTGAGAAGGTTTATGCCTCGCTTCAGGCTCTGATTGCACAGGGTGCAAACCACTCGTGTCCTGTCATCAGCACATTTTCTAAAGAACTTCCACGCTAGAGAACTCCTTTGAGCTGACTTTGGTGCGCTCGTTCCCTTGCTGCGTTGGGCAGTAGCAGGCATAGTGTCTAGGGCACGGCCGCTCCGCTTCTGCACCCTGCTCCCTCTTCTGCTGTGCTGGTGGCTCTGTGCGACCACCGCCTCTTCCTCCAAACTACTCAGGTCACCTGCATGACGTTCATTCCATGTGGGGTCGAGGACCTCATCGTCCTCCACATCATCTTCCACCCAGTCTTCACCCCTGCCCTCCTTGTCGGTCTCCACAATGCTGAACGCCGCAGCAGTTGGCACCTGCGTTTCGTCATCATCGGAGACGTGCTGCGATGGTCCTTCCATGTACTCATCTTGAGAAATTAGTGGTTGGGCATCGCTGCACTCAATTTCTTCCACTTCTGGGGCAGGGCTAGGTGGATGGCCCTGGGAAACCCTGCTGACAGAGTCCTCAAAAAGAACAAGAGACTGCTGTATGGCTTGGGGCTCAGACTGCTTGCCTGATTTGCAAGGGGGTGAGGTGAAAGACGGTTGGACATCGGCTGCAGGTGCCAACTCTGACCTTTCTGCAGTAGACTGGGTGGGAGACAATGTGAAGGAACTGGAGGCACTGTCAGCAGCAAACCAATCTACTATCGCCTCTCTGTGTTCTGGCCTCGTCACTTCTAGAGGCGTATGATGCCCTACCAAATACTGATGCAGGTTCTGTCGCCTACTAACACTTGAGGAAGGTGTTTCACTTGTGCGTGTAGCTGGCACAGATCGACCACGTCCTCTCCTTGCAACAGGAGCTCTACCAGCAGCACCATGACCCAGTGTCATGGTCTTACCTTCTTGCTGTTCTCCTTCGTTTGACATGTGCTGGCGGCCATCTTGGTTTCTGGGTTCCTTGTAGCCTCCAACCCTGCGGCTCCTCCTTCCCACTGGGAGGAGCTTAATGCCTAGCTCATATATATAGGAGGTCTGTGGCTTCAGTTCCTGGCTTGGTCCTCCTGTGTTCACATGCTTCTAAGACTGCTGCTGCTTCTGGTCCCTGATCCTGGCTTCGTCTGACTACCCTGCTGGTTCCTGATCCTGGCTTCGTCTGTCTACCCTGCTGGTTCCTGATCCTGGCTTCGTCTGACTACCCTCCTGGTTCCTGACCTCTGGCTTCGCAAGGACTCTGCCTCGGTTTCGCCATCCGTTTGGACTTTTGCTTTACAGCTTGATTTTCAATAAAGCCTTCTTATTTTCACTTATCTGTTGTTGTACGTCTGGTTCATGGTTCCGTGACACCCAGGTCACGGCCCCTATTTGAAGGTTTCCTCATATTTCTGTAATTTAAGATCTTGCCCTAGAAAGGTGTTTATTGAATAGCGGAACAAAACAACAACAGTATCGCACGGGTGTATCTCACAGTCAAATATGCAAACTATGCCGCAATTTAATGTTTTTTACCCCAAAAGGGTGTATATTGAATAGCGGAATAGGATAAAAAACGGTGTATCTCACACGTACAAACACTGACTAGGCCCGATTACATTTTTTTGTACCCTAAAGGGAGGATGAGGAAGAAGAGTAGGAGGAGTTGGGAACAGGAGGCAAACTGAAGCGCCCTGCAATCCTTGGCGGGGGAAGGAGATGCGCCAAACTAATTTAAAAGGTGTATCTCACACGTACCGATACAGACTATGCCGTAATTTAATTTTTTACACTCCAAAAGGGTGTATATTGAATAGCGGAATAGGAAAAATTTTATAATACGGTGTATCTCACACGTACAAACACAGACTAGGCCCCGATTACAATTTTTTGTACCCTAAAGGCAGGATGAGGAAGAGGAGTAGGAGGAGTTGGGAACAGGAGGCAAACTGAAGCGCCCTGCAATCCTTGGCGGGGGAAGGAGATGCGCCAAACAAATTTAAAAGGTGTATCTCACACGTACCGATACAGACTATGCCGTAATTTTATTTTTTACACTCCAAAAGGGTGTATATTGAATAGCAGAATAGGAAAAATTTTATAATACGGTGTATCTCACACGTACAAACACAGACTAGGCCCCGATTACAATTTTTTGTACCCTAAAGGCAGGATGAGGAAGAGGAGTAGGAGGAGTTGGGAACAGGAGGCAAACTGAAGCGCCCTGCAATCCTCAGCGGTAGAAGGAGATGCGCCAAACAAATTTAAAAAGGTGTATCTCAAATGTACCGATACAGACTATCCCGCAATTTAATTTTTTACACTCAAACAGGGTGTATATTGAATAGCGGAATAGGACAAATTTTACAAAACGGTGTATCTCACACGTACAAACACAAACTAGGCCCCGATTGCAATTTTTTTCTACCCTAAAGGCAGGATGAGGAGTAGGAGGAGTTCGGAACAGGCAGGAGGCAGACTGAAGCACCCTCAAATCCTCGGCAGTATGAGATGCGCCCAAAAAATTTGGAAAGGTGTATCTCACACGTACCGACACGACTAACACGCAATTTAATTGTTTATACCCAAAGGTTTTGATTAAATAGCGGAATAGAAAATATGATCAAAAAAGTGTATGTATATCACACGTACACAACCACACTAGGCCCCAATTACTATTGTTTGTACCCCTAAAGAGTTTGGAACAGGCAGCACCCTCAAATCTTCAGAAGTATGAGATGAACCCCAAAAACTTGGAAAGGTGGATCTCACACATACCAACACAGACTATCCCGCAATTTAATTGATCCCCCAAAGGTTTTTATTGAATAGCGGAAAAGGAAATATGATCAAAAAAAGTGTATGTATCTCACACGTACAGAAGCACACTAGGCCCCAATTACTATTGTTTGTACCCCTAAAGGCAGGATGAGGAGTAGGAGGAGTATGGAAAAGGCAGCACCCTCAAATCTTCAGAAGTATGAGATGAACCCCAAAAACTTGGAAAGGTGGATCTCACACGTACCAACACAGACAATCCCGCAATTTAATTGATCCCCAAAGGTTTTTATTGAATAGCGGAATAGGAAATATGATCAAAAAAAGTGTATGTATCTCACATGTACAAAACCACACTAGGCCCCAATTACTATTGTTTGTACCCCTAAAAGGCTGGATGAGGAGTAGGAGGAGTATGGAACAGGCAGCACCCTCAAATCTTCAGAAGTATGAGATGAACCCCAAAAACTTGGAAAGGTGGATCTCACACGTACCAACACAGACTATCCCGCAACTTAACTGATCCCCAAAGGTTTTTATTGAATAGCGGAATAGAAAATATGATCAAAAAAAGTGTATGTATGTCACACGTACAAAACCACACTAGGCCCCAATTACTATTGTTTGTACCCCTAAAAGGCTGGATGAGGAGTAGGAGGAGTATGGAACAGGCAGCACCCTCAAATCTTCAGAAGTATGAGATGAACCCCAAAAACTTGGAAAGGTGGATCTCACACGTACCAACACAGACTATCCCGCAATTTAACTGATCCCCAAAGGTTTTTATTGAATAGCGGAATAGAAAATATGATCAAAAAAAGTGTATGTATCAAACACGTACAAAACCACACTAGGCCCCAATTACTATTGTTTGTACCCCTAAAAGGCTGGATGAGGAGTAGGAGGAGTATGGAACAGGCAGCACCCTCAAATCTTCAGAAGTATGAGATGAACCCCAAAAACTTGGAAAGGTGGATCTCACACGTACCAACACAGACTATCCCGCAATTTAATTGATACCCAAAGGTTTTTATTGAATAGCGGAATAGAAAATATGATCAAAAAAAGTGTATGTATCTCACACGTACAAAACCACACTAGGCCCCAATTACTATTGTTTGTACCCCTAAAAGGCTGGATGAGGAGTAGGAGGAGTATGGAACAGGCAGCACCCTCAAATCTTCAGAAGTATGAGATGAACCCCAAAAACTTGGAAAGGTGGATCTCACACGTACCAACACAGACTATCCCGCAATTTAACTGATCCCCAAACGTTTTTATTGAATAGCGGAATAGAAAATATGATCAAAAAAAGTGTATGTATCAAACACGTACAAAACCACACTAGGCCCCAATTACTATTGTTTGTACCCCTAAAAGGCTGGATGAGGAGTAGGAGGAGTATGGAAAAGGCAGCACCCTCAAATCTTCAGAAGTATGAGATGAACCCCAAAAACTTGGAAAGGTGGATCTCACACGTACCAACACAGACAATCCCGCAATTTAATTGATCCCCAAAGGTTTTTATTGAATAGCGGAATAGGAAATATGATCAAAAAAAGTGTATGTATCTCACATGTACAAAACCACACTAGGCCCCAATTACTATTGTTTGTACCCCTAAAGGCAGGATGAGGAGTAGGAGGAGTATGGAACAGGCAGCACCCTCAAATCTTCAGAAGTATGAGATGAACCCCAAAAACTTGGAAAGGTGGATCTCACACGTACCAACACAGACTATCCCGCAACTTAACTGATCCCCAAAGGTTTTTATTGAATAGCGGAATAGAAAATATGATCAAAAAAAGTGTATGTATGTCACACGTACAAAACCACACTAGGCCCCAATTACTATTGTTTGTACCCCTAAAAGGCTGGATGAGGAGTAGGAGGAGTATGGAACAGGCAGCACCCTCAAATCTTCAGAAGTATGAGATGAACCCCAAAAACTTGGAAAGGTGGATCTCACACGTACCAACACAGACTATCCCGCAATTTAACTGATCCCCAAAGGTTTTTATTGAATAGCGGAATAGAAAATATGATCAAAAAAAGTGTATGTATCAAACACGTACAAAACCACACTAGGCCCCAATTACTATTGTTTGTACCCCTAAAAGGCTGGATGAGGAGTAGGAGGAGTATGGAACAGGCAGCACCCTCAAATCTTCAGAAGTATGAGATGAACCCCAAAAACTTGGAAAGGTGGATCTCACACGTACCAACACAGACTATCCCGCAATTTAATTGATACCCAAAGGTTTTTATTGAATAGGGGAATAGAAAATATGATCAAAAAAAGTGTATGTATCTCACACGTACAAAACCACACTAGGCCCCAATTACTATTGTTTGTACCCCTAAAAGGCTGGATGAGGAGTAGGAGGAGTATGGAACAGGCAGCACCCTCAAATCTTCAGAAGTATGAGATGAACCCCAAAAACTTGGAAAGGTGGATCTCACACGTACCAACACAGACTATCCCGCAATTTAACTGATCCCCAAACGTTTTTATTGAATAGCGGAATAGAAAATATGATCAAAAAAAGTGTATGTATCAAACACGTACAAAACCACACTAGGCCCCAATTACTATTGTTTGTACCCCTAAAAGGCTGGATGAGGAGTAGGAGGAGTATGGAACAGGCATCACCCTCAAATCTTCAGAAGTATGAGATGAACCCCAAAAACTTGGAAAGGTGGATCTCACATGTACCAACACAGACTATCCCGCATTTTAATTGATACCCAAAGGTTTTTATTGAATAGCGGAATAGGAAATATGATCAAAAAAGTGTATGTATCTCACACGTACAGAAGCACACTAGGCCCCAATTACTATTGTTTGTACCCCTAAAGGCAGGATGAGGAGTAGGAGGAGTATGGAACAGGCAGCACCCTCAAATCTTCAGAAGTATGAGATGAACCCCAAAAACTTGGAAAGGTGGATCTCACACGTACCAACACAGACTATCCCGCAATTTAACTGATCCCCAAAGGTTTTTATTGAATAGCGGAATAGAAAATATGATCAAAAAAAGTGTATGTATCTCACATGTACAAAACCACACTAGGCCCCAATTACTATTGTTTGTACCCCTAAAAGGCTGGATGAGGAGTAGGAGGAGTATGGAACAGGCAGCACCCTCAAATCTTCAGAAGTATGAGATGAACCCCAAAAACTTGGAAAGGTGGATCTCACATGTACCAACACAGACTATCCCGCAATTTAATTGATACCCAAAGGTTTTTATTGAATAGCGGAATAGGAAATATGATCAAAAAAAGTGTATTTATCTCACACGTACAGAAGCACGCTAGGCCCCAATTACTATTGTTTGTACCCCTAAAGGCAGGATGAGGAGTAGGAGGAGTATGGAACAGGCAGCACCCTCAAATCTTCAGAAGTATGAGATGAACCCCAAAAACTTGGAAAGGTGGATCTCACACGTACCAACACAGACTATCCCGCAATTTAACTGATCCCCAAAGGTTTTTATTGAATAGCGGAATAGAAAATATGATCAAAAAAAGTGTATGTATCTCACACGTACAAAACCACACTAGGCCCCAATTACTATTGTTTGTACCCCTAAAAGGCTGGATGAGGAGTAGGAGGAGTTTGGAACAGGCAGCACCCTCAAATCTTCAGAAGTATGAGATGAACCCCAAAAACTTGGAAAGGTGGATCTCACACGTACCAACACAGACTATCCCGCAATTTAACTGATCCCCAAAGGTTTTTATTGAATAGCGGAATAGAAAATATGATCAAAAAAAGTGTATGTATCTCACACGTACAAAACCACACTAGGCCCCAATTACTATTGTTTGTACCCCTAAAAGGCTAGATGAGGAGTAGGAGGAGTATGGAACAGGCAGCACCCTCAAATCTTCAGAAGTATGAGATGAACCCCAAAAACTTGGAAAGGTGGATCTCACACGTACCAACACAGACTATCCCGCAATTTAACTGATCCCCAAAGGTTTTTATTGAATAGCGGAATAGAAAATATGATCAAAAAAAGTGTATGTATCTCACACGTACAAAACCACACTAGGCCCCAATTACTATTGTTTGTACCCCTAAAAGGCTGGATGAGGAGTAGGAGGAGTATGGAACAGGCAGCACCCTCAAATCTTCAGAAGTATGAGATGAACCCCAAAAACTTGGAAAGGTGGATCTCACACGTACCAACACAGACTATCCCGCAATTTAACTGATCCCCAAAGGTTTTTATTGAATAGCGGAATAGAAAATATGATCAAAAAAAGTGTATGTATCAAACATGTACAAAACCACACTAGGCCCCAATTACTATTGTTTGTACCCCTAAAAGGCTGGATGAGGAGTAGGAGGAGTTTGGAACAGGCAGCACCCTCAAATCTTCAGAAATATGAGATGAACCCCAAAAACCCCAAATATCATTCAGCTCTGCTGCAGGCCACAATTTAATTTTTTTTAACCCAAGGCTGTATATTGAATAGTGGAATAGAAAAAAAGTGTATGATTTTTGAAACCACTCAATAGCACATGTGAACTGAACACAGCAGTGTATGATCAGTCACTCAGCACAGCACAGCTGAAGGAAAAATGCTGCACACAGTGCCTGATAGAAAAATACTTTTCTCCCTCCTCCTCAGTGGGCAAAAAAGATTTTGTTCACTGCACCCCAAAAAGATTGTGTTCACTGCACCCCAAAAAGATTGTGTTCACTGCAGCCCACACACAGCAAAATGGATGTGGACCACTGACACCTGCCTATCTCCTATCCCACACCACACAGCAATATCGATTGTAGTTTGTAGAACACACTGTCTGACCCTAAAAATCAGCAGACTCTGTCCCTAAAAGGATTGATAAGATCGTAGATCGGGTGACTGCAAACCCAACCCCCCCAACACAACAATATCGATTGTAGTTTGTAGAACACACTGACCCTAAAAATCAGCAGACTCTGTCCCTAAAATGATTGATAAGATCGTAGATCGGGTGACTGCAAACCCCCCCCACACAGCAATATCGATTGTAGTTTGTAGAACACACTGACCCTAAAAATCAGCAGACTCTCTCCCTAAAAGGATTGATAAGATCGTAGATCGGTCACTGCAAACCCCACCCCACACAGCAATATCGATTGTAGTTTGTAGAACACACTGACCCTAAAAATTAGCAGACTCTCTCCCTAAAATGCCTACAACTCGCCCTGCCTAACACACTCCGACCTGTCCCTCAATTATATCCGGACACAAATGTTTTTTTTTTCCTGTCTGTCCCTAATCAGCAGCCAGCACGTTGATGTGTGCTCTCTCCCTGAACTAAACAGCAGAATGACGCCGTAGCGGCGCTGCCTCGAACTTATAAAGATTTGGTCACATGCTTCAGTAGGGCCAATTACAGCTACTGATACATTTGTAGGCATGGCTGGGATGGCTTAGGCACACCACTTAAACGCTTGTTGATTGGCTGTTGAAAGCCCGCCATGAAAAGCGCGCCAAAGCATGCAAAACCCAGAAATAAAATGACCGAACACGGATTTTTACCCGAATATACAGTAAAGTTTTCGGGTCCATGTTCGGGTAAAAAAATCCAATTATTCGGTACGAACACGAATAATACAGTCCGTGTTCGCTCAACCCTATCCAAGACCCAATATCATTTTTAAAGATATTAAAAAGTAAGGGTAAGAATCATTAACCACTACTCTCTGAATTCTACCTTTAAGCCAGTTTAGGACACTTCGTCGGTTAATGCATTTCTGCTAGGCTAAACGATAATACGAAAAATATAGCTCTTACCTGGAATGTTAGTAAAGAGAAAATTGTATTTCTTGATGTTGAGATCTCCATAGATGGGGACCATTTTAAGATGTAAAAATATTTCAAGGCAACTGATCGGAATGCCTATATTCCATTGGAGAGCTGTCACCATCAATCATGGCTCTGTAATATCCCAAAGGTGCAGTTTGTCTGAATACGGCGCAATTGTACCTCGGAGTGCAACTTTTTGTCGCAGTCGGTGGTACTTGTGGACCGTTTTGTCCAGAAGGGCTATAGCAGAAATGCATTAACCGACGAAGTGTCTAAGGTGAAACAGCTGAATAGGAGTTCACTGATAGCCCCTAAATCTAAGGCTGATACATCTGTGGGTGATGGCCAGTTCAGGATCATCTTTGACTATAATCTCCAGTACAAAAAATTGGAGAAGATAGTTGATAAGAACTGGTGCATCCTCAAGCAGGATAGAATGTTGGGCCCGGCTCTCCCTGACAGACCCAAGTTTGTCTATAAAAAGGCTCCGATGCTCAGGGACCATTTAGCCCCGGGTGTTGTTGATCCTCCTGTGCAATCTGAAAGGAGGCTGTTCTCTTTCCTATCAGGGTTTTACGCCTGTGGGCGTTGTGTAGCCTGTCGAAATTCTAAAGTGAACTGTAAAAAACGTAAAGAGTTCACAGCGACGGCCACAAACAGAACATATACTATTAAAGGCCTCATCACATGTGCCACGGTTGGCGTGGTATACATGTTAGAATGTGGGTGTGGCCTTCAGTATATAGGCAGGAAGTCCAGGCCCTTACAGGTTAGGTAAGGGCCTGAAAACCCATAGTGTATCACAACATTTTTTAAATGCCCACAACCGTGATCCCAAGGGTCTTAAATTCTGGGGTATTGAAAATGTGAAACATCATTGGCATAGTGGCAATTATACAGTATACGCCAACTTAGCCGACGTGAATCTTTCTGGATTTATGAGACTAAGGTTGAAGTCCCCAGAGGCCTTAATGTTGAGTTTGACCTTAATTGTTTTATTTCTGATCGATAGTAATTGTATATTATGTTTTTGATTAATATATGTTTTTGATTAATATTAATTTTATATTTTTTGTGGGTTGTTCTTATGATTTTTATGATATTAATTTGTTGATTTATTTGTGTGCATATTGTTCATTTTGTTACTGGATGGCTGGTGTATGTTCTGGCTCCTCCCCTGTAGTTTTAGGGTGTATTACTGTTTTATGGTGCAGTCTTCTCCCTTTATTAAACTATTATTTTAGGCATCTGTGTTTTTGCAGCTGGTATGCTTTTACACTGTGAGCAGATTCGTTAAATTTAGGCACTTAGGTGCGTTTTTTATATCGTGTCACTATCCCCGGATGTTTCTTCATACCGTTGGTATGAGGAACAATGAGGTATTTCCAGGTGTTAAAAAGCACTTATTAGCGTGTTCGGATGTTTACACTCCCCGGTATCCATGGTAATTGAGTTTGCATTGAGATACGGAGCGTAGTGGGGCAGAGGGCGGTCTTTTGGGCCTCCCCTCTGCTCTATTAATGTAGCCGTGTCCCTCTCCCTCTCATTCGCTGACGAAGTCCCCCCCTAGGGAGGGGCCGGAGGGGGAGAGGCCGGTGACGTCACCCGCCATCCATCGGCATCAGGAAGTGTCCCTATGTCATACACAAGCTCATTCAGTGCACTGTCTCACAGTGCCCTGTCAGGTAATTTTTATTCATGTTTTACAATAAACTGAATGTTTAAGGATAAAATACTATGTCTGGATTTCTTTCTATGTTTGGCTGCGTGGAAGTCTCATAGAAGTGAATGTGTATACCATTATTAAAGTCTGGTGCTTAGTGGTGTGTTTAAGGAGGAGGATCTGCAGCCATTTGCTTCGAGCCCTTGGGAACATCATCACGCTATCTTTGGAAACTATATCCTGCTGTAACAGCCCGTCTGGCAAAACAGGGGCATATATTGAGGTGAGGAGATAGTGTGACCGGGTGGAGGACTCACTGAGCGGTGCACATCCTTGTCTGTCCTGTGCATGATCACAATCAAACTCACATTGGGACTTTTATTCCATCATAGTTATTTTATATTTTACTAGGATTTTATTGTATGAGCACTGCACCGTTTTTTGATTATGTTTGCTTTCTAGGGATTTTTGATTTATTGACCCTTGGTGCTTAGCAGCTTAGAAAGTTAGGGGTCGGGTGCGCAGATTTATTTATTTTTGTATTTTGTGGCCAAGTCAGATATCAGTCAGTGTATTAATTGATCAGTTGTGGAACATTGTATAATATTCACAGACCTATAGGGTTCTAGATCACTTCAGATATCAGTCAGTGTATTCATTGATCAGTTGTGGAACATTCTATAATATTCACAGACCGATAGGTTTCTATATAACTTCAGATATCAGTCAGTGTATTCATTGATCAGTTGTGGAACATTCTATAATTATCACAGACCTATAGGGTTCTAGATCACTTTAGATATCAGTCAGTGTGTTCATTGATTAGCCGTGGAAAATTCTATATTATTCAGACATATAGGGTTCTAGATCACTTCAGATATCAGTCAGTGTATTCATTGATCAGTTGTGGAACATTCTATAATATTCAAAGACCTATAGGGTTGTAGATCACTTCAGATATAAGTCAGTGTATTCATTGATCAGTTGTGGAACATTCTATAATTATGACAGACCTATAGGTTTCTAGATCACTTCAGATATCAGTCAGTGTATTCATTGATCAGTTGTGGAACATTCTATAATATGCACAGACCTATAGGTTTCTAGATCCCTTCAGATATCAGTCAATGTATTCATTGATCAGTTGTGGAACATTCTATAATATTCACAGACCTATAGGGTTCTAGATCACTTCAGATATCAGTCAGTGTATTCATTGATCAGTTGTGGAACATTCTATAATATTCACAGACTTATGGGGTTCTAGATCACTTCAGATATCAGTCAGCGTGGTCAGTTGTGGAACATTCTATAATATTCACAGACATATGTGATTTTAGATCACCTCAGATATCAGTCACAGTATTCATTGGTCAGTTGTGGAACAGTCTATAAAATTCACAGACATATTTGATTATAGATCACCTCAGATATCAGTCACAGTATTCATTGGTCAGTTGTGGAACATTCTATAACATTCACAGACCTATTTTATTATAGATCACTTCAGATATCAGTCAGAGTATTCATTGATCAGTTGTGGAACATTCTATAAGCATCACAGATCATCCATCTATAGGATTATAGATTACATCAGATATCAGTGAGAGTATTATTAATCGGTCACTTGCGTACCTTTATGACCACCACAGCTCATCTATAGGGCTACCAATTACATCATATCAGGTCATTATGTATCTACTAGACATTAAGCCCATTAAATTAACGGGCGCTAGAACATATGGCTGACTGAGCGGCTCTCGCTTATCTCTTTTTTTTTCTAATAACGCCAGAGCCGCATGACGTAGCCAGCTCTGCACATAGCGTCCCTGTTGCCCTAGCAACAGAGACACACGCAGAGCTGACCGAGCGGCTCTCGCGTGCAAGTGCGTACCCGCCGTGTGCCCGCGCACACCCGCTGCTTCAAGAGTTTTGGCCGGCCGCCCGACTGGGGTGTATGTAGGATATCAATTCTATATTAATAATATGCAAGTGGCTCTGCGGACATGGTACAGGAGAATGCAGGGCTGTGGGCATTGTACAGGAGAATTCAGGGCTGCGGGCATGGTACAGGAGAATGCGGGGCTGCGGACATGGTACAGGAGAATGCAGGGCTGCGGGCATGGTACAGGAGAATGCGGGCTGCGGACATGGTACAGGAGAATGCGGGGCTGCGGTCATGGTACAGGAGAATGTGGGGCTGCAGGCATGGTACAGGAGAATGCGGGGCTGCGGACATGGTACAGGAGAATGCGGGGCTGCGGACATGGTACAAGGGAATGCGGGGCTGCGGACATGGTACAGGAGAATGCGGGGCTGCGGTCATGGTACAGGAGAATGTGGGGCTGCAGGCATGGTACAGGAGAATGCGGGGCTGCGGACATGGTACAGGAGAATGCGGGGCTGCGGACATGGTACAAGGGAATGCGGGGCTGCGGACATGGTACAGGAGAATTCGGGGCTGCGGACATGGTACAGGAGAATGCGGGGCTGCGGACATGGTACAGGAGAATGCGGGGCTGCGGACATGGTACAGGAGAATGCGGGGCTGCGGACATGGTACAGGAGAATGCGAGGCTGCGGACATGGTACAGGAGAATGCGGGGCTGCGGACATGGTACAGGGGAATGCGGGGCTGCGGACATGGTACAGGAGAATGCAGGGCTGTGGGCATACTACAGGAGATGCAGTGCTGCGGGCATGGTACAGGAGAATGTGGGGCTGTGGGCATACTACAGGAGATGCAGTGCTGCGGGCATGGTACAGGAGTACCATGCCTGCAGCACTGCAACTCTTGTAGTATGCCTGCAGCCCTGCATAATGGCAGGCAGTGCGGCAGTGGAGGAGTCTCACTTACCTGTTCCCGAGGTTGATATGTGCTGGGGAGGCGGAGTTCCGATCAGTTGCCTTAGATTTAAAAATGGCGCCACCCGGCACCAACACGTCATTGCGCATGCGCCGCCGCCGCTTGGGAAAGCACGTATACGTTCGGCTATTGCCAGGAATAGCCGAACGTGTACGGCCTTTCCCGAGCAGCGGTGCATGCACAGTGGAGGCAAACGGGAGGCATTATGGAGCCGCGGTCTTCTCAATCCAGGACACCCTGTAAGATGGATTGTTTCAAAGGAGGCATTATCAGACAGAAGCCACAGTGTTCTCCATACCGGAGTCGCTGTCTTCTCCACCACATAGGTACGTTTCCTTCCACATCTGAGGCGGATGTTAAAAGGTGGGTGGGGATCTGCTGATATACACGCCCCCCCAGTGCCAGGCTCTGCGTCCCATTGGCTGTCCGTGCGGCACATGCGCAGTAGCGCATTTCCACGGACACAGGGAAAGAGGACGCAGAGACACGTGGCTTTTACTAATATAGATTGGTCAATTGGGTATACCCTTTATTGATCTAAATCAACATCATGTCCGAAAGGCCGACAAGGAGAGGCCGACGCTCACTGGCCACGAAAAGAGGGCAAGCAGCCTCTGTGTCCGTGCTATTCAGCTGCAACATGTGGAAGAGTTGGTGTAGTAGATCAATAAGCCATCCTCATCCTCCTCTGACACCCACGCTCCTAGTAGTTTGCCTTCCACTGCAGCTGCCAAAGCAGCCCCGTTCCAAAGGCTTCTTCTCCACAGCTTCTTTTTCAGTCACCCCACCATCATGCACGGAGGAGTCCCCTGAACTATTCGATCATAGTGTCAGTGACATGGTCCTGGAGGATGGGCAGCATTTTGAAAGCTGTGGTGTTGTTTCCCAGGTTGATAAAGGGAATAACGTGAGCCTAGAGAGAGGGGGTGACAATGACAGACAAGAGACCAGCAGTCATGTTGCCACAGCTGAAGCATATTGGCAAGTTTGCTCCAGTGACGAGGAGGGAGGGGATGATGAGGTCACTGACTGTACTTGGGTGCCTGACAGGATAGAGGAGGAGGAGGAGGAGGAGGGGGGGATGAGTAGGACGCACAACTCCAACAAAGCAGGATGTGCTCCATGGGCCGCCATAGCAGTAGCCAACCTATTGCGTCACAGCACAGAGCTCCACTGGTGCAGGGTGCTTCAAAATCCCCGCAGACTCCAAAAGGTTCATTAGTGTGGGCTTTTTTCAGCACCTGTGCAGTAGAACGCAGTGTTGCTGTTTTCAGCATCTGTCTAAAGCGGATAAGGCGCGGCCAGAACACCAGCCGCTTGGGCACAACATGCTTGACAAGGCATATGACGACCTGACATGCAGTCCATTGGCAACAGCACCTTAAAGAGGCACCAGATCAAAACAAGCATACATCACCTTGCTCCTCATCTGCGATCTCTAACCCTACTATACCTCATGCATTCTCAAATACCAGCATTGAGAGGGATGATGGTATAGCAATGAGTGACACAGAGACTTGCACCCAATCTGATAGCAGTACACATCCGCTTGATTTGAGCAGCAGGCAAATTTCACTACCCCAGTTGCTGAACCGTAGAAAGAAATACTGTCCCAGCCATCCACATGCTCAGCGTCTTAATGCTAGTTTGGCCAAATTGCTAGAATTACAGTTGCTGCCTTTTCAGCTGAAAGACTCCGCTCCCTTTCACAAATTTGTGGAATGTGTGGCACCACAGTGGCAGGTCCCTAAAAGGCATTTCTTTACACGTAAGGCCATTCCGGCTCTCTACCGTCATGTGGAAGGTAGTTTTTTGGCCTCGTTGTACAAAGCGGTCAGCAGGAAGGTGCAAATTACTGCTGACTTTTGGTCGAGCAGGCATTGACATGGACGTTACATTTCTTTCACGGCAAACTGGGTAACTCTGCTGGCAGCTGGGAAGGATGCAGGACAGGGTTCGGTGTTGCAGCTTGTTTTGCCACCACGCCTCCAAAAAGCTGGTGCTGGTTCTGCCACATCTGGCTACTCCACCACCTCCTGCTCCTCCTCTTCCTCCTCCTCCACCATGTCCTCTTCTGCTCAATTCTCCTCTGCAGCAGCAGTGCTCCCTAAGCATTCAAGGGGCTACGCAAGCAGTAAGACTAAAAGATGCCATGCTGTGCTTCAGTTGTTCTGTTTAGGGGATAAGAGTCACACCGGTGCAGAGAATCTGTCAGCTCTGCAGGGGCAGGCTCAGAGATGGTTGACGCCACAACAGCTTGAGTCAGGAATAGTTGTATGCGATAATGGCACCAACCTTCTCTCCGCCCTCCGACAGGGACACTTGACACATGTTTTATTCTTGACACATGTTCTGAATCTGGTGGTGCAGCTTTCTTGAGCAGATACCTGAACTTCCAAGATCTCCTGAGGCAGGCCAGGAAAGTCTGTGGCTATTTCCACTATTCGTTCAATGCTAGTGCTTGCTTATCTGACATTCAATGAGAATTCAACCTGCCCACCAACCGCCTCATTTGTGACATGCCCACCAGGTGGAACTCAACGTTGGCAATGCTGCAGTGGCTGCACACGCAGCAGAGGGCCATCAATATGTACCTGTGAGAGTATGTCACAAGGACAGGGTCAGGGGAGCTTGTTTTTTTTTCGCCACGCCAGTGTCTTTTGATTAAGGATGCATGCATGCCACAAGGATGGGGAGCTGGAACGATGCATGCATCAGTGACACTATCCCGCTGGAGCACACACTGTGTGGAATCATGGACAGGGCACTGGAGGCAGAACAGCGGCAGGAAGAGGAGGACTTTCCTTAAAAGTCCCCCTTTATGCAGATATCATTCTTGCAGGGCCACAAAACACACAGGAGGGAGAGAAGGAGGAGGATTTTGGCAGCATGGATGTAGAAGAAGAGGATAGCATACAGCAGTCTTCAAGGGATGATTTTGATTCCCCAGAAACCCCAGGAGTTGTACGTGGTTGGGGAGAGGTTGCTCCTGCTCACAATGTCATCCTTGGTGACCCAGAGGACTCAGAAGCTCATGCCTCCTCCAACTTACGTTGCATGGGCTCCCTGATTCTGCAAAGCCTGCAAAAGGACCTGAGGATTCGTGCTATCAAGGAGAGGGATAATTACTGGTTGGCAACCCTTCATTGATCCACGTTACAAGGGTAATGTTTCAGAGCTCATCCTGCCTTTACAGAGGGAGCAGAGGATGAAATATCTTGATGAGGCCTTGAAAAAACATTTGTGTACTGCCTTTCCAGACACTAGGAGGTCAACATTCTCAGGACATGTTTCTGAGGCATCGTTCAGCCAAAGGAGGAGCGGTGGAGAAGGCGGCTGGCTGACCGATGCCTTTAAACAGTTCTTTTGTCCTCAGGAGCACCTAGGGCTGATTAAGCAACCATCGCCAGCATCTCCATCATATGGTGCATGACTATTTAGGCGCAAGAGCAGACTTGGAGACCTTTTCAGCTCCACTGGCTTACTGGCTCTTGAGGAAGGACCACTGGCCAGAACTCAATATGCAACGAAGCTACTGGCCAGTCCTGCTTCCAGCGTGCTTTCCGAACAGACGTTCAGTGCTGCTGGAGGTTTTGTGACAGACAAAAGAGTGTGTCTGTCGACAGACTGACTTTGCTTTGACCAGCTGACTTTCATCAAAATGAACCAGTCCTGGATCAACAAGAGCTATCAGGCCCCTGATGCAGCTATAATTGATTAATTTGCTAGGGGTCTGCCATCCCTTGAAGACTGCATATGCTGCCTATGCTAATCCTCTACCTTGATTCTGCTAGCTTCAAGCAATGTTTTTGGTTTAGGTCACTACCAACCCCCAAGGCATAATTTTTCTGTACTTTTATGACAGGTGCATACAATTTAAATGTCGTACGTCATTTTTAACAGTAGGCCCTGCCCCTGTGCCCTTCTAACTGAGGGTTTACGGTGTTCAGGCACCACCAACACCAAAGGCCCAATTTTTGGCACCTGTGTAGTACATGCAATATCAAACTTGTATGGAATTCTTACCAGCAGGTTCCGTTCCTGCACCCAGCAAGTGTAAATGCAAGGCATTGGTTATGGTTTTTAGGCACCACCTACGGCAAAGGCCCAATTTGTGGCACTTGTATAGCACATCCAATTTCAAATTTGTATGCAATTCTTACTTTCAATAATTTTTATTCAAGAATAACAAATGTACAGGACATTCAAGTACAATAATATTGTAAAGAAGGCAACACAACTTCGGGAGCTTAACAGTACCAATAGTATAAGGTATAACATGAGTAGAGGACATCCAGGGCATTTGCCAGTAGTCCATAGAAGAGTACCTTTCTGACAACACCAAAGAGTCAATGTGCAATGAGGAAACAAATGTAGCACATGTAAAACAAACAAACCAATGAGATTTCATGGTTGTCAAGCCTGTCATCAAGTATCCTGACCCAAGAGAGGTCTATGTGAGCATGGTGAAATAAGAAAATTAGATCAGTAAATAGAGGAATACTCCCGGTACATGTCCGTACCAAATCGGGTTTCAAACTCCCATATAAGGCATAACGTAATGACAACTAGTTGCCTCACAACAACATAGAGAAAGGGCCCTATGGCCCAGAGAAGATTGGAATGACAGAAGATCAGGAGAAGGGAAGGAGGAAAAGGAGAAAAGAAGAGAGAATAGGACAGAAGTAAGGGTTTACAGCCAGTCCCCAGATAACATCAGTAAGACAATCTAATTCATAGTCACTCCTGGAACCAGTGAGATACCTACGTAGGATGCCCAGGGCTCCCAAATCATCTCAAATTTGGGTACCGTGGTGGTCAGCACGCTGACCATTTTCTCTTGGGTCATAATCCATGTGATTTTATTCCTTATTTTCCTGATGGAGACCCTGGGCAATTTCCAGGATCCCGCTATAGCGAGTTTGGCTCCCAACAGTATGTAGCGAACCAGTGTGTAGGTGTATTTCGGAATGCCCGGGGGTTTTGAATGCAGTAGGGCGATAGGGGCAGTGTTGGGAATCCTATGTCCAGTCACTTTGTATATCATATGAAAAATTCTGTTCCATGTGCCCCTAATTCTAGGACACTCCCACCATATATGCAACATAGAACCAGGCATCTGGCATCCCCTGAAACAGAGAGGTGAGGCAGAGGGATACATCTTGTGTAATTTGACGGGCACAAAATACCAACGGGTCAAGACTTTTATGCCTGCTTCCATTAATGATATACTGTGGATCCCCTGAAAGGAGCGAAATCCAACCCTACCCCATTCCTCTCCGTCCCACTCGGACGCCAGATCCCGTTCCCAGGCCCGCATATATGGAAGTTTCTCTTGGTCGGATACCAGTGAATTATAGATTATTGAGATGCCCCCTCTCTGCTCCGCTGAATTACAGCACCATACCTCATAGCTTGTGAAAGAGAAGGGAGGGGATTCCCCTTTCGAGATGGATGTGAGAAAGTGCGAGATTTGTAAAAATCTAAACTTTTCCGAAAGTGGCATTTTGAGCTTGTCAGAGCAATGTTTGAGGGTGAGAGGTCCCTGGGAGGTGAAGAAGTGTCCTATACGATAAATTCCTTTATCCAGCCACCATTGGAAGGCCCTAATGTCCATACCGGGTTGAAATGCCGGGTTATGGAATAAGTGTGAAAGTGGTCTCATACTGGAGGTGAGGGAGGAGGACTGCCGTAGACCATCCCACAAAGCGAAGGAAGACGACAAAACAGGCGACAGTATGGGAGGTCTGAGCTTAGGCGGACTCCATAGGAGATAATCCAGGGTGTACATAGGAACTGCCTGTCTTTCAATTTGTATCCAGTCTGGTTTCTCAAATCTGGAGTAAACCGCAGAGAGCTGTGCTAATCGCGCAGCCTGGTAATAGAGCCAAAGGTTAGGGACTCCCAACCCCCCTTTCCGTCTGTGTGCATACAATACCTTGCGAGAGAGTCTATGTCCCATTCCCCCCCAGATAAAGTTGATAATCAGGTTTTGAAATTTCCGCAGCGGTTCCCTGAGGAGTGGAACAGGGAGAGCCCTGAATATGTAGAGAAGCCTAGGAAGCAGATTCATCTTGACAGCATTAATTCTGCCTAGCCATGATAATCGATAAAGAGACCAACTCTGTAGTTCACCCTTCAAGGACTGGTAAATAGCTGGGTAATTTGCTTTATGTAAATCCTCGAACTTGGCCGTAAGGCTAACCCCAAGGTATCTGATACGGGAGTCTTGCCAAAGAAACTCGAAGGAGGATTGCAAGCGTTGAGCCTCCTCACTTTTTACGGAGATATTTAGGATGGAGGATTTTGATAGGTTAACCCGAAGGCCCGAAATATCTGCAAAGTTAGCCAATGTTTTGCATACATTAGGGAGGGAGACTGAAGGAGAAGTGACGAATAAAAGAAGGTCGTCTGCAAATAATGCACATTTATGTTCCTGAGTGCCACAGGAGACCCCCTTAATGTCTGGATTAGACCGAAGTGCAATGGCGAGAGTTTCAATAGCGATTGCGAATATAATAGGTGACAAGGGGCATCCCTGCCTCGTCCCCTTAGAGATTGGGAACGAGTCAGAGTAATATCCCTGATATCTTATTCTTGCCGTGGGGGATGAGTAAAGAGCCCTGATAATGCCCATGAAGTGTGCTCCAAATCCCCATCTTTCTAATATCGAGAACAAATATGGCCATTCAACTGAGTCAAATGCCTTTTGAAGATCTATGGAAAGGAGCAGACCTTCCTGCGGGACACCCCCCGACCAGCCTGACTGTAGTATAGAGATGATGTCGATCGCTCGCCTCACTTGGTCGGGACCCTGTCTGCCAGGGATAAACCCTACCTGATCTTTATGAATGTAAAGATTAATAAAGGACGCCAACCTATTCGCCAGTAGTTTAGTGAGTATCTTTAAATCATTATTTATGAGCGAGATGGGTCTATAATTGCTGACTTCTCCAGGGTCCTTATCAGGTTTAGGGATGACTGAGATGAAAGCCTGATTGTTTTGTTTGTCGACCGGGCTACCGGTTTTAAGGGTGTTAAAGTATCTAGTTAAGTAGGGGGAGAGCAAGTCAGAGAATGTCTTGTAGTAAAGGTTAGGGAACCCATCAGGTCCCGGTGCCGAACCTAATTTAAGATCTTTAATCACGCCTCTGACCTCCGCTTCAGTGAAGCGTGCATCCATGACCTCCGTATGTTTCTCGGAGATACTAGGGATAGGCAGGCTGTCTAGGAAGGATTGTAACGCTTGTGTCTTATCCGAGTGTGCATCTTGATAAAGGTTTCGAAAGTAGGTTGCAAATTCCTGCAGTATGCGTTGTGGGTTCTGGGTCCTGCCTCCCCCCCCCTACAGACATTTTGGGCATTGCATGCAATCCCATTCTGGGCCTAAGCTTTAGGGCCAGCATGGACCCTATTTTGTCCCTCTGGTGATAAAATTTGGCTCCCTGCCATCGGAGGTGTTTCTCCGCCGAGCTGGTCAAAGCCAAATTAAGGTCTGCCCTTGCTGCATCAAGTGCCTTCAAGGACGCCTTGGTAGGTTTACGCTTATGTTCGGTACTTAAGGCTACAAATTCATTTTCCAGGCGGCGTATTTGTGCATTCCGTTCCCGTTTGAGATTGGATGATATTTGTATCAGTTTCCCCCTAATGGTCGATTTATGAGCCGCCCAGAGGACTTCAGGAGAAATCCCATCTAGGTCATTCAAAGAGAAGTATTCCGAAATAGCACGCTCGAGTTCCGACACTCTACAGGGTTCACTAAGAATGGATTCATTAAGTCTCCATTGGAAGGGGCCCTTAGGGGTGCAGGTCCTGGCTACCTTAATTTCCACCATCGAGTGGTCCGACCATACCACGTCTTTAATAGAGGCCAATAACAGTGAGGGGAGCACGGCCCGAGAGACTAAAATATGGTCAATGCGTGCAAAAGTCTGGTGAGGATGAGAAAAGTGTGTGTAATCTTTCGATGTCGGGTGCAGTTCCCTCCAGCCATCCACCAGTCCCAGCTGGTTAATCAATTTGGCTATCTGCGAGCTATGTTTGGGAGGTTTAACCTCTCGAGAGCCCAGTGGTTTAGATTTGTCCAAGCCATAGTCAAAAGCTGTGTTAGAGTCCCCTCCAAAAATGACGCGGCCCTCCAGATGCTGCGAAACCCGACTAAACATGTGCTGGAAGAAGTGGGACTGATTCTGATTTGGTGCATAGTACGAGACAAATGTGTACAATTGTTCTGCAATGGTACCCTTGACTAGCAGAAAGCGCCCCCCGGGATCCCGTAGCTCAGAGTGGAGGGTGAAGTTACAAGATTTAGCAAAAAGGATCGCCACACCCCGCGTTTTGTCCTCTGCATTGGCTAAAAAGAAAGTGGGGTACTTAGCGTGCAAAAACGAGGGACAGTATGAGTGGGGGAAGTGAGTCTCCTGGAGCAATAAGACCTCTACCCCTCTGCGGTGGTAATCCTGAAAAGCCTTCCTTCGCTTTATGGGAGAGTTGAGACCCTGAGTATTGTGGGTAGCTATTTTGAGGCATGGGGCTGTAGTTTTAGAAAGAGACATGGAGCAGGTAGTGTAGGTGCATCTGAAAAATCACATCACTCACCCCGTTCCGAGACAAGATACCTGGAGTGTTCATTCGACAAAATCTGGAAATCCGGTTAGGTGTAGAGATCGTAAGCATCATTCTCCCAGGGACCAGCTGCAAGAAAAGAAGAAAGTAGATGAGAGAGAGAGACAGGAGAAAAAGGGAGAGAAGCGGGTAAGGGTGAAATCGTGGACCAACGTCCAAATAGGACATCCAATGTCGGGTTGAGGTCCACATCAACCCGACAAGGTCAAGTACAGAGTTCCAACCTCCCATGAAGGGGGGCTGGAGAGAGTCACTTGAGAGAACCGAGATCCTCTCCCGTGACTAGTGGAGGCGTCATCCGACCACTCCGGCAGGGCTCCCGCCCTAAGTAAACAAATGCTGTAAATAAAGAACAAATAAATGCAGGTAAGCATGCAAGTAGAACGGCTGCAGGAGAAGAAAGGAAAAAAAAAAAAAAAAAATGCACTACCCCCAGGTGCTCCGCTGCTACCCAGCTATCCAGCTGGAAGAGCCCCCAAAGGCAGTGACAGAGTCGTCTGCAAAGTTCATAAACAAATGGCAGGCCAGTGTCCGGACTGCGAAACTCCCCGAGCAGGACCCCTCCAATTGAAGGGGAGCCTGCCCGAGAGATTGGATCAAAAATAGCAGGCAAAAATCAAAAACAAAGAACCGAAAGGTTCTTAATCAAGGAGACAGGTTCATAAGGTGGAACTCCACAGTGAAGGAAATCTTGCTAGGAGCATCCGTGGCTACGATCAGGGGGGCTTGCCATCTTTAGAGCGCTTAAATTTGGATCCGTTCCAGAGCGGGGCAATGGGGCTGGATGGGTTGGGGCGCTTGGATGATCCTGGGCCAGTTGAAGAGGCTTGGTGATCCGGGGGCTGAGGCATTAGTTGCAGATGATGCAGTAATCTTTCTCCTTCCGTGAAGCTGGAAAAGGTATACGTCTTATTCCTGTAGGTGAACTTGAGTGCGAAGGGGAAAGCCCACCAATACTTAAGCTCTTTCTGGGACAGAATGGACAAGAGTGGTTTTAAGGATCTCCGTCGTTGTATTGTAGATGGGGCTAGATCAGTGAAAATCTGAACTGCGTGGCCTTGACAAGTAAGATTTTGAACCTTCCTGGCTCTGCTGACAATTTCTTCCTTTATCATATAGAAGTGGGGTTTGACCACTATGTCCCGCGGATTACCGTCCCGCCTTGGGGGACCCAGTGCTCTGTGAGCTCTGTCAAGTTCAAGTTTGTGCGCTGGTATATCAGGGATAAGATCCTTAATGAGCCCCTGCACAGCGGTCTGGACATCCGCAATTGATTCTGGCAGACCCCGCAGTCTAAAATTGTACCTGCGAGACCTGTTTTCAAGATCTTCCACCTTAAGGAGGGCCGAGTCCAGCTGATCCTGAAGTGATTGTATGAGGGTAGTGTGCTGGTTAGTTTTTGTCACTGTCCTGTCTATTTTGTTCTCAATAGCTTCCATCCTGTCACCCAGGTTCTGAAAATCCACTTTTAGGTTTGAGGTGACTCTGTCAGCAATTTGTGACATACCCCTCTCCATCATGATGGACATTTTGTGAAGAAGATCCTCATAATCTGAATGGGAGAGCCCTCCGGAACCCTCCGTGGCAGGGGGTCTGATAGTGGGTATGGGTGTATAGCAGGCAGGGGAGAAATCCCCCATCACCCTGCTCAGGAGGGACTCTGTGGAGGCTGGAGAGGGAGTCAGGAGCAGGGGGTTACTCACAGGTCCCTGTGGAGTAGCCAGGCAGTTTCCTTTAGCCAGAGAATCTGGATGTTGCTGAGCGGCGTCCCCCTCCTCCATCTCCTCACGCTGCTGGGACGGATCCGCCATCTTGGATAGCACTGCCTCCGGAAACCCTGAGGTAAATTGCCTCGCTAGGTCTCTTCTGACCCGATTAGCCTGCATACAGTGATTCCCGCGGGTCCGGTGGAGGTGCGGACCCCGATCCGGGTCTGCTAATGTGCTGCGTTACCGCGCTGGGCGGGAGATAGTGCCGGGATGGCGCGGAGCTCCGGTCCTAAGCGGCCATCTTGGGAGCTGCCGAGCATGCGCCCTTTGTATGCAATTCTTACCAGCAGGTCCTGTTCCTGCTCCCAGCAAGTGTAACTGCGAGGCCTTGGTTACGGTGTTCAGGCACCGCCAACAGCAAAGGCCCAATTTTTGGCACTTGTATAGCACATGCAATTTCAAATTTGTATGAAGTTCTTACCAGCAGGTCCCATTCCTGCACCCAGCAAGAGCAATTGTGAGGCCTTGGTTACGGTTTTCAGGCACCACCAACAGCAAAGGCCCAATTTTTGGCACTTGTATAGCACATGCAATTTCAAATTTGTATGGAATTCTTACCAGCAGGTCCCTTTCCTGCTCCCAGCAAGAGTAACTGCGAGGCCTTGGTTACTGTGTTCAGGCAACACCAACAGCAAAGGCCCAATTTTTCGCACCTGTCTAGCAAATCCAATTTCAAATTTGTATCTAATTCTTACCAGCAGGTCCCGTTCCTGCTCCCAGCAAGTGTAACTGCGAGGCCTTGGTTACGGTGTTCAGGCACCATCAACAGCAATGGCCCAATTTTGGGCACTTTTGTAGCACATGCAATTTCAAAGTTGTATGGAATTCTTACCAGAAGGTCCCGTTCCTGCTCCCAGCAAGAGTAACTCCAAGACCTTGGTTACGGTGTTCAGGTACCACCAACAGCAAAGGCCCGATTTTTGCCACCTGTGTAGCACATGCAATTTCAAATTTGTATGGAGTTCTTACCAGCAGGTCCTGTTCCTTTTCCCAGCAAGAGTAACTGTGAGGCCTTGGTTACGGTATTCAGGCACCACCAACAGCAAAGGCCCAATTTTTGGCACCTCTGTAGCACACACAATTTCAAATTTTATGGAATTCTTCCCAGCAGGTCCCGTTCCTGCTCCCAGTAAGAGTAACTGCGACGCCTTGGTTACGGTGTTCAGGCACCACCAACAGTAAAGGCCCAATTTTTGGCACTTGTACAGCACATGCAATTTCAAATTTGTATGGAATTCTTACCAGCAGGTCCCGTTCCTGCTCCCAGCAAGAGTAACTGCGAAGGCCATGGTTACAGTGTTCAGGCACCACCAACAGCAAAGGCCCAATTTTTGGCACTTGTACAGCACATGCAATTTCAAATCTGTATGGAATTCTTACCAGCAGGTCCTGTTCCTGTTCTTAGCAACAGTAACTGCGAGGCCTTGATTAAGGTGTTCAGGCACCACAAACAGCAAAGGCCCAATTTTTGGCACCTGTGTAGCACATGCATTTTCAAATTTTGTATGGAATTCTTACCAGCAGGTCCCGTTCCTGCTCCCAGCAAGAGTAACTGCGAGGCCTTGGTTACGGTGTTCAGGCACCACCTACGGCAAAGGCCCAATTTTTGGCAGCTGTACAGCACATGCAATTTTAAATCTGTATGGAATTCTTACCAGCAGGTCCTGTTCCTGTTCTTAGCAACAGTAACTGCGAGGCCTTGGTTACGGTGTTCAGGCACCACAAACAGCAAAGGCCCAATTTTTGGCACCTGTGTAGCACATGCATTTTCAAATTTTGTATGGAATTCTTACCAGCAGGTACCGTTCCTGTTCCCAGCAAGAGTAACTGCGAGGCCTAGGTTACGGTGTTCAGGCATAACATATGGAAAAGACCCAATTTTTGGCAATTGTATAGAACATGCAATTTCTCATTCTTACCAGCAGGTCCCGTTCCTGCACCCAGCAAGAGTAACTGCAAGGCCTTGGTTACGGTGTTCAGGCGCCACCAACGGCAAAGGCCCAATTTTTAGCACTTGTATAGCACATGCAATTTCAGATTTGTATGGAATTCTTACCAGCAGGTCCCATTCCTGCGCCCAGCAAGATTAACTGCAAGGGTTGTGGTGTTCAGGCACTACCAACAGCCAAGGCCCAATTTCAGTTTCAGTTCCTGTCGATACTAACCTTCCAGTTCCCCATCATCCCAGCTAGTTTGCATAGCCACCACCTAACCTTGGCCAGGTCAGATGACAGCACAGAGCCCCCACTAGATCAGTGATAAGAACACATACAACACTTGATCTTTGCCAATTTCAAATTTTTATGGAATTTTTACCAGCAGGGCCCATCCCTGCGCCCAGCAAGAGTAACTGAGAGGAGTTGGGGTGTTCAGGCTCCACCAACACACAAGCCACAATTTTTCTTCACCTCTATGACATGTGATTTCAAATTTTTATGGAATTCTTACCAGCAGGTCCCATTCTTGCAACCAGCAAGAGTAATTGTGAGGGGTTGGTTACGGTGTTCAGGCACCACCAACACCAAAGGTCCAATTTTTGGAACCTGTATGACAAGTACATGTGATTTCATATTTGTATGGATTTTTTAGCAGGAAGGCCCCTTCCTCCGCCCAGCAAGAGTAACTGTGAGGGGTTACAGTGTTCAGGCACCACCAACAACCAAGGCCCAATTTTTCTGCACCTGCATGACAAGTACATTCAATTTGAAATTTGTATGTGTATTTGTATATGACATTTTTTGTTTTAGAAATGTCAGTATTGCTGCAGCAGGCTACATACATCGTAGAGATGCACTACTTTACAGACAGATTCAGGGGACCCCGCAGGCACGATATTTGAAGGAAATTTACATTTTTATAGTTTCACTTTAAGCCTCATTAAAATCAATAAATCAGTGCTCCTTTAAAAAGGATAATTTTTAAAAACTTTTTTTTCATTGCTACATGTTCCCCCAAGGTCAGGACCCAGACCACCATACACTTTTCTGGGGCAATAACTTGCATTTAAGCCTTCAAAATGAAGCAGTTTGATTTTCGAGGTTCGAGTCCCATAGACTTCAATGGGGTTTTTTTGTTCGAACGAGCTTATCCTCTGTTTGCGGTGTTCTGGTGCGAACGGAACTGGGGGTGTTCGGCTCATTCCTAATAAACGGTAAGTTGTGCATGAATTATCCAACATAATGCACAGAAATTGTTAGACTTATCTTGATTATTCAGTTTAGGGTACAAAAAAGACAGTTTAGAACTAGAAATAGTGAAGTTAGGATCAACTAAAATAACCTGGGCAACTTAAGCTATGAAGTGGCTGAACTGCATTTATTCAGTTTACTTAAAATTAATATTATCACCTTTTCTAAATAATTTATTGATCTACACATATAAATTTACTTCAAAGTTGTTCACTTTAAGATCATGTATTCCCTGTAACTAGAGGAAAAGAGATTTAACCTCCGTATATACAAATATTTTTACTGTGAAAATGTGCAATAAACTTCCGCAGGAACTGGTTTCTGCCAATATTAATAAAATATTAAAAAATATGGTTGAATGTTTTTCTAGATGCTCAAAATACAAACAGCTTCTGAAATGTATAAGAAATAATGTGCTCCATTTACAAAGTGGTATCTGGGTATACTGTTTATGATTTCAAATAATTTGTATATGTTTTTATGCTTTGTATTAGAATTTTGGAGCTATATATTTGGATATTCTAAAAACATATACCTGTATATCAGATGTGAGACCACTAATTACCGATCTCCTTTTTATATATCATTTTTTTTATACATATAATTTTTTGTGGCTCTTTTAATGTCTTTTGATGTATTATGCTGATAAAAAGACTTCAGTACTATGGCGCTGCGGAGATCGCCCCTGCTTGGGATTGTGACCGATAATTTGAGAAGGTTGAATTGAGTTTCGTGATAGACACCACCAAGTCACTCTCAAAATGGCTCCTGGACTGAAAATGATGCCATTCAGTCTTCATGAAAGTGGCACTTAGGCAGGGAGTGATATCAGCTGGTCTCAAGACAGTAATTTGAGAAGGTTAAATTGCTTTTTTGTGATAGACACCACCCGGCCACTCTCAAAATGGCTCCAAAACCAGAAATGATGCCTGTCAGTCTTCTTAAAAATGGTGCCCGGACAGGAAGTGATGTTGGTTGGTCTCTCTGAAAATCGAGCACAGACTAGAAGTGAGACTGTTTGGTCTTCCATAAAATGGCACCCAGATAGGAAATAATGATGTTGTGTACAGTCTGGTTATAGACTACATAAATATGGCAGCCTCAGTAAACACTAGAGACCCCGGAGAAAACACACTCTTGTGGAAAACGCATTGAGTGAGCTATGTGTGGGATGCCAAGCCTAATCCATTCGTGGTGTGGCGACGAGCTATGTAAGTGCACGACAGTGTTTTTTTATCTTTGTTTTTAGCCACTGTATTTTGTTGTAACAAGTATTTATTTACAATAAATACTGCACTATGAACTATACTTTTATGTATGGTGTATGGTGTATGGTGTGCTTGTATCATAACATGGTCAGCCCAGTAGTGATGTCGCGAACCTAAAATTCGCCGTTCGCGAACGGCGAACGCGAACATCGGCAAATGTTCGCGAACCGGGCGAACCGCCATAGACTTCAATAGGCAGGCGAATTTTAAAACACACAGGGACTCTTTCTGGCCACAATAGTGATGGAAAAGTTGTTTCAAGGGGACTAACACCTGGACTGTGGCATGCCGGAGAGGGATCACGCAAAAAAAAGTTCTTAAAAATTATAATTTTTTGATAGAGAGCCAATTATTGGAAAAATTAAAAAAAAATAAAAATAAAAAATTTCTTTGGATTTAGCATCTGGGGGGTCTAAAAAGTGTACCTGTCAAGTTTCAGCTCTGTAGCATGTCCAGAACCCCTAAAAAACAGCATTTTTCTTATATTTTCAGGAATACGGCTTCTCTGCGGCTGGCTTTTTCTCTTGCAGGCATTTAGCGGGCATTTTTTTAGGCAGGCATGTCATTTTTTGTATTTAGTGTCTGGAGGGTCTAAAAAGTGTACCTGTCAAGTTTCAGCTCTGTAGCATGTCCAGAACCCCTAAAAAACAGCATTTTTCTTATATTTTCAGGAATATGGCTTCTCTGCGGCTGGCTTTTTTTCTTGCAGGCATTTAGCAGGCATTTTTTTAGGTAGGCATGTCATTTTTTGTATTCAGTGTCTGGGGGGTCTAAAAAGTGTACCTGTCAAGTTTCAGCTCTGTAGCATGTCCAGAACCCCTAAAAAACAGCATTTTTCTTATATTTTGAGGAATACGGCTTCTCTGCGGCTGGCTTTTTCTCTTGCAGGCATTTAGCGGGCATTTTTTTAGGCAGGCATGTCATTTTTTGTATTTAGTGTCTGGGGGGTCTAAAAAGTGTACCTATCAAGTTTCAGCTCTGTACCATGTCCAGAACCCCTAAAAAACAGCATTTTTCTTATATTTTCAGGAATATGGCTTCTCTGCGGCTGGCTTTTTTTCTTGCAGGCATTTATCGGGCATTTTTTTAGGCAGGCATGTCATTTTTTGTATTTAGTGTCTGGGGGGTCTAAAAAGTGTACCTGTCAAGTTTCAGCTCTGTAGCATGTCCAGAACCCCTAAAAAACAGCATTTTTCTTATATTTTCAGGAATATGGCTTCTCTGCGGCTGGCTTTTTTTCTTGCAGGCATTTATCGGGCATTTTTTTAGGCAGGCATGTCATTTTTTGTATTTAGTGTCTGGGGGGTCTAAAAAGTGTACCTATCAAGTTTCAGCTCTGTAGTATGTCCAGAACCCCAAAAAAAACAGCATTTTTCTTATAATTTTTAGTAGAAAACTAATGCAGTGTCTTTCCAGCTGTCTTTTTTTCTTTCTGGCAAGCTGAAATATGATATGCCAAGGCAAACATGCCTATCAGTTGAGCTATGACACAGACAACACTGCACACATGGGGAAATATGTAAAACAAAAAACAGGAAAAGGAAATTAGGTGACGGTCACAAAACATGATATTGTGATTGGCCAAATAAAAAGTCGCCTCGCGATGAGGTCGCGCCAAAGTCGCGCTAAGTCGCGCCAAAGTCGCACGCTATGTGGAAGCGACGCTACTTTAGTGGTAGCGGCAGTGTAAACCAGCACTAAAACATCCAGTGTGTGAATACGATCAGGTATGATGTTTTATCGGTCAAGTAGTGTAAGGGTTACGCCCGTCGCCCGCTTCACAGTGACAGACCAAACTCTGACAGACCAAACTCCCCGTTTAACAGTCAGTCAGTCCATTTGCACAACCGCAAACTCCCCATTTGCACAAGGTTGGATACCAGCTAGCCATGTCCCGTTCCTTGTCCTCACTGACATCATTGAAGGTCTCTTCCTCCACCCAGCCACGTACAACACCAAGGGTCCCCGAAAGGTGACAACAAGCCCCCTGGGACGCCTGCTGTGGCTGGTATTCCACCTCCTCAAAGCCAACATCCTCCTCTGACTTCTCTTCTTCAGACTCCTCTCTCTGCGTTGCCACAGGTCCAGCAATTGACAACGACAAGGCTGCTTCTGGTGGTGATGGGGACCACAACTCTTCCTCTTCATGCTCATCTACAGCCTGATCCAGTACTCTTCGCAGGGCATGCTCCAGAAAAAACGCATATGGGATGAGGTCGATGATGTTGCCTTGGGTTCGACTGACCACCAGGGTTGTCACCTCCGCAAAAGGACGCATGAGCCTACAGCCATTGTTCATGAGCATTCAGTAACGCGGCCAAAAAATACCTAGCTCCGCAGAAAGAATGAAAGAAAATGAATGTTTTTTCTATGAAAAATTATCCTGCGGATCGCTTTTGGTCTGTTCACAATGAAGCAACGACCTTATCATCTGGGGTGTGCCAACACAATCCTAGAGGTGATCGCTTCATTGTGATGCGCAAGCCCCTTCACCACGACAAGGTAACGATCACGAAGGGGAATTGACACATGTATGTGCCTTTTTTTTTTGTTTTTTTGCAGCCACAGTGTAGCACCAGAGGCCAGAAAAATTAGGCATGTACACATGCATGAAAAAGCAGGTATTGTTGCAGCCGCTGCTGTAGCAGCGGCCTGAAAAATTGAGGTTTTAAGGCAGAAAGTGCACTAAAAAATTGCGGCTTGAACCATAGTTGGTGGCGGAGACGTCACGTAAGTCATCCGGCATGCAGAGAATGATTATATACAGCAGTGTGTGGACCATTTTTAGGCCAAGGCATCTCAGTCATCACCAGGCCTTTTTTAGTCAAATGCATCCCCCACTGTCAGTCCCTTCGGGATCCATGCCTCATTCATCTTAATAAACGTGAGGTAATCAAGACTTTTTTGACCTAGGCGACTTCTCTTCTCAGTGACAATACCTCCTGCTGCGCTGAAGGTCCTTTCTGACAGCACACTTGAAGCGGGGCAGGCCAGAAGTTCAATGGCAAATTGGGATAGCTCAGGCCACAGGTCAAGCCTGCACACCCAGTAGTCAAGGGGTTCATCGCTCCTCAGAGTGTCGATATCTGCAGTTAAGGCAAGGTAGTCTGCTACGTGTCGGTCGAGTCGTTCTCTGAGGGTGGACCCCGAAGGGCTGTGGCGATGCATAGGACTAAAAAAGCTCCGCATGTCCTCCATCAACAAGACGTCTGTAAAGCGTCCTGTCCTTGCCGGCGTGGTTGTGGTGGTAGGAGGAGGATTACTTTCACCTCTTCCCCTGTTGGATTCCCGTTGTGCTGTGACATCACCCTTATATGCTGTGTAAAGCATACTTTTTAACTTATTTTGAAGCTGCTGCATCCTTTGCGACTGCCGGTAATTGGGTAACATATCACAGACTTTCTGCTTATACCGGGGGTCTAGTAGTGTGGCCACCCAGTACAGGTCGTTCTCCTTCAGCCTTTTTATACGAGGGTCCCTCAACAGGCATGACAGCATGAAAGACCCCATTTGCACAAGGTTGGATGCCGAGCTACTCATGTCCAATTCCTCGTCCTCACTGATGTCATTGAAGGTGTGTTCTTCCCCCCAGCCACGTACAACACCACGGGTACCAAATAGGTGACAACAAGCACCCTGGGATGCCTGCTGTGGTTGGTGTTCCTCCTCCTCAAAGCCACATTCCTCCTCTGATTCCTCTTCCTCACACTCCTCTTCCAGTGTTGCCGCAGGTCCAGCAATCGATGGTAAGGCTGTTTCTGGTGGTGGTGATGGTGACCACAACTCTTCCTCTTCCTCTTCACGCTCATCTACGGCCTGATCCAGCACTCTTCGCAGGGCACGCTCCAGGAAAAAAACATATGGGATGATGTCGCTGATGGTGCCTTCGGTGCGACTCACTAGGTTTGTCACCTCCTCAAAAGGACGCATGAGCCTACAGGCATTGCGCATGAGCGTCCAGTAACGTGGCAAAAAAATACCCAGCTCCGCAGAGGCTGTCCTAGCACCCCGGTCATACAAATACTCGTTGACCGCTTTTTCTTGTTGGAGCAGGCGGTCGAACATTAGCAGTGTTGAATTCCAACGTGTCGGGCTGTCGCAAATCAAGCGCCTCACTGGCATGTTGTTTCGCCGCTGAATATCTGCAAAGTGCGCCATGGCCGTGTAGGAACGCCTGAAATGGCCACACACCTTCCTGGCCTGCTTGAGGACGTCCTGTAAGCCTGGGTACTTCTGCACAAAACGTTGCACAATCAGATTCAACACATGTGCCATGCACGGCACATGTGTCAACTTGCCCAAATTCAATGCCGCCAACAAATTGCTGCCGTTGTCACACACCACTTTGCCGATCTCCAGTTGGTGCGGGGTCAGCCACTGATCCACCTGTGCGTTCAGGGTGGACAGTAGTGCTGGTCCGGTGTGACTCTCTGCTTTCTGGCAAGTCAACCCCAAGACAGCGTGACACTGTCGTATCCGGCATGTGGAATAGCCCATGGGGAGCAGGGGGGGTGCAGTTGGTGTGGAGCAAGACGCAACAGCAGAAGAGGACTCAGCCGAGGAGGTTAGCAAAGAGGATGGAGTAGGAGGAGTAGAGGAGGTGGCAGCAGGCCTGCCTGCAAGTCGTGGCGGTGTCACCAACTCCTCTGCAGCAGAGCCACGCATTCCATGCTTGGCAGCCGCCAGCAGGTTTACCCAATGCGCAGTGTAAGTTATATACCTGCCCTGACCGTGCTTTGCAGACCAGCTATCAGTGGTCAGATGGACCCTTGCCCCAACACTGTGTGCCAGACGGGACATGATTTCCTTTTCCACAATAGAGTACAGGTTGGGGATTGCCTTTTGTGAAAAATAATTTCGGCCGGGTACCTTCCACTGCGGTGTCCCAATAGCGACACATTTTTTGAAGGCCTCGGACTCCACCAGCTTGTATGGTAAAAGCTGGCGGGCTAAGAGTTCCGACAAGCCAGCTGTCAGACGCCGGGCAAGGGGGTGACTCTGTGAGATTGGCTTCTTACGCTCAAACATTTCCTTCACAGACACCTGACTGTGGGCAGGTGACGAGCAGGAACTGCTGAAGGTGAGAGGCGGAGGGGCGGGTTGTTGATAGGGGGCATGGAGGACAGCAGTGGTTGACGTGGCTGAAGATGCTGGACCAGGAGGAGGATGGTGGCTTTCAGTTTGTGTGCTGCTTTTACGCATGTGTTGATCCCATAGGCGTTTGTGATGTGAGATCATGTGCCTTCGCAAAGCAGTTGTACCTAGGTGGGTGTTGGACTTCCCACGACTCAGTTTCTTTTGGCACAGGCTACAAATGGCATCGCTGATATCAGAGGCAGACACACAAAAAAAATGCCACACTGCTGAGCTTTGCAAGGACGGCATTCTGGTGGTGGCAACAGCTTGCGTTGATTGGCGTGCTGTCTGGCTGACCCCGGGTGCCGAATCTACATGCTGTCTGACTGCGCCACTAGCTCCTTGCGATGACCTCCTCCCCCTGCTTCCAACTCGTCTCCTCCTCCTCTCTGTCTCCCCATCTGAACTTTCCCCCTCTTCTTCTGCTCTTCGAGCAGGCACCCAGGTGACATCCACAGACACATCGTCATCATCAGCCGCTTCACTTGACAACTCAGCAAAGGCAGCAGCAGCAGGTACAACATCATCATCATCATCATCACAATGTACGTCCATGTGTATAATGCTGCCTGACTGAGACATATCCCCGTTATCTACATCCTCTGGCACTAATAGTTGCGCATCACTTATTTCTTCCAACTGATGTGAAAATAACTCCTCTGATGGATCAAGTGAAGCGGCTGTGGTGCTAGTGTTGGTGGTGGTGCCGGCGGGCTGGCGAGTGGTAAATTGAGAGGTGCCCGAAGCTGAGCTGGAGGAGGATGGTACCCAGGCACCCAGGCAACTGCAATTTAAAAAATATATATATTTTTTTTTTACTTTGCAAGCTGCTGTGCCACCTTATATATCAGTGGTGGGTGGGCAGTGGCACAGTACACTCTCTGTGGACCTGACAGCAGTCACTGGCACCCAGGCAACTGCAATTTGAAAAATATATATATATTTTTTTACTTTGCAAGCTGCTGTGCCACCTTATATATCAGTGGTGGGTGGGCAGTGGCACAGTACACTCTCTGTGGACCTGACAGCAGTCACTGGCACCCAGGCAACTGCAATTTAAAAAAATATATATTTTTTTTTACTTTGCAAGCTGCTGTGCCACCTTATATATCAGTGGTGGGTGGGCAGTGGCACAGTACACTCTCTGTGGACCTGACAGCAGTCACTGGCACCCAGGCAACTGCAATTTAAAAAAATATATATATTTTTTTACTTTGCAAGCTGCTGTGCCACCTTATATATCAGTGGTGGGTGGGCAGTGGCACAGTACACTCTCTGTGGACCTGACAGCAGTCACTGGCACCCAGGCAACTGCAATTTAAAAAAAATATATATTTTTTTTTACTTTGCAAGCTGCTGTGCCACCTTATATATCAGTGGTGGGTGGGCACACAGTGGCACTGCAGTGGGCACAGTACACTCTGTGGACCTGACAGTCACTGGCAGCCCAGGCAACTGCAATAATAAAATTTTTTTTTTTTTTTTCAATTTATTGCAACAAGATGCTGTGCCACCGTATATATATCAGTGGTGGGCAGTGCACTGCAGTGGGTACAGTGCACTCTGTGGACCTGACACAGCACTCACTGCAATTATGACAGAGGAAAAAAAAAATATTTTTTAAAATGCCAGGTACTGTGCCTGTGCCACCTGAAATGAGTGTGGTGTGCACACAGTACAGTCTGTGGTAGGTCTTTGGCCTCTCACACACAGCGGGCAGGCAACTGCAGTGTACAATAGATATATATATATATATATATATATATATATATATATAGGAAAAACTCTATTACCAGTTACCAGCCCTTAAAAGGGCTTTTGGGGACGCTAAATATATATATATATGTATATATATAAATAAAAAAAAAAAAAACCTCAATTACCAGCCCTTAAAAGGGCTTTTGGGGACACTAGATAGATAGATATATATAAGAAGAAACAACTCAATTACCAGCCCTTAAAAGGGCTTTTGGGGACGCTAGAAATATATATATATATATATATATATATATATATATATATATATATAAAAATTACACAAATACCAGCCCTTAGAAGGGCTTTTTGGGGTGCTGTCCTTACAGCAGTAGTGGACCAAGAACACTGCAAGACCAGGAACACTGACTAACTGTCCCTAGCTTAACCACTTGCCGACCGCCGCACGACTATCTACGTCGGCGGTCAGCCCCTCACAGGCAAACTAACGTAGGGCTACGTTGCTTGCTTGTGAGGGTCTAGGGAGCGAGCGCGCGCCCCCGGAGGCGCGCTCCCGCTCCCGCGTGGTCACGGACCCCCCCGCGCGTGTGACCAGCGGACCCGATGTCCGCCGGCCACTCGGCGATCGGCGGGGGAGAGGGAGAATGTCAGGCAGCTTGTGTAAACAAACTGCCTGTCATTCTCCTCGCTGCAAAGACACTGATAAAACGGATCTGGTATGTAGATCCGTTGATCAGTGTCCTTACAGCTAGAGCCACAGCCAATCACAGTAGAAACCACGCCCCTAGGGACACACACAGCCCCTCCCTTCCAAATAAAGTTAACCCCTTCACTACCAGTGTATTTTTACAGTAACAGTGCATATGTATAGCACTGATTACTGTAGAAATGTCACTGGTAACCCCAAAAGTGTCAAAAATGTCAGTCAAGGGTCCGATCTGTCTGCCGCAATGTCGCAGTACCGCAAAAAAAATCGCAGATCGCCGCCATTACGCGTTAAAAAAAAAAACAACAAAAATGACAAAAATCTTTCCCTTTGTTAGTAAACGCGATAACTTTTGCGCAAACCAATCAAAATACGCTTTTTGCGATTTTTTTTACCAAACATAGGTAGCATAAAACAAATTGGCCGAAAATTTTTAAAAATTTTGATTTTTACATTTTTTTTGGGGGGAATTTCATATAAAAAAATGTGAAAAATATTGCTATTTTTGCAAAATTGACGCTCTTTTTTTGCTTATAGCGCGTGATCAAAAAATCGCACAGGTGATCAAATACCGCCAAAAGAAAGCTCTGTTTGTGGGAAAAAAAGGACGTCAAATTCGTTTAGGTACAGCGTCGCACGACCGCGCAATTGTGCGTTAAATTCACGCAGTGCCGAATCGCAAAATACCCCCTGGTCGGAATGGGGGTAAAATCTTCCGGGGCTTAAGTGGCTAACAGCAGCAGCAGCAGCAGCAGCTCTCTCCCTACTCTCACTACACACACTGCTTCAGAATGATCTAAGATGGATGCTGCCCTTGCTTATTTATAGGAGGTGGGAGGGTGTGGGAGGGAGGTATGCTGATTGGCTGGAAATGTGTCTGCTGACTGTGAGGTTCAGGGTCAAAGTTTGCCTCAATGATGTATTATGGGGGGCGGACCGAACATCGCATATGTTCGCCCGCAGCGGCGAACGCGAACATGCGAAGTTCGCCGGGAACTGTTCGCCGGTGAACAGTTCTATACATCTCTACAGCCCAGTATTGAAGGAGTAACAGAGCCTGCCTTTGAACCAGTGATGTGTGTATGGATCTGATATCCCAGGGAAATCTGACCATTTGCCATATGGGACATGAGCATGCATGCTACATATAACTTGGCAGCAAAATTGTCTGATGAGTGTTCGATTTACTCACAGGTGGACTCTTCTTATCACTGGAAGCACTTGCAGTGTCTTTAAAGAGGTGTATTCATTTATTGAATAGCACAATTGTGGTGCTACTGAAGAGCCACCTTTTTTTTCACTGAAGTTTTGTGTGAACTATTTTCTATGAACTTTATGTTTGTTTCAATTTAGATTTAAATTTAGGTTTGCACATTTGCACTTAATTTGATTTAAGAGCTGCAATTTGTTATTATATTATAAGATACCGCACAGTGCTTTTCGAAAAGTTTTTTGGCATTCACTGAAAAACGCTACTAAAATACCTTGTAGTTCTTTTACAGTATTGTCATGCAGTATTTTAATAACGAAGGCCTGCGGAAATTTACCACTGGTGGAGTTCTTAACAACCATGACGGTTACTGGTTGTTAGTGGAAGGCCACCACATCATTACCAACCGATTCCCCGCTGACAGTTGAATGTAGAAACAAATGCTGGCAATAAAAAATATGAAAAAAAAAATGGCGTAGCCCTTTAGGTCTGGTATGGATTGTGAGAGGAACCCCCATGCAAAAATAAAATGGAATAGGTACCCCCAAAATCCATACCAGACCCTTATCTGAGCATGCAGCCTGGCAGGTCAGGAAAGGGAGGCCACATGCCCTCAACATGGGGGGATGCTTTGATGTTCATGTCCCCGTATTGATGGGGACAAGGGCCTCTTCCCCACAACCCTTGCTGAGGACCCCAGATCAAGGCCCCACCCATGTGAATGAGTATGGGGTACATAGTCCCTCATATTCATTCACCAAAAATAGTGTAGTTTAAAAAAAGACAGTAAACAGTTTGACAAGTCCTTTATTAAATTACCCCTGGTGTAGATCCATTGTCAATCACGATGCCTGCTATTACCGCCGACCTGAAGAAGAAAAAAAAAAAAGAAAGCTCGGACGCTGCCTCACTGACTCAGCATGCCCCTGGTCGGTGACCTCACATGGGACGGGCCACCTAGTGACATTACCATATGGCACTGCCCATAGTTTATTCAGTGTTGGGAGGCGGCGGAGCTGTTAGACAGTGGGAGCCAACAGCAGAAGTGGAGATTTTTTATTTTTGCTGGGTCGGCGGTGGCGGCAGGCAATGGGATTTATTAATAAAGGACTTGTCAAAAATGGGCTATTGTCTTTTTTTTTACACTACACTTTTTTGGTGAATTAGTAGGGGTACTATGTATGCAGGGATGGGATATAGGGGCCCACCTATTTAAGGGGGCTTGCAGATTCTTTTAAGCCCCCTGCCTACAGACCCCCACAAACACTGGTCTCTTCCCCACTGGTTGTGGGGAAGTGTAATGTTCTGGTACCTTTGGGTACCCTAATTACTCTTTCATAAGTGTATGCGCCCCACCATTCTCTTTTGGTAAGGTGCGCATACACCTTTAAGACTGATGCTGTCATCACTGAGCGCCGGACTGGATGGCTATTTAGATCGCCGGCTCTCACTCACATGTGTTCATTCAAACTGCTTTGTGCCTTGATGCTAACCTGTCTTGAAGCTCTCATGCTTGCAAGCATACCTCGCTGTCGGAACCACGCTGCGCTGATCCCTGTATCCCGCTACCGGATCATCCGCTCTTGCCGAACCTCTCCTCTGCTACATTGCTATTAGTGATAAGTACCCCACAGGGGAAACCTCTATAACTTTCATACTAAAGCTTACACTATCTAGCTCTGCATACTAAGGACTATTACTACATCTGCATTATCTAAGATTGCTAGCTCTTGAGCCTACTACCACCTGTTCTTGCACTGGGTTGATCTCTCTTGTATGTCCACCTGCTACTCTGTCATCTGCTACCATACATGATTGCTAAACCTATCTGCATCCCATCTGCTACTATCTTACTTTCAAGAACATTTCCTTTCAAGTGTCTGTCATCTACCATCTCTACCCAACCTGTCTCTTCAGCCTATCATCACTGTGTTACTATATACATAAGTCACTCTAGGAAACATCTTATTGAGTGTGTGTATTTACTTGCTGAATTGAGATCATCCACACATGATGAGTCATTGAGAGTTGGGAATGGTGTCTCAGCGTTTCTCAACATGACTACTGAAGTGGAATATTTCTGCAGCTGAAAATCCACATCATACATAAAACGCAGGAGCGTTACAGATTGAACGAACCACAAATGGATTCAGCAGAAATAACCACTCAGATGACACAATTAAAACAGCAAGTACCTGCGTTAATACACGCACTTGCTGAATTAAAAGAAGACAATCAGGCTCTGTCGCAGCAGGTAATTAGACTGACACAACTTATCACTGCTCAGTCCCCTGAACCCAAAATAAATCCTCCTTTGTTATTTATAGGCGATCGCAAAAAATTTAGCGAATTTAAAAACGCATGTGAGTTACTTTTCTTGCTAAAACCCCGTACCTACCTTACTGATCACATTAAGGTTTGTACTATTATTTCTTACCTAACAGGCGATCCTCGGGCCTGGGCAGACTCTCTTTTTGAGAAAAGCGACCAGCTTCTCAACTCCTATGCCTTGTTCCTAGCAGAACTCACTAGCCTATATGATGATCCCAATAGGCAGAGTACTGCCGATCTTCAATTAAGATCCTTGAAACTAGGTGGGAGACCTGTAGAAGACTTTGTCGCAGAATTCAAGAGATGGACCCTTGATTCAGAATGGAATGATGCATCTCTGAAATCCCAATTTAGGCTTGGCCTATCAGAGGCCGTTAAAGACGAGCTCGCCCGAGCGGATCTGCCAAAAACCCTGGATGCATTGATACAACTCAGTATCACCATAGATAGAAGACTACGAGAAAGAAAGGCTGAGAAAATGGGAATGCCATTATCCAGTTCTTCTCGGATTTCGGCCGTTGACCCCGTTCCTATGGAGGTAGGAACCATACGCCCACCTCTATCAACTATGGAAAGAGCCAGAAGACGATCTGGTAATCTCTGCTTGTACTGTGCATCCCCGGATCACAAGATAAACGTCTGTCCCCTAGTCTACAAAAAAGAAGGGTGAGTGTTCACATGTCCTCCTAGGGGGATTGACAACTTCAATCACTAACCCTTACCTTTCTGTTTGCTTAACATTACAGTGGGACCAGAACAGGATTACTACTAAGGCCATGATTGACACAGGATCTTGTGGAAATTATATTGACATACGTTTTGCTGCTTTAAATAAAGTTCCTATTATTTCTAAACTTAAACCTGTCTCAGTGAGTCTTATTAACGGTGTTCCTTTATCCTCTGGTCCGATCCCTGATCAGACACAGGCACTCCTAGTCACTACTAACGGGTCTCATATGGAGACCACTACCTTCGATCTAATACCTTCACCCCACTTTCCCATTGTTTTGGGACTTCCCTGGTTGCACACACATCAACCAACCATAGATTGGAAGGAACAGACCCTGACCTTCCTCTCTTGCTATTGCGAGGGTACGTGTAACCTCCCGTCTTTCGGGAAGATCCTGTCTGTGGTGACAGATGAGATTGCACCACTATGTTATCAGGATCTCTCTGAGGTTTTTCTTGAGAAAAATGCTCAAGCACTACCTCCCCATCGAGACTATGATTGTAGCATTGATCTACTCCCAAATAGCAAATTGCCGTTCGGTCATGTTTATCCTCTTTCACAAGATGAACTTTCCCATCTCAAAGACTATTTGGATGAGAATTTGGAAAAAGGTTTTATTAGACCTTCCACTTCTTCCACAGCAGCAGGACTCTTTTTTGTCCGCAATAAGGACTCAAGTCTCAGGCCTATCATCGACTATAGGCAATTGAATGCTATTACAATAAAAGATCGCTATCCTCTACCGCTTATCCCTGAGCTCATTGAGCAGGTGCGTGGAGCTACCTATTTTTCAAAATTGGACCTGAAAGGAGCATACAATCTCATTTGAATCCGTGATGGACATGAGTGGAAGACTGCATTCAGAACCAGATACGGATTGTTCGAATATCTTGTAATGCCATTCGGGCTATGCAACGCCCCTGCAGTTTTTCAACGATTTATAAACGATATTTTCAGAGACTTACTAGATGTCTGTGTTGTGGTATATCTGGACGATATACTTATATAATCATGATCCCTGTCTGAACACATAAGACATGTAAGACTAGTATTATCGAGATTGCTTGCACACAACCTTTATGTGAAACTGAAAAAATGCTTGTTTCATAAAGAAGAGGTACTGTTTCTAGGCTACATCATATCCAAAACAGGAATCGAGATGGACATGAGTAAGATATCCTGCATTCAGGATTGGCCTACACCAACCACACGCAAGGCGCTACAGCGATTCCTTGGATTTTCGAATTTCTACAGGAAGTTCATTAGAAACTTCTCTGCCATTGTGAGACCCCTCACACAGCTCACTAGCATTAAAAAAACATTCAAATGGTCAGATGAAGCAAATAAAGCTTTTCACCTGTTAAAGACAAGGTTTACTTCTGCTCCCATACTACGCCATCCAGACCCATCCCTCCAATACATTCTGGAAGTAGATGCGTCAAACATGGCAGTAGGAGCAATACTCTCCCAACGACCAACTCACACTTCACCACTTCATCCAGTCGCCTTTTTTTCTAAATCCCTAAGCAGTCCAGAGATAAATTACCCCGTGGGTGAAAAGGAACCGCTTGCTATAAAATTGGCTCTGGAGAATTGGCGACATCTACTCGAAGGCACCCAATTACCAATACTTATATACACGGACCATAAAAATCTCCAATATCTTCAGACTAACAAAACTCTCTCGCACCGACAGGTACGATGGTCACTATTCTTTCTAAGGTTTAACTTCCTAGTGACCTACACACCTGCAGATAAGAACAAAAAGGCGGATGAACTGTCACGACTAGCTGAAGAAAACTGCTTCGAATTCCCTTCCGTTCCTATAATACCTCACAAACGCATTATTGGAGTTGTCCGTTCCTTGAAGGAAGAGGTTTTGCATGGTATAAGTTTGGATTCACCCCCACCACAACTAAATACTGATGCAGAAGGCTTCCTCTACTACAACGACAAACTTTACATACCACCTACCATACGCACCAAGATCTTGGAATTATCGCATGATGTGCCTATGGCAGGACATATGGGTATGACAAAGACTCTTAATCTGATTACCAGGCAATTCTGGTGGCCTGACATGAAAACATCTATACAAAAATTCGTCTCTTCATGCAATGTCTGTGCCAGGTCCAAAACTGACACTACGAGACCATCCGGTCTACTATGCAGTCTACCAATACCCCAAACTCCATGGGAAGTTGTGTCCTTGGACTTTATAGTGGAATTGCCTCCTTCCAAAGGATTTAATACCATCTTAGTGTCAGTGGACCATCTGACAAAAATGGCACATTTCATTGCTATTCGCAGACTACCTTCGTCCAAACAAACGGCAGAACTCCTGATGAAACATGTCTTTAAGTTACATGGTATCCCAAAAACTCTTCTGTCTGACCGTGGATCACAATTTATTTCCAAGTTCTGGCAAGAACTATGTCACATACTACGGATCGAGCGGAAGCTCACTTCTCCTTACCATCCGCAGACCAACGGACAGACTGAAAGAGTCAACCAATGCATCGAGCAATATTTACGTTGTTACACTTCTTACCAACAGGATGATTGGGTGGATCTTCTCCCTCTGGCAGAATTTGCCTACAACAACGCAACCCACAGTACGACCAAGCAGAGTCCGTTCTACTTGAACTATGGGTTTCATCCCTCTATTCTTCCACCACGCATCCTTCCTTCAAATAACCCAGTAGCTTCAGACTATCTTACCCAAATAAAGGACTCTCTGGGTTTGCTTAATACTACCATTGCACACGCTCATAGTCAACAAAAGAAGTACTATGATCTTCGCAGAAGACCTTCTCCTCAGTACGCTATCGGGGACCTCGTTTGGCTCTCAACAAAAAATTTAAGACTGAAAATCCCTAGCAAAAAGCTTGGACCTCTGTTCTTGGGACCTTTCCCAATCAAGAAACTTAATGGAAAAGCTGCAGTACAGCTTACATTGCCAATAGACCTCAAAATACATCCCATTTTCCATGTGTCGCTACTGAAGCCCCATGTTCCTGACCAAGGAATAAGGCCTACTATCCCACCTCCTCCTCCTGTACAAGTTGAAGGTGGAGAAGAATATGAGATAAAAGAGATTCTGGATTCTCGTATCCACAGAGGAAGACTTCAGTACTTGGTTCGATGGAAGAACTATGGGCCCCAAGACGACACCTGGCTAAACACCTCTGACATACATGCCTCTAGATTAATCCGCAATTTTCATGCGAAGTACCCAGACAAACCAGCTCCAGAGGCCTTCAGGAGCCGGCCTTAAGGGGGGGGGGTACTGTAATGTTCTGGTACCTTTGGGTACCCTAATTACTCTTTCATAAGTGTATGCGCCCCACCATTCTCTTTTGGTAAGGTGCCCATACACCTTTAAGACTGATGCTGTCATCACTGAGCGCCGGACTGGATGGCTATTTAGATCGCTGGCTCTCACTCACATGTGTTCGTTCAAACTGCTTTGTGCCTTGATGCTAACCTGTCTTGAAGCTCTCATGCTTGCAAGCATACCTCGCTGTCGGAACCACGCTGCGCTGATCCCTGTATCCCGCTACCGGATCATCCGCTCTTGCCGAACCTCTCCTCTGCTACATTGCTATTAGTGATAAGTACCCCACAGGGGAAACCTCTATAACTTTCATACTAAAGCTTACACTATCTAGCTCTGCATACTAAGGACTATTACTACATCTGCATTATCTAAGATTGCTAGCTCTTGAGCCTACTACCACCTGTTCTTGCACTGGGTTGATCTCTCTTGTATGTCCACCTGCTACTCTGTCATCTGCTACCATACATGATTGCTAAACCTATCTGCATCCCATCTGCTACTATCTTACTTTCAAGAACATTTCCTTTCAAGTGTCTGTCATCTACCATCTCTACCCAACCTGTCTCTTCAGCCTATAATCACTGTGTTACTATATACATAAGTCACTCTAGGAAACATCTTATTGAGTGTGTGTATTTACTTGCTGAATTGAGATCATCCACACATGATGAGTCATTGAGAGTTGGGAATGGTGTCTCAGCGTTTCTCTACATGACTACTGAAGTGGAATATTTCTGCAGCTGAAAATCCACATCATACATAAAACGCAGGAGCGTTACAGGAAGAGGCCCATGTGCCCATCAATAAGGGGACAAGGTGCCTTGGAGGGGAAGAGCCTCCCTGTCCAAAAGCACCCTCCATGTTGGGGTTATGGGGCCTAGTATAGTTTAGGAGGGGGGCGCTCTCTAATTCCCCCTTTTCCCCCTTTCGTGACCTGCTGGGCTGCATGCTCGGATAAGGGTCTGGTATAGATTTTGGGGGGGATCCCACATAATTTATTTATTTTTTAAATTTTGGTGTGGGGGTTCCCCTCAAAATCCATACAAGACCTGAAGGGCCTGGTATGGATTAGGGGAGGACCCCACGCTGTTTTTTTCTTAATTTTTTCTTTTTCTTAATTTTTTTTATATTTAGCTGATGTTGCTAATGAGTCATCTGTTGTTAAGGATGAGGCGGCTGCCTGCTTCTTAACAATTATGTTGTTTACTGGTTGTTAAGGATACCGGTTCATTAAATATCACATGCTGGGACCATTACTTATTTACCGCATGCATTTTTTTTTTTTTTTTTTTACGTTTTGTGAAATTACATTTACTTCTGTTTTATGCAGTATTTACTGTATGCGGTAAATACTGCAGAAAGCAATAGTGAATTGACATTTTCAGGACTGCAAGCGGTATTGGGGAAAACACCTAAATAACGCATGTGATCTGGTTCTGTGAATGGAGCCCAGAATTGTAGAAAGTTGATCCAGGGAATTTGTTTTGGGGAGGGAATCCCCCAGGTGCAGAAGATTGCTTCTTAGCAGGCTAGCTCATGTGGATTTGGACTAGGATTCAAAGACATCTGAGTTCATCCCTAATCAGGATGGATTTTTTCTTATTAAATTAAAACGTGATTTTTAGGGTTTTTTGCCTTACTCTGCTTGAGGTTCTAAATGTATGAGATTTTTAATTTTTTTGGGCTGACCTTGATGGAAATGTGACTTTTTAACATATGTATATATTTTTAGAAATCTCATTAGCTATTAAGGTACAAAGGCTATAATTGAAAACACGGTTTGTGTGAAACATATACTCATGTCCGCTGCTTTTAAAAACAGTTGTTTTGTAAATAGTTTGTAAATAGCTTCTGTGATGTAAGTTTTCTGAACCTTATATGTTTATCTACAGGTATGGATTCTGTGTTGTATAGTCACAATAAAAATAAAATGTAAGGAAATTAAAACTTATTTAAAGCAATAGTGAAATGTTGACATGCAATATATGAACATATTGGCTTTATACTAAAATTTTGTGACAATGCCAACAATTCTGTGATGTGAATTAAAATAACCCTTTTTTAATGGGGTTCTTGCACTAAATCTGCACCATAAATAAGAAAATGGTTCAACACTTCTATTGTCTTCAAAAGTGTTATAACATTAACAGTAATTATAGACATCTGTCACAACTAGCTACCGAGTGGTATTCTGACACTGATTTATAAAAGAAAAAAAAAAAAAACTGCCTTGAGGCACTGAAATGGACACCAGACAAAAATGAACAATTATTTATCCTATTAAAATGATTTGTCAGTGGATCCTCTGCAACACAAAAAAAAAAAAAAACATGACTGCATTATGTATCGTAAATCATCTACAACTGTACCCTGTTTCAAAAAATAACCTCCATTAAGAACAATCTTTCTTTCACAAAAACAGTAAAATAAATACATGTATGGAAAATTGGTAGTGCAACATTTTTTTCTGTTGTTTTTTTTTTTTTTTTTTTTTGGTTTTGCCTTGGAAGTCCTACAATTATATTTTTGATGTTGTTCAACATACACTATATAATACACTGAAAATCTATAGGGATTTTTGTAATAAACACAAGTCAGCAGCGTTCATAGTGACTTCAAGAATTAGTTTTCCTTCCTATGATTCTCCTATGATGTATTTGTTAAAAAATGGGGCTGGATATCATATTGCATACACATACAGTAATACAACAAAAGAACAAACTGTATTTTGTCCCTGGTGGAGATTAACCACTAAGCCCCGGAAGATTTTACCCCCATTCCGACCAGGGGGTATTTTGCGATTCGGCACTGCGTGACTTTAACGCACAATTGCGCGGTCGTGCGACGCTGTACCTAAACGAATTTGGCGTCCTTTTTTTCCCACAAACAGAGCTTTCTTTTGGTGGTATTTGATCACCTGTGCGATTTTTTGATCACGCGCTATAAACAAAAAAAGAGCGTAAATTTTGCAAAAATAGCAATATTTTTCACATTTTTTTATATGAAATTCCCCCCCAAAAAAATGTAAAAATCAAAATTTTTTAACATTTTCGGCCAATTTGTTTTATGCTACATATGTTTGGTAAAAAAAATCGCAAAAAGCGTATTTTGATTGGTTTGCGCAAAAGTTATCGCGTTTACTAACAAAGGGAAAGATTTTTGTCATTTTTGTTGTTTTTTTTTAACGCGTAATGGCGGCGATCTGCGATTTTTGTTGCGGTACTGCGACATTGCGGCGGACAGATCGGACCCTTGACTGACATTTTTGACACTTTTGGGGTTACCAGTGACATTTCTACAGTAATCAGTGCTATATATATGCACTGTTACTGTAAAAATACACTGGTAGTGAAGGGGTTAACTTTATTTGGGAGGGAGGGGCTGTGTGTGTCCCTAGGGGCGTGCTTTCTACTGTGATTGGCTGTGGCTTGAGCTTTAAGGACACTGATCAACGGATCTACATAGTAGATCCATGTGATCAGTGTCTTTACAGCGAGGAGAATGACAGGTGGCTTGTTTACACAAGCTGCCTGACATTCTCCCTCTCCCCCGCCGATCGCCGAGTGGCCGGCGGACATCGGGTCCGCTGGTCACACGCGCGGGGGGGTCCGTGACCACGCGGGAGCGCGCCTCCGGAGGCGCGCGCTCGCTCCCTAGACCCTCACAAGCAAGCGACGTAGCCCTACGTTAGTTTGCCTGTGAGGGGCTGACCGCCGACGTAGATAGTCGTGCGGCGGTCGGCAAGTGGTTAAGATGCCTTATTACTAAATAGTGGTACAAATAGAGTTTACCAATTGCTAGTTTTAAACATCACAGTTCTTTACAATTTGCCAATTTACCTGGTTTCTAAACTTTGATGGCTGGTATTTTCAGAAATGTTCTGTGACAGAACTTTGGAGTCCACTGTTGATTTCATCATTCATTTCAAGGCAATGGCTGTGGTCTGCAGGGCTGGACTGGGAATAAAAACCAGCCCTGGAAATAATTTCATACCAGCCCCAGTGGCATAGCGTGGGTTGTCAGCACCCAAGGAAAGTCATTTGCACCCCTAACCAGTGAACATTTAGCGCTCTCTGGGTCCCTTCCACTCATACAGAATTAAAACCCCTTATGGTACATTTTAGGATTTACCACTCCTCTTTGTTCTCCTTTCTTTCCCTTTTATCTCTCGATCTCAATTTCTTTTCATCTCTCTCTCTCCCTCCTTGTTGGGGGGGGGGGGGGCTGGGAGAGCAGCGCAGACTCTATGACCAGCCTAGTCGGCCCCCCCTCTCCACTATCTAATACACTGCTGACCCCCCACCCCGTTATCTAATACACTGCTGATCCCCTCCCCTCTATCTAATACACTGCTGGCCCACCTCCCCGCTATCTAATACACTGCTGACCCCTCCCCGCTATCTAATACACTGCTGACCCCCCTCCCCGCTATCTAATACACTGCTGACCCCCCTCCCCGCTATCTTATACACAGAAGACCTCCCTTCCCGCTATCTAATACACTGCTGACCCCCCTCACCGCAATCAAATACACTGCAGACTCCCCTCCCCGCTAATACACTGCTGGCCCCCACCTTACTATCTAATACACTGCAGACCCCCCTCCCCACTTTATAATACACAGCTGACCCCCTCCCTGCTATTTAATACACTGCTGACCCCCCTCCCAACTATGTAATACACTGCTGCCCCCCCTCCCCACTATCTAATACACTGCTGCCCCCCCTCCCCACTATTTAATACACTGCTTCCCCCCTCCCCACTATCTAATACACTGCAGACCCCCCTCCCCATTATCTAATACACTGCTGACCCCCTCCCCTCTATCTAATACACTGCTGGCCCACCTCCCGCTATCTAATACACTGCTGACCACTCCCCACTATCTAATACACTGCTGACCCCTTCCCCGCTATCTAATACATCGCTGATCCCCCTCCCCGCTATATAATACACTGCATACCCCTTCCCCGCTATCTAATACACTGCTGGCCCTCCTCCCCGCTATTTAATACACTGCTTGCCCCCCTGCCCGCTATCTTATACACTGCTGACCCCTCCCCCCTGCTATCTAATACACTGCTGACCCCCCTTCCCGCTATCTAATACATTGCTGACCCCCCTCCCTGCTATCTACTACATTGCTGACCCCCTTCCCTGCTATCTAATACACTGCTGACCCCACCGCTATGTAATACACTGCTGAACCCCCCTCCCCTCTATCTGATACACTGCAGACCCCCCTCACCACTAATACACTGCTGACCCCCCTCCCCACTATCTTATACACAGAAGACCCCCCTTCCCGCTATCTAATACACTGCTGACCCCCCTCACCGCAATCGAATACACTGCAGACTCCCCTCCCCGCTAATACACTGCTGGCCCCCACCCCACTATCTAATACACTGCAGACCCCCCCTCCCCACTTTATAATACACTGCTGACCCCCCTCCCCACTATCTAATACACTGCTGACCCCCCTCCCAACTATGTAATACACTGCTGCCCCCCCTCCCCACTATCTAATACACTGCTGCCCCCCTCCCCACTATCTAATACACTGCTGCCCCCCTCCCCACTATCTAATACACTGCTGACCCCCCTCCCCACTATCTAATACACTGCTGACCCCATCCCCCTATCTAATACATGTCTGGCCCCCCTCCCCCTATATAATACACTGCTGACCTCCCCTTCCCCTAATACACTCCTGACCCCCCTTTCCCCTAATACAATGCTGATCCCCCTCCCCCCAATACAATGCTGATCCCTCCCCCCAATACAATGCTGATTCCTCTCCTCCCCCTAATACAATGCTGTCCCCCCCCTCTGGCCCCCTCCCCCTAATACAATGCTGTTCCTCCCTGGCCCCTCCCCCTAATACAATGCTGTTCCCCCCGGTCCCTCCCCCTAATATGATTCTGTACCCCCCGGCCCCCTCCCCCTAACACAATGCTGTTCCTCCAGCCCCCTCCCCCTAATACAATGCTGATTCCCCCTCCCCCTAATACAATGCTAATCCACCCCTCCCCCAAATACAATGCTGATCCCCCCACCAGCCCCTTTCCCCCTAATACAATGCTGATCCCCCCCGGCCCCCTTCCTCTAATACAATGCTGATTCCCCCCTCCCCCTAATACAATGCTGTTCCCCCCAGCCCCTCCCCTTAATACAATGCTGTTTCCCCTCCCCCTAATACAATGCTGTTCCCCCAGCCCCTCCCCTTAATACAATGCTGTTCCACCCCTCCCCCTAATACAATGCTGTCCTCTCCCCCGGTCCCCTCCCCCTAATACAATGCTGTTCCCCCCTGGCTGCTCCCCCTAATACAATGCTGTTCCCCCCAGCCCCTCCCCCTAATACAATGCTGATCCCCCTCCCACTAATATAATGCTGTCTCCCCCGGCCCCCTCCCCCTAATACAATGCTAACCCACCTTTTTTTTAAATTAGGGGGGGGGGGGGTCAGCATTGTTTAGGGGGAGGGGGCCAGGGGAAGAACAGCATTGTATTAGGGGAAGGGGGATCAGCATTGTATTGGGGGGATCAATATTGTATTAGGGGCCTTAATACAATGTTGATTCCCCCCCAATACACTGATGATCCCCCTGGCTCACTCCCCCAATACAATGCTTGCCTCACCCCCAAATCAATACACAAGGCCCCCAAGCCCCTTTACTCTTACCTGTAAGCAGGGTAGCTCAGCGATGCTGGTGTCTGTGTGGGAGGGAAGGGATGCTGCCGCCATGCTGTGCACTTGCAGCCAGTCATTAGATCCGCAGCCGCAAAGCCGCCGGATATGAGGTCATGTCGTTATATGCAGCTTCTGACGCAGCCGGCCACATAAAGAAAAAGAAAATTTACCTGTCTTGTGACTGAGTGCAGCCACATCTCAAAGAGACTCCAGAGTCGGCAGCCTAGTGGGAGATTTCCTGGTATCCCAGTAGGCCAGTCCGGCCCTGGTGGTCTGAAGCAGATGAGCATAAGGCAATTGTTGCAGTTGCAAGAGGTAGACAGACATCAGGCAGTGGTGAAGGTGGTATTTCAAAAAGTATTCTGAGAGCTAGCTTTATTACACATTGGGCAGATGGCATGAGACAGCAGGGCAGATTAAAGGAACTCTCAATATAACACCAATAAGGAGTAGGAGATGCCACACCAGCAGGCAGACATGTGATCATGAGATATATTAGCAACAGATACTAATTACATAGTTTCATAGTGAGATTGAAAAAATTAACAGAATAAAAAAAAAAACAAATAGAAGTAAAGCATGATTGAATTTCTCTAGTGGGGGAAAAATCCTTCCTGATCCCCAGGAGGCAATCTATGATTGCCTGGATCAACTACCCCTAATGTTATCTATACTTATTATGTTAATATCTAGTTATATTTTGTGCATTTAGGAATGCATCCAACTCTTTTTAAAACAATCTACTGAGCTGGCCAGAATTTGTTTTTTTTGAGGGAGCCTATTGCTGTGAAGAAGCCTTTTCATATGGGGAGATTAAAGCGTATGTTACCCCAACACTTTATATTCCTGATATGTGTCTGCTGTACTATGTACTTGTATGAGAAACTATCCTGTTTTCTTTGTATTGCTTCCTTTATGTGAAATTACTGGTGTTCCTGCTAGTCTCCTTGCTTCCCTATTATACACTGACCACACTAAGTAGGAGAGCACACTATTGTCAACTGACTAGCTATGCTGGGAGTTCAGTATGCTTTCCTCAAAAGATCAGGCTTGTCCTGACATGCCCCACTTCACAGCCATTCACTGGGAAGCTGAGAAGAGAGGTGTAAAAGGGGAGAGGTGTAAGAGAGGTATAAAAAAGGAAAAAAGGGTATTTATACATAAATGTTTTGCCTTTCATTTCTATTTTAAACTGAAAAGGTTGTTTTACAAGGTGATCATTTATAATCACTTTTAGGCTTGATGTATACGGGACGTTTGAAAACCTCTCCTGAACACTGGATCTTGATAATTGGTAACTGACTGTTAAAAACTTCTGTTTTGCCATGTTGCCATGTTTACATGCCGCATTTATGTGCGTTTAGAAGCATTTTTACATTGGAAAATGGTAAAAAATGTATACCTATTGAAAACACCTATACACAAAATGCTTATAAATGCAAGTTACCACATTTAGACGCGTTTGCATGCTGTTACAAGCATTTCAAATGGCAATAAACCTGCGTCTGAACGCATTTTTTTGCTTTAAAACTGTAGCGGAGTAGCAGTATGGTCCACGATATCTCCACTGGTAGTCAGGCACAGCATACAATAATCCTGGTAGCGTATAATATTCCCAACCCTCCAATAACCACACGACACATGGCTTGGAGGTCAAAACTAGACTGCCTTGTTTATTGAAAAACACAGGGATCTACACTCCAAAACCCCTCCCTCTTCGAGACATTCCACACACAAAGCTGAACATCCCATAATACCTTACTCTGCCAGACAGAAACAATAGGACAATAGAAGGCAGGTATTTAACAATAACAAACCCCCACCCCACACATCTCCTGAGGGACACTGCTCAGACATATGATAGTCCCAAGTGAAAGAGATCTCACTCTCTCCACATAAATGAACACTCCAAACACTTGGTTCTTAAAGGTATACACATGCAATGAACATAATGCATATACGAAGGACAATATACAGTGGCTGTGTTTGCCCCAAAAACAAATACCACTAAACTCAACTGCGTATAAACTACTATGAACTTCTCAGTGTACATGGAAAGATAGGATAGCATAGAGGAGAGTTCAGAGGCTGCTTCAAATGCCCAACTGCTCCTAAACGTCCATTTATCAGCAGCATTGTACACCTTGTCTTCTGTAATGACCTAAATATTATATTCAGCACTAAGTTTGCTATATAGACCACTTATGTATTTATACATAGTAAATATATCCTCCCTTTTTGCTTTTCAAAAAGTTAAGATTAATTTGTGAAAAATAAAGATTTACTACTGCTTTATGTCCTGCTGTTTCTTCTGAAAGATGGTGAGGAAAAACCTGCAATAGGTATATAGACAGAAAAAAAATCTGACATTGGTTCTGGCATTCTTCTACTCTTCAAAAAAAAAAATGTTTTTTTCTCTGTCTGTGTTGCTGTTGGAGAGTCCTGCTTACTTGTGTGGTAAAACCCTGTCACCAGGACAGGAAGTGAGTGAAAATTTCTCCTAATTAAGGCCTGGATAGAAGTAAAAAAAACTTTCAGATGGACTAACATTGCCCCGCTCTATCTAAAACAACAGAAAAAAAAAAAGTTTTTTGTCTTATCATTTGCTTTAATGCTAGAAGCCATTTCCAGTGCTATGTGGGTTTTTGTAAGAAGCCTTCACCTTCAAATTAACTAAAAAAAAAAAAGGGGGGCTTGTCTTGCGCACATGCAGAATGGCATCCTAACCTGAGAGCTCTCTGTAGCCGGCTGGATTATACCTCAGCATCGGGGAAGCTACTGTCACATCGACACCACCGGTCACCTCCATCTGCCTCCTAGACCACCGGGAGATGTCTTCCCGCAAAAGGAAGGAAGAGCGCTGCCCAAAGAAGCTCACAGCCTCCTTCACCAGGCCAGTTTCACAGGCAGGAGGGAACCAAGATGGCGCCGCCGCGCCCGCGACCTGGAACGATCACGCGGCCTATACAGACCTGCCAGACGCGGATCCCAGGGAAATGGAGGCGAGATTGCCATCCTTTTCTGCCCCTTCAACATCGGTCTCCAGCAGCCTAGCCAAAGCTCGGATGCGGATGGATACCCTGGAGCAGGCCGCGACCACTGTGAGTAATGATTCATACTCTCTGAACTCCATGACATCCCTGCAATCTTCTATCTCTGATTTCCCTACTACAGGGCAACCTGTTCTTGATACAACAATGAAAGACATGCTTATATCACTGCAGTCCTCCCTGATGGCTAACTTTTCCTCTCTTATTCAAAAATTTACTTATGACATGAAACACATGGGATCCAGAGTTTCCTATATGGAGCATAAGATGGAGGAATGCACTGATACTATTAATGACTTAGTAGATGCTTACACTGATCAACAAGCGGATACAGATTGGATTAAAAATAAGATAGCGGATTTAGAAGATCGCTCTCGATGCATTAACATTAAAATAAGGGGTATTCCGGAGTCCATCCAGCCCTCTGATTTACACAGCTTTGCATCCACTATGTTCTCCTCCTTAGTGCCAGAATTATCTCCTATAGAGCTCACTATTGATAGGATCCACAGGCTCCCCAAGCCACGGCACCTAGAAGATTCCATCCCTAAGGATGTGTTGCTGCGCATACATTTCTACCCAGCAAAAGAGAAAATTCTGCTGCTATCCAGAACCCTGGGCAACTTGCCAGCTCCCTACTCTCATATCCATTTGTTTGCCGATCTATCCCAACATACGCTACAACAAAGACGGCAACTGAAATCTCTCACTAAGGCTTTGTTCAATCATAAAATTGCCTACAAGTGGCGTCACCCAGCAACACTGTTGGTCACGCATAATGGTATCCCTCATACGATCTCCACTATCGAGGGCGACATGAAGCTCCTCCATGTATGGGGCATAATACCTGACCCCCCACTGGGTTATCAGGACCATCAGCAGAAATCGTCCTCCCCACGCCCGAGACAACAACATGGGCCCAGTAAATCCAAATACCACCCATGAATTACATCTGCTCCCCTTGCACAGTAATCAGAAGTCCGGCCGGACTACTACTTTAATGTTCTAATGACAGGTACTCTACTACTCTTACCTCTCATTGACTATCCCCATCCTCTCATCAGCAAGCCTACAAAGGAAACACCTTGCTGATTGGATCACACCAGTGATTTGTACCGTTTACTGCTCATTTCAGTTCTTGTTTGTTTTTATATCTTTTTTTTTTTTCTTCTGAGAAGCAACAACTATCTCCCACCGCACTACTTTTGCCTGCTGACAACTGGAGGACAGACCACCCTAAGGCTGCATTACTGCTTCTGAAGTCACCTCTACACTGCTATTCTTCAGGAACACTTTTACCAAAGTCCATGGAGTTTGTAAGTACTCTCTTCTCTTCTACCACATCAAACACCACCATGTCCTTTAAAATCATATCGCTGAACACCAGAGGATTAAATCATCCAGCCAAAAGAGCCTCCATGTGGAACACTACCATCTCACTGAAGGGGGACATAATGTGTATTCAGGAAACACACTTTGCCCAAAGTTCAAAACCACAATGTAGTCACAAGCAGTTTCCCTTTGTCTACCAAGCATCTGGGGAGAAAAAACGAAAGGGTGTGCTCATAGCTATCAGGGACTAGTGTTGAGCGAACACGGACTGTATTATTCGTGTTCGTACCGAATAATTGGATTTTTTGTACCCGAACACGGACACGGACACTTTACTGTATGTTCGGGTAAAAATCCGTGTTCGGTCGTTTTATTTCCGGGTTTTGCATGCTTTGGCGCTCTTTTCATGGCGGGCTTTCAACAGCCAATCAACAATCGTTTAACTGGTGTGCCTTAAGCCATCCCAGCCATGCCTGCAAATGTCTCAGTAGCTGTGATTGGCCGTCTGAAGCATGTGACCAAGTCTTTATAAGTTCGAGGCAGCCGCAGCGGCGTCATTATGCTGCTTAGATTCAGGGACAGAGCACACATCAACGTGCTGGCTGCTGATTAGGGAAAGATAGGCAGGAAAAAACCATTTGTGTCCGGATAGAATTGAGGGACAGGTCGGAGTGTTTAGGCAGGGCGAGTTGTAGGCATTTTAGGGATAGAGTCTGCTGAATTATAGGGTCAGTGTCTTCTACAAACTACAATCGATATTGCTGTGTGGGGGGTGGGGTGAATCTGCACTCAATCCTGATCTACGATCTCTTCTCAATCCTGTTAGGGACAGAGTCTGCTGAATTTTAGGGAAACTGTGTTCTACAAACTACAATCGATATTGCTGTGTGGTGTGGGATTGGAGATAGGCAGGTGTCAGTGATCCACATCCATTTTTCTGTGTGTGAGCTGCAGTGAACACAATCTTTTTGGGCTGCAGTGAACACAATCTTTTTGGGCTGCAGTGAACACAATCTTTTTGGGCTGCAGTGAACACAATCTTTTTGGGCTGCAGTGAACACAATCTTTTTGGGCTGCAGTGAACACAATCTTTTTGGGGTGCAGTGAACAAAATCTTTTTGGGGTGCAGTGAACACAATCCTTTTTGGTGTGCAGTGAACACAATCTTTGTGGGGTGCAGTGAACAAAATCCTTTGTGGGGTGCAGTGAACACAATCTTTTTGGGGTGCAGTGAACAAAATCCTTTTTGGGGTGCAGTGAACAACATCCTTTTTGGGGTGCAGTGAACACAATCTTTTTGGGGTGCAGTGAACAAAATCCTTTGTGGGGTGCAGTGAACACAATCTTTTTGGGGTGGAGTGAACAACATCCTTTTTGGGGTGCAGTGAACAAAATCCTTTTTGGGGTGCAGTGAACAAAATCATTTTTGGGGTGCAGTGAACACAATCTTTTTGGGGTGCAGTGAACACAATCTTTGTGGGGTGCAGTGAACACAATCTTTTTGGGGTGGAGTGAACAACATCCTTTTTGGGGTGCAGTGAACAACATCCTTTTTGGGGTGCAGTGAACACAATCTTTTTGGGGTGCAGTGAACACAATCTTTGTGGGGTACAGTGAACAGAATCTTTGTGGGGTGCAGTGAACACAATCTTTGGGGGGTACAGTGAACACAATCTTTGTGAGGTGCAGTGAACACAATCTTTGTGGGGTGCAGTGAACACAATCATTGTGGGGTGCAGTGAACTCAATCTTTGTGGGGTACAGTGAACACAATCTCATACTTCTGAAGGTTTGAGGGTGCTGCCTGTTCCATACTCCCCCTACTCCTCATCTAGCCTTTTAGGGGTACAAACAATAGTAATTGGGGCCTAGTGTGGTTGTGTACGTGTGATATACATACACTTTTTTGGGATCATATTTTCTATTCCGCTATTTAATCAAAAACCTTTGGGGATCAGTTAAATTGGGGGATAGTCTGTGTTGGTACGTGTGAGAGAGATCCACCTTTCCAAGTTGTTGGGGTTCATCTCATACTTCTGAAGGTTTGAGGGTGCTGCCTGTTCCATACTCCCCCTACTCCTAGCCTTTTAGGGGTACAAACAATAGTAATTGGGGCCTAGTGTGGTTGTGTACGTGTGATATACATACACTTTTTTGGGATCATATTTTCTATTCCGCTATTTAATCAAAAACCTTTGGGGATCAGTTAAATTGGGGGATAGTCTGTGTTGGTACGTGTGAGAGAGATCCACCTTTCCAAGTTGTTGGGGTTCATCTCATACTTCTGAAGGTTTGAGGGTGCTGCCTGTTCCATACTCCCCCTACTCCTAGCCTTTTAGGGGTACAAACAATAGTAATTGGGGCCTAGTGTGGTTGTGTACGTGTGATATACATACACTTTTTTGGGATCATATTTTCTATTCCGCTATTTAATCAAAAACCTTTGGGGATCAGTTAAATTGGGGGATAGTCTGTGTTGGTACGTGTGAGAGAGATCCACCTTTCCAAGTTGTTGGGGTTCATCTCATACTTCTGAAGGTTTGAGGGTGCTGCCTGTTCCATACTCCCCCCTACTCCTAGCCTTTTAGGGGTACAAACAATAGTAATTGGGGCCTAGTGTGGTTGTGTACGTGTGATATACATACACTTTTTTGGGATCATATTTTCTATTCCGCTATTTAATCAAAAACCTTTGGGGATCAGTTAAATTGGGGGATAGTCTGTGTTGGTACGTGTGAGAGAGATCCACCTTTCCAAGTTGTTGGGGTTCATCTCATACTTCTGAAGGTTTGAGGGTGCTGCCTGTTCCATACTCCCCCTACTCCTAGCCTTTTAGGGGTACAAACAATAGTAATTGGGGCCTAGTGTGGTTGTGTACGTGTGATATACATACACTTTTTTGGGATCATATTTTCTATTCCGCTATTTAATCAAAAACCTTTGGGGATCAGTTAAATTGGGGGATAGTCTGTGTTGGTACGTGTGAGAGAGATCCACCTTTCCAAGTTGTTGGGGTTCATCTCATACTTCTGAAGGTTTGAGGGTGCTGCCTGTTCCATACTCCCCCTACTCCTAGCCTTTTAGGGGTACAAACAATAGTAATTGGGGCCTAGTGTGGTTGTGTACGTGTGATATACATACACTTTTTTGGGATCATATTTTCTATTCCGCTATTTAATCAAAAACCTTTGGGGATCAGTTAAATTGGGGGATAGTCTGTGTTGGTACGTGTGAGAGAGATCCACCTTTCCAAGTTGTTGGGGTTCATCTCATACTTCTGAAGGTTTGAGGGTGCTGCCTGTTCCATACTCCCCCTACTCCTAGCCTTTTAGGGGTACAAACAATAGTAATTGGGGCCTAGTGTGGTTGTGTACGTGTGATATACATACACTTTTTTGGGATCATATTTTCTATTCCGCTATTTAATCAAAAACCTTTGGGGATCAGTTAAATTGGGGGATAGTCTGTGTTGGTACGTGTGAGAGAGATCCACCTTTCCAAGTTGTTGGGGTTCATCTCATACTTCTGAAGGTTTGAGGGTGCTGCCTGTTCCATACTCCCCCCTACTCCTAGCCTTTTAGGGGTACAAACAATAGTAATTGGGGCCTAGTGTGGTTGTGTACGTGTGATATACATACACTTTTTTGGGATCATATTTTCTATTCCGCTATTTAATCAAAAACCTTTGGGGATCAGTTAAATTGGGGGATAGTCTGTGTTGGTACGTGTGAGAGAGATCCACCTTTCCAAGTTGTTGGGGTTCATCTCATACTTCTGAAGGTTTGAGGGTGCTGCCTGTTCCATACTCCCCCTACTCCTAGCCTTTTAGGGGTACAAACAATAGTAATTGGGGCCTAGTGTGGTTGTGTACGTGTGATATACATACACTTTTTTTGGATCATATTTTCTATTCCGCTATTTAATCAAAAACCTTTGGGGATCAGTTAAATTGGGGGATAGTCTGTGTCGGTACGTGTGAGAGAGATCCACCTTTCCAAGTTGTTGGGGTTCATCTCATACTTCTGAAGGTTTGAGGGTGCTGCCTGTTCCATACCCCCCCTACTCCTCATCTAGCCTTTTAGGGGTACAAACAATAGTAATTGGGGCCTAGTGTGGTTGTGTACGTGCGAGATACATACACTTTTTTTGATCATATTTCCTATTCCGCTATTCAATAAAAACCTTTGAGGATCAATTGAATTGCGGGATAGTCTGTGTCGGTACGTGTGAGAGAGATCCACCTTTCCAAGTTGTTGGGGTTCATCTCATACTTCTGAAGGTTTGAGGGTGCTGCCTGTTCCATACTCCCCCTACTCCTAGCCTTTTAGGGGTACAAACAATAGTAATTGGGGCCTAGTGTGGTTGTGTACGTGTGATATACATACACTTTTTTGGGATCATATTTTCTATTCCGCTATTTAATCAAAAACCTTTGGGGATCAGTTAAATTGGGGGATAGTCTGTGTTGGTACGTGTGAGAGAGATCCACCTTTCCAAGTTGTTGGGGTTCATCTCATACTTCTGAAGGTTTGAGGGTGCTGCCTGTTCCATACTCCCCCCTACTCCTAGCCTTTTAGGGGTACAAACAATAGTAATTGGGGCCTAGTGTGGTTGTGTACGTGTGATATACATACACTTTTTTGGGATCATATTTTCTATTCCGCTATTTAATCAAAAACCTTTGGGGATCAGTTAAATTGGGGGATAGTCTGTGTTGGTACGTGTGAGAGAGATCCACCTTTCCAAGTTGTTGGGGTTCATCTCATACTTCTGAAGGTTTGAGGGTGCTGCCTGTTCCATACTCCCCCTACTCCTAGCCTTTTAGGGGTACAAACAATAGTAATTGGGGCCTAGTGTGGTTGTGTACGTGTGATATACATACACTTTTTTGGGATCATATTTTCTATTCCGCTATTTAATCAAAAACCTTTGGGGATCAGTTAAATTGGGGGATAGTCTGTGTTGGTACGTGTGAGAGAGATCCACCTTTCCAAGTTGTTGGGGTTCATCTCATACTTCTGAAGGTTTGAGGGTGCTGCCTGTTCCATACTCCCCCTACTCCTAGCCTTTTAGGGGTACAAACAATAGTAATTGGGGCCTAGTGTGGTTGTGTACGTGTGATATACATACACTTTTTTGGGATCATATTTTCTATTCCGCTATTTAATCAAAAACCTTTGGGGATCAGTTAAATTGGGGGATAGTCTGTGTTGGTACGTGTGAGAGAGATCCACCTTTCCAAGTTGTTGGGGTTCATCTCATACTTCTGAAGGTTTGAGGGTGCTGCCTGTTCCATACTCCCCCTACTCCTAGCCTTTTAGGGGTACAAACAATAGTAATTGGGGCCTAGTGTGGTTGTGTACGTGTGATATACATACACTTTTTTGGGATCATATTTTCTATTCCGCTATTTAATCAAAAACCTTTGGGGATCAGTTAAATTGGGGGATAGTCTGTGTTGGTACGTGTGAGAGAGATCCACCTTTCCAAGTTGTTGGGGTTCATCTCATACTTCTGAAGGTTTGAGGGTGCTGCCTGTTCCATACTCCCCCTACTCCTAGCCTTTTAGGGGTACAAACAATAGTAATTGGGGCCTAGTGTGGTTGTGTACGTGTGATATACATACACTTTTTTGGGATCATATTTTCTATTCCGCTATTTAATCAAAAACCTTTGGGGATCAGTTAAATTGGGGGATAGTCTGTGTTGGTACGTGTGAGAGAGATCCACCTTTCCAAGTTGTTGGGGTTCATCTCATACTTCTGAAGGTTTGAGGGTGCTGCCTGTTCCATACCCCCCCTACTCCTCATCTAGCCTTTTAGGGGTACAAACAATAGTAATTGGGGCCTAGTGTGGTTGTGTACGTGTGATATACATACACTTTTTTTGGATCATATTTTCTATTCCGCTATTTAATCAAAAACCTTTGGGGATCAGTTAAATTGGGGGATAGTCTGTGTCGGTACGTGTGAGAGAGATCCACCTTTCCAAGTTGTTGGGGTTCATCTCATACTTCTGAAGGTTTGAGGGTGCTGCCTGTTCCATACCCCCCCTACTCCTCATCTAGCCTTTTAGGGGTACAAACAATAGTAATTGGGGCCTAGTGTGGTTGTGTACGTGCGAGATACATACACTTTTTTTGATCATATTTCCTATTCCGCTATTCAATAAAAACCTTTGAGGATCAATTGAATTGCGGGATAGTCTGTGTCGGTACGTGTGAGAGAGATCCACCTTTCCAAGTTGTTGGGGTTCATCTCATACTTCTGAAGGTTTGAGGGTGCTGCCTGTTCCATACTCCCCCTACTCCTCATCTAGCCTTTTAGGGGTACAAACAATAGTAATTGGGGCCTAGTGTGGTTGTGTACGTGTGATATACATACACTTTTTTTGGATCATATTTTCTATTCCGCTATTTAATCAAAAACCTTTGGGGATCAGTTAAATTGGGGGATAGTCTGTGTTGGTACGTGTAAAAGAGAGATCCACCTTTCCAAGTTGTTGGGGTTCATCTCATACTTCTGAAGGTTTGAGGGTGCTGCCTGTTCCATACTCCCCCTACTCCTCATCTAGCCTTTTAGGGGTACAAACAATAGTAATTGGGGCCCAGTGTGGTTGTGTACGTGTGATATACATACACTTTTTTGGGATCATATTTTCTATTCCGCTATTTAATCAAAAACCTTTGGGGATCAGTTAAATTGGGGGATAGTCTGTGTCGGTACGTGTGAGAGAGATCCACCTTTCCAAGTTGTTGGGGTTCATCTCATACTTCTGAAGGTTTGAGGGTGCTGCCTGTTCCATACCCCCCCTACTCCTCATCTAGCCTTTTAGGGGTACAAACAATAGTAATTGGGGCCTAGTGTGGTTGTGTACGTGCGAGATACATACACTTTTTTTGATCATATTTCCTATTCCGCTATTCAATAAAAACCTTTGAGGATCAATTGAATTGCGGGATAGTCTGTGTCGGTACGTGTGAGAGAGATCCACCTTTCCAAGTTGTTGGGGTTCATCTCATACTTCTGAAGGTTTGAGGGTGCTGCCTGTTCCATACCCCCCCTACTCCTCATCTAGCCTTTTAGGGGTACAAACAATAGTAATTGGGGCCTAGTGTGGTTGTGTACGTGTGATATACATACACTTTTTTTGGATCATATTTTCTATTCCGCTATTTAATCAAAAACCTTTGGGGATCAGTTAAATTGGGGGATAGTCTGTGTCGGTACGTGTGAGAGAGATCCACCTTTCCAAGTTGTTGGGGTTCATCTCATACTTCTGAAGGTTTGAGGGTGCTGCCTGTTCCATACCCCCCCTACTCCTCATCTAGCCTTTTAGGGGTACAAACAATAGTAATTGGGGCCTAGTGTGGTTGTGTACGTGCGAGATACATACACTTTTTTTGATCATATTTCCTATTCCGCTATTCAATAAAAACCTTTGAGGATCAATTGAATTGCGGGATAGTCTGTGTCGGTACGTGTGAGAGAGATCCACCTTTCCAAGTTGTTGGGGTTCATCTCATACTTCTGAAGGTTTGAGGGTGCTGCCTGTTCCATACTCCCCCTACTCCTCATCTAGCCTTTTAGGGGTACAAACAATAGTAATTGGGGCCCAGTGTGGTTGTGTACGTGTGATATACATACACTTTTTTTGGATCATATTTTCTATTCCGCTATTTAATTTAACTGGGCCTCCATGCGAGACCTGTGTGCCTTGTTGCGCTGTTTTGAGTACTCCACCAACATGGCCAGTGGCAATGACGCCGTTCTCAGCTTAACTATCCCACTTCTATGCCTCCTTGAAAAAACAATTCGGGCGATGATGGAAGAGGATGTGGCACAGGATGAGGAGGAGGAGGAGGATGAAGAGGTAACATTTCCAAGGCTTTCAGGGCAGTCATTCGCAAGGGGCTCCGAGGGTGGGTTCCTGCACACGCAAACGCCAGGGACGCAATTGTCCAGCAGGGGCACAGTTCTGGAGGATGAGGAGGATGAGGAGGAGGAGGAGCTGGAGGAGGAGATGGAACCATGTTCACAGCAGGGTGGCACCCAGGCCAGCTCATGGCCATCACTGGTGCGTGGCTGGGGGGATACAGAGGACACGGACGATACACCTCCCACAGAGGACAGCCTTTCGTTGCCTCTGGGCAGCCTGGCACACATGAGCGATTACATGCTGCAGTGTCTCCACAACGACCGCCGAGTTGCCCACATTCTAACTTGTGCTGATTACTGGGTGGCCACGCTGCTGGATCCCCGTTACAAGGACAACGTACCGTCCTTAATTCACTCACTGGAGCGCGATCGCAAGATGCGCGAGTACAAGCGCACGCTGGTAGACGCCATGCTGCTGGCATTCCCATCTGACAGCGGGGCCACAGTGGAAGCACAAGGCAGAGGAGGAGGAGGAGGAGGTCGCCAACGCAACCAGGGCACCGCCAGCACCTCAGAAGGCAGGGTTAGCATGGCCGAAATGTGGAAAAGCTTTGTCAGCACGCCACAACAAACAGCAGCACCAGCAGCTCAGATGGAACGTCTTAGCAGGAGGCAGCATTTTACCAACATGGTGGAGCAGTATGTGTGCACACGCCTACATGTAGTGAATGACGGGTCTGCCCCCTTCAACTTCTGGGTCTCCAAATTGGGCACATGGCTTGAGCTTGCCCTTTACGCCTTGGAGGTGCTGGCGTGCCCTGCAGCCAGTGTATTATCTGAACGGGTATTTAGCACGGCTGGGGGCGTTATAACAGACAAGCGCAGCCGCCTGTCCAGAGACAATGTGGACAAGCTCACGTTCATTAAAATGAACCAGGCATGGATCCCACGGGACTTTTCCGTACCTTATGCAGAATAGCAATGGATACCGACCTTACCCACCCATTGTTCCATTTTTGCTCTTTCTCACTCTTTTGGGGTGTACCCTCATTTAAAATTTTTGAAAAGAAGCAGTGTTGGCTACCTCGTCCTCCTCCTCAGGGCCAGATTAATGTAGGGGCTATTGGAGCTGCAGCTCCAGGCCCCTACCTTTTATATAGGCCCCGGGTTGGCCATATTCACTGTTACCGCTCTTCTGTCACTTGTAAACACAGAAGTCTGGCTTCTATGCTCGCTTCCCCAGGCAGCACCCTCAGAACCTCCCCACACAGCGTGAAGGCCGGACAAGGAGGGACAGTTGGCGATGCATGGATGTGTTTATGGGCTTCAGAGACAGCATCCCATGTTGAATTAGGCATGCATGGCTGCACCCTTCCTCCTCTGGGTGCATGGCAAGGCACGGCCCTTAAGGCCCTTCAAAATCCTCAGCACCAAGCCCATGATGCTGTTAATCCGGCCCTGGTCCTCCTCCACCGCCGCTTCCACCTACACCGCCCATAGGTGTGCGCAGCCTATTGCATTAAGGTGTGCACCCCAAAGTTGAAATACACATGCATGTGTTTGCCAGCAGGGAGAGTAATGTATCGGGGCCATGTACCTGTAGGCAAGGAGAAATAGAGCAGAGCAGGTCCCAGGGAGATCTTTCCCATCTCCTCACTGGCAATGCTATGTGCCCTAGGTGATTAGGGTGTGCCCAGGCACACCCAGCACACCCTGTGCGCACGCCTATGTCACCGCCACATCCACCACCACCTCAACCTCCCTCCTACTCCATATGGGCCTCGTCCTTCAGAGATGAAGAAGAACATTGTTTTATTTTTCTGTTTTTTTTTTGTTGTTTTAAGTTATTTCCCTATCCACATTTGTTTGCAGAGCACTTGTCATGCTCTTAATTACGTTTTGCTGCCATTTGCAGCACTCTAGCCCTTTCCTTTGGTGTTTTAGAGCCATTTTAGTGCCTTAAAGTTCGGGTCCCCATTGACTTCAATGGGGTTCGGTGTCCGGGAAAAGTTCGGTAAAAGTCCGGGACACGGACCCGGACTTTTTTTTAAAGTTCGGCCGAACCCGTCGAACACGGACATCTAGGTGTTCGCTCAACCCTATCAGGGACACTATAGCTTTCCAACTACACTAGGATATTCTTGACCCTAAAGGCTGTTACATTCTTCTTAAGTGCTCTATAGACAATACGCATTCTACTATTGTCAATCTCTACACACCCAATCAACGCCAGATCGCACTCATTAGAAAAGTCGTTCACAAGGCGAAACAATTGGTCGCCTAGTAATATGTGGAGACTTCAACTTAGTATCAGACAATAGTATGGACTCAACTGCCGCTCCTAAACGTCATGAGTTGCCTCTCTCAAAATATCTATGGTCAAATGATTTATTTGACGTATGGAGGTGCTGTCATGCGTCAGAGAGGAACTATACTTTTCTCTCCTCGCGTCATGGCACCTACTCGCGTATAGACCTCTGTATATCTGATAAATGGCTTCTAGACCGAATTATGGAAACGGAAATCCACACGGCCACTTGGTGAGATCACTCCCTACTTAGCGTCACTATAGCTACAGGCCTGCCTTGCCAATCCACATATGTGTGGCGATTGCATAACCACCTTCTAAACAATCCAAACTGTGAGGCAGTTATCCAAAAACAATTAGAAAAATTCTTCTCCTTAAATATACAGCCAGACACTGACTCACCAGTAGCGTGGAATGCTCCCAAAGCTGTACTGCGAGGTGTGTTTATGCAACTAGGCTCTAAGGAAAAGAAAAAAAGGACGCAGCGTATAGACAAAATTACTAAACGTCTCTCGACCATTGAATCCCAAAACAAGAAAAACCCCTCTCAACATCTCCACTCACAAATTTTTGCCTTGCGACAGGAACTCAGGGCTATACTGTTGGAAAAATATAGAGATAGCTATAAAAAATGGAAGGCAATCACCCATTCCACGAGCAATAGAGCTAACAAAGCCATGGCCCTACGCATTAACCACTTAAGCCCTGGAAGATTTTACCCCCTTCCTGACCAGGGCCTATTTTGCGATTCGGCACTGCGTGACTTTAACAATTGCGCGGTCGTGCGACGCTGTACCTAAATTAAATTGAAGTCCTTTTTTTCCCACAAGCAGAGCTTTCTTTTGGTGGTATTTGATCACCTGTGCGATTTTTTTTGATCATGCGCTAAAAACAAAAAAAGAGCGACAATTTTGCAAAAATAACAATATTTTTAAAAATTTTTTATATGAAATTCCCCCCCAAAAAATGTAAAAATCTAAATTTTTTAACATTTTAGGCCAATTTGTTTTCTGCTACATATGTTTGGTAAAAAAAAATTGCAAAAAGCGTATTTTGATTGGTTTGAGCAAAAGTTATTGCGTTTACTAACTAAGGGAAAGATTTTTGTCATTTTTGTTGTTTTTTTTTTTTAACGAATAATGGCGGCGATCTGCGATTTTTTTTTTTTTTTGCGGGACTGTGACATTGCGGCGGACAGATCGGACCCTTGACTGACATTTTTGACACTTTTGGGGGTACCAGTGACATTACTACAGTAATCAGTGCTATACATATGCACTATTACTGTAAAAATGACACTGGCAGGGAAGGGGTTAACTTTATTTGAGACGGAGGGGTTAAGTGTGTCCCTAGGGGCATGCTTCTTACTGTTATTGGATGTGGCTGTTTGTGCAACTACAGAGAAATACGATCCTGCATAGCAGGACCGTATGATCTCTGCACTTACACAGGGGAGAATGACAGGCGGCTTTGTTTACATTAGGGTCCGTGAAAAACTTAGGATCACGCGCCGGGGGGTCCGTGAACGAGCGGGGGCGGGAGCGCGCCTCCGGCAGCGCGCGCTCACCCCCTAGAGCCTCACAGGCTAGCGACGTAGTACTACGTCGCTTTGCCTGTGAGGGGCTGACTGCCGTCGTAAATAGTCGTGCGGCGGGCGGCAAGAGGTTAAAGGCCACTGCCTTAAAACCAAAATTCCATATATCTACCATAGTTACATAGTAGTTGAGGTTGAATAAAGACAATAGTCCATCCAGTTCAACCTGTGTAGGTGTGTGTGGCTGTAATCATCTCACATAGCCCTGAATGTCCTGATCCTTGAGATGTAAGTCTAAGAGTCTTTTGAAAGCCACCATACCATCCCAAGTCGAAAGAAAAACTTCTTAAACCCAACCTGATAGCAGATTAGTTTAGCTCATATTACGAATCACTTTATAATATTAAAGATGACCCACTGCCCCACGAACCTTCACTCTCCGAAATACAAGCGTTTTTAGACCACATCAAACTACCCTCCATACCCCACGAACAATTAGAAGAACTTGACTAACCCTTTACTGATCAGGAAATAGCTCATGCTATATCCAAACCAAACTCCCTAACCTGAAATTGCTGGGTCCAGACGGCTTTACGGGAAAATACTATAAAAGATTCTCCCACTCCTTAATTCCTACTCTAAGTCAAGTCTTCAACTCTGCTGCCTCCTCCTCTTCTCTTCCTAATGAAATGTTGAGTGCTATGATTGTGACTCTACCAAAACCAGGAAAGGAACCCACACACCCTCAAAATTTTAGGCCATTTCATTATTGAACATAGATGTAAAAATATATGCTAAATTAATAGCTACCAGACTACTTGACATTCTACCAACACTCATCCACAAGGACCAATCAGGATTTACAAAAGGTCGACAGGCTTCAGACACTACCAGAGGTGTCGTAGACGCCATTCACTTTGTGAATGCAACTGGAACGCCTTCTCTGCTCCTCTCTTTGAATGCAGAGAAGGCGTTCAACAGGGTACACTGGGGGTTTTTATACTCTGTACTCCACAAGTTTGGGCTCCATGGCTTCATCTACAACGCTATCATGGCCCTTTACCCTCTGTGAAGTCCGCATGACAGAGGCAATATCCTCTACATTCACTATATCAAACGGAACACAGCAAGGGTGCCCCCTCTCGCCCATAATTTTTAATATGATCATGGAACCCCTGGCCGAACACATTAGATCTAATACCATAATATCTGGGATTCACATAGCAGACCAACAACACAAGATCAGCCTCTTCGCGGACGACATAATTCTCATGATCACAGACCCAATAAACTCACTCCCGGAAATTCAGAGGACACTGCAATGGTTTGGTGACGTATCTTTTTACAAAGTTAACGAAACTAAATCACATATTTTAAACATTGGCGTAGACGCCACAATTAGTAATCTCCTCCAACAACAATTCCATACAACTAACCGCATCCCCAAAGGCGCTATACAGATCTAATTATATCCCCGCACGCACCAAACTCCAATCTGATCTAAAAAACTTGGCGTCCTCCGAATTTTCATGGTTAGGGAGATTAGCGGCGTTCAAAATTATGTATCTTCTGCAACTATTATATCTGTTCAGAACACTGCCGATCCCCATCCCGAAACAATATTTTAGGTCCTTGCAATCCATCTTATGTACCTTTGTTTGGCAAGACAAGAAATCCAGATGTACACACATTAAACTGATCAAACACCAAAGAGTAGGGGGAGCTGGCTATGTGGATATCTATCACTAATACCTAGCCTCCATCCTTAACCAGCTCAGGGACTGGTTTAAAACCACCCCATCTACGCTATGGAGCAACATAGAATCCACTTATTGTTACAGACGCAATCTCTCGGCATTGTTGGTAGCCACCACTCTGGGAGCTAAGACCCCAAATAATTTACCCCCAACTATGCTCGTTATGGTTAAGGCCTGGAAAATACTATCTGCACAAAGCTCATCCTTCCCTGATCGAATAGATCTAAAAATCCCAATAACGGCACTACACACACTCATACACTCATATTCCTACTTCTCTGACTGGCACAAACTAGGAATCACTTCTATCAATGGTAAATTAAAGATTGGGGTGCACCCGTGCTATGGATAGCAACACAAATACCGAACCAGTAATGTGTATTAAAAATTGTTGTGGGGATCATATGGTTATGCTGCCTCCAACTTACCACAAGGGTAAAAGAATGTGGGGGGTCAGGAGGTGTTGGTATGGGGCGCTACCACCTTGTACAGCAAATCACTTTGTTGTGTGCGATCCCAAATAAAAGTGCACAGTGCTTACTTGTTGGCAAATAATGTGCAAATGAAATATTAAAGTGCTACGTGCTTACCAGCACATACTGCAATTTGCAAGGACATTCGATCACATATGTCACATGTGTGCTTGTGCATGTAATGGTTTCATTGATTTTGTACTCCCTTCCTGTTGATGTAGATTTAAATACGGTTTTTCTTCTTTCTTGTGCTCTATTTGTTCTGCATGGTAAACACTTTCTACAGCGAAAGAAGCCTTTACTATTAGGTATCAATGACCTCATTCAAGATACGTTGTTTATGCCATTTCACACCTTACAAGCTAACTTCAAATTACCTAACACCGCCTATTTTACCTACTTGCGAGTTAAACACTATGTGGCCTCTCTAAATGCTTGGCCTTTAACCATTCAAAAACCAGCCTGGACCTATCTAAACTTACCACCTCCCACCAAAAGGGAATAACTACTTTCTATAATCTTCAACAAAAATCCACATTCACCAAATCCTCTCCTCTCCAACAATGGGAAAGGGATCTTGGAACTCTCTATTCTGATAAGCAATGGATACAGGCGTTTAATTCCATATATGCCTCTACCAGCTGCTCCAACCTATGGGAGCTGGCCATCAAAATATCCCTGAGATGGTACCTCACACCTGATAGGGTATGCAACTTCAATAATGACACTGACGGCAAACGCTGGAGAAAAATGTGGTTACAAAGGGGATCTGTTGCATATATTCTGGCACTGCCCAGTAATACACTCCTTCTGGAGATCAATTTTTCAACTCCTGTCCAATGCTTTACACACACACATTGAACCAACCCCAGGACTGGCACTTCTATCCCTCGGAATATGGGATTTCCCCAAAAGCTCAAGACACACCATGACACATATCCTCTTAGCCAACCATTCAGGAGGTCATAGATCTCACCAATACACATTATACCTATGAATGTACATTAGCACTTAAAAAACACAACAAGGTTCGTGTGAGCAAATTATGGCAACCTTGGTCCTTATGGAATGCAAAATAATTGGTCATTCTACCTCTCTCAGACATGATACATTCATATTAATTTCTTCTACCACTCCACGCTGGGGCACAGCTGTAGATCCCTTATGGGGTGCCTGAGCGTGGGGTCGAAGGAATGAATAAGTAAATAAATAAATTCACAAATATATAACTGAATCTCTGTGTGCGCAGGTTAACCCCAGTTGTCAAAAGTATGGAACTTATCTGTCAAATATATGCAGTGGATTGTTCAACATCACTTGCTTGTTCAAACTCATTTGATTGCTCAACTTCACTTGCTTGTTTAACTTCACTTGTATGCTCCATTTCTCTTACATGACTAATAATTGATTAGCTTCATGCTGTTTATTATTCTATTCATAACTGTACTACTATCATTGCTACTCCCGTCTGCGATGGAACTACCTGGTTATGTAACTGTTTGTTCGGTTCTTTGTATTGTTGTTTTCTTTTTTTTTCTGCTAAAAAACAATAAAAATAATTATATAAAAAAAAATAGCTAAAAAGAAGAGCAAGTACAACAGAGAAAGACAATTTCAGAACATTTAATACAAAAATTGTGAAGACGAGCTGGAGGCCTTGGATTTTTTGAAGAAGAGAAATCTGTCTTTTCAGTATCCAAGCCTGACCTTAGCAACACAGGTTTATGGAAGCCTAAACAAAGGTTATTGCTAATCAGGATGGAAAAGGTGCAAAATTTGTCAAGAATCTGGACTCCCCCAGCCCACTGTCAGGAAGATTGTGTACAAATGGTCAAGTAGTCAAGAAGAAAAGATCAGGAAGTCCGGGGGCGTGGTTTGTCAATGGCACCGTGAGAGGCCGAGCAGTGAGGAGCTCTGCGTGGTGAAGGAGAGCGCCGTGCAGTGAGTGAGTCGGCTCTCCCCCCCCCCCTTCCCCGCTAGGTGCAGAGCGGGGCCCGAGGCTCACGGAGGACGGTAATGGGGAAATCCAGGCTCGGGGAGCCATAAAGCAGCTGGGGTGGCAAGAAAACAGGCGGCCATACGCTGAAAGTGCGGGACCCTGCCTCAGAGTAAGAGAGGTACAGCATAGGGTGAAAGACCATGCGGGTCGGTGTGAGGCTGAAGGGCTGAGGAGGAGGAGAGCCGGGGTTGAGTGCCAGCTGGGACAGTAGATGCGGAGGTCGCTGGTCTCCCCCGTATATATGACTCAAGCAGCCAGCCCACAGCCGAAGCAAGCCCTAGAGAGAAGGACAGACATTACTTCTTATTTTCTGAGACACACAGTGGCATCACGAAGTACTGGTGGGATCAAGGCATCACAGAAACGCCAAACAAACTCAGGAATGGCAGTTCAGCAGAAAGGGCCCAAAGCTACAAACACTCAATCTACTGGGGTCTCTTCTGGTGGGAAGAAGCCTTTAGTAATGGATATATCACAGGAACAAAGGAACGAAGAGCCTAAAGAGTCCCCTACTATGCCGCAACAGCCCCAATACCATCAACAGCGGAGTGGGGTGAGTATATTAAGCTGATCCAGACGAAACAGGATATCCAAGATATGGCTGCAGCAATTGTGAGTGACATTAAAATGGAAATATGTGGTTTAAAACAAAAAGTTGATCAAATTGAAGGCAGATTGGTGAATTCAGAGTCAGTACAATGTGATTTTGAAGTCAGAATCTCTGAATTAGAAAGTTCACAAGCACAGCTGCATAAACAAGTCACTTGGTTGCGGCTGCAGCAGGATGATGGTGAGAACCGCGGCCGGAGGAATAATATTCGACTGCGGGGCTTGCCGGAATCCGTAAAGGGCCCAGAGCTCAGAACCACGGTAGTGGGTATTTTGAATGGTCTGTTGGAGAGACCCCAAATGGAAAAAAATGGAAATTGACAGAGTGCACAGGGTTAAAGCGCCCCGAAGGATGGGAACAGATCTAATCCCAGATGTCTTAATTAGGATTCACCTGTTTTCACTTAAAGAAGACATAATGAGACAAGCATGGGCAAAAGGGCAAATCGAGTATGAAGGTTCTCAGTTGAAATTGTTGCCAGATCTTTCACGAGGGACCCTAAAGATGAGAGCCGTAATTAAACCCCTCCTAGAGGTCATAAGAAAAGTGGGAGCAACTTATTTTTGGGGACACCCCTTCCATTTGAAAGTGGTGAAAGACAGAGAAACGTTCTTATTGAAATGGCCAGACCAGCTTCCCGCGCTCTTTACATTTTTGGGGTGTGCCCCAATCCATGTGAGTGATTGGTTAGATGTCCTAGGAAACTCTGTGAACTACCACATGAATTGAACAACACAACATGGGTAATATTTGGAATAGATAGGTGTGGGAGCAAAACAGATGCTCAGGACAAGGAGACAATAATATAACGAACCTAAAAGTGTTGTATACAGGTTCCTGGCCTATTCCATGGTCTGTTTCTGTTTTTTTTTTCTTCCCGGTTTTTTCAATGCCTTGTTTCGTTTTTGGGGTTCTCCCTATCTCCTCCTCTCCCTCTTTTTTTGGGAGGGGGGAAAGTTAAGATATGTGGAGGTCCCTGGTATCCCCACACCCGCCCCGAACATTTGCTGTGTTGAGAAATGGGCGTCACCCTCGTAGGGGATGGGGGGGTTACACTTTGTGTGATGTGTTTTATTTTATCGTGTTTTTCTTATGGGGGAACTGTGGTGTGTGTTTTTGGATTTTTTGCTTCACAGGAAAATTAGATATTATATATTTGTATATTTGTATCCATAGAGATCAACTATAATTTCACAAGGGGGTTTTTTTTTTCTTTTTATGCTTGTGTTCGTGCCCCCGCCAGCCACGGAGGGCCGGGGCACGATCTTAAGGGTCACGAGGGAAAGGGGCACTGAGGTAGAGGTAACTTGAGAGCGTTCCCTCACTTTGTGCGGGACACGCTTAAAACACAAAAAAGAAGATATGTGAGACCTAATAATACTGAATTTAAATCACTATTAGGGTGTATACAGAGGGTATAGTGACTCAGGGAATAGCTATGGTTAACAGCAACTAGAAGGGGGGGTGAGTGGGCCCTGGGGCCCTCAGGAGGGGAGTTGGGGGGAGGGGAACCCATAGAGGGGTAGGAGTAGAAGGTACAAGCAGGAGATCTGACTATGTAGCAATCAAGTCCCCTTCACCCGCGACCTGGCTCGGGGTAGTTTGACTCCAACCCAGGGGCGCATTTGGGCCTCGAAAGAACCGCTCCCCTAGGGGAGAGGGGTGACGTCTTGGCCGTACAGGGCCGCGCCATCTTTTGTAGGAGGAAAGGCTGGGAAAGTCAAACCTAGAGTGTGTTCATTATCATACTTAGGGTCCGTTAGATTGGGAGGTGTAACAGGGGGTCTCTGGGGCGGGGGGGGGGAGTAGGACATTGACATTATGTGAAAGGAGGCGATCGCCCACCGAGGCAGAGCTCCTCTAGCTGGACACTTAAAACCTATAATTTTACTGTCTGTCAGTGAGAGGATAGGGACTACATCCTTACACCACGGTAGGGGTGAGAGGGAGTAGAGCCCATTTTCTTAGCTCCAATTTTTGGAGTTTAGCTTTTTCTTTTTTTCTTTTTTTTTTATCTTCTCTTGTTCTTGAAGGAGAGTGTCCAGGTACAGTGGCTTGCTCGCGGGGTTTTGGGAACCACGGCCCCCCCAGTAGATAGCGCCTGGTTGCGTGGGTTTAGATAACCATTAGAGGGGGGTAGGGGTAGTGGGAATTAAATAGTATATACATACTTGTGTGGGTGAAGGGGTTTTTTTTTTCTTTTCTTGCTAAAATTTATTTTTTTTTTCTTTCTTGTGTCCTGCTTTATCTTGCCTTGCATAGCTGGTGTGGCCGTGGGGGGCGGGGGACCGTCCACAATGGTGGCTGGAGGTGGAGCGACCCAGGGGGGGACAGCAGGTTGTAAGATCACGACCTATAATGTGAGGGGACTATCAACCCCACAGAAGCGTAGGAGACTTATGGGGGATCTAAAACGAGATGCTACACAAATATCTTTCATTCAGGAGACCTACTTCCGCAAAGATGCAGTACCAAAATTGTACAATAAAGACTTTCCATGGGTTTACCACGCTACATCCCCTATTGCCAAATCAAAGGGTGTGAGCATTTTAATATCAAGTGCGGTGAAGTGGACCCTAAAAGAAGAATTGGCTGACCCAATGGGTAGGTTCGTGTTGGTGAAGGGGTGGATAGGACGGGTCGAGGTAACCCTCGTAAATGTCTATTTTCCCAACTATGAGCATGTAATGTTTTTACAGAAGATGATTCCGGTTGTCTTGGAATTCCGGGAAGGGCACTTAGTGATGGGAGGTGACTTTAACTATGCCCCAGAACCTCTGTTAGATACCTCTAAAAGAAGTTCATATATGTCATTTGCTAAATTACGAAGGCTGCAAAAAGAGATCTCCCTCCTGGGCCTCATCGATCCATGGAGGTTGATGCACCCGGGAGAGAGAAATTACACTTTCTATTCTCTAATCCACAAGGCATATAGTAGGATAGACAGAATACTGGTTACCCAGGCAGACCTGCCGTTAGTGACAGACTCAGATATCGGAGATTTTTCAATCTCTGACCATTTCCCGCTGTAAGTGAGTATAGAATGGGAATCGAAAAACTGTAGTCCAAGATCATGGCGTATAAATGAGGCCTTATTACAATCCCCCGAAACGGAGGGGAAGATAGATGAGGCGTTACACAACTACTTTAAAGAAAATACATCGGAGTCGCTCTCACCTTCCACGGTCTGGGAAGCGCATAAGTGCGTGATAAGAGGGGTACTGATACAGTTGGGTGCACAGCGTAAAAGAGAGCGGGAGGCGAAAATTAAAGAATATCTAACTAAAATTGAACAGCTGAGTAGGCAGCACAAGAGAACGCTTGCGGAAGCTCACTTGATCCCTCTCATGCGGGTAAGAGAGAAATTGAATCAGATACTTTTTCAAAAGACAGTAAGAAATATGTTATGGTTGAAAAGACACCTGTATGAATATGCAAATAAACCAGGGGCAATGCTGGCACGAGCATTGAGGGGCCCAAAAAGACGAACTCAAATTTTACGTCTTAGAAATACAAAAGGTGGGGAGGTTCACACTTCAGCTGACATAGCAGAAGAGTTCTGCTCTTTCTATCGGTCACTATATAACCTACCGGAAATGGGGAGTAAGAAAAGTCCAGAAAAGGGGAAGCAGATAGAGGAGTATTTACGAGACTCGGGCATGCGTACTCTTTCAGAAGACCAAGTATTGACATTGGAAGGCGAGATATCGGGGGAAGAGCTGGCCGCTGCGATCTCACAGACCAAGGCACATAAGGCACCTGGCCCAGATGGCTTTACTTTAAGTTACTACAAGAAATTTGGGGAGCGTTTAAAGAACCCCCTACTATCACATTTCAATGAAGTGGGAAGAAGAGCGGCGTTCCCGTTGGATTCCCTACGGGCGCATATTACTTTATTACTTAAAGAAGAGAAGGACCCTCTGTGTTGTGGTAGCTATCGCCCGATATCTTTGATAAATGTTGACACGAAACTATACGCAAGAATATTAGCAAATCGGCTCTTACCATATATGGCAGACCTGGTCCATTTTGACCAAGTGGGCTTTATTCCTACCCGGGAGGCCGGGATCTAATACATCTGGCACGTACATCACGGAAGAAGATGGTTCTTTTTGCAGCAGATGCGGAAAAGGCCTTTGACAGGGTGGCGTGGGATTTTATCTGGGCCACCCTGTCATATATAGGCCTGGGACCGCAAATGCTGCAATTTATACTGGCACTTTATACGGTCCCTACGGCTGCGGTTAGGGTAAATTAATGGAGGTCAAGCTACTTCCCTATCTCTAATGGCACACGGCAAGGGTGCCCTTTATCTCCGCTTATATTCGAACCCCTACTGTGTAGAATTCGGAGTTCTCCGGATATAGCGGGAATCCAAAGCGGGGGGGAACAACACAAGGTGGCCGCGTTTGCGGACGACCTGCTGTTTTTTGCTACTAACCCTTCTCTTTCACTACCAAATATTCTAGACGCCCTGAAAACATACAGTGGGTTCTCTAACTATAAAATTAATGTAACTAAATCAGCGGCACTCAACGTATCGCTATCTGACCAAGAAGAGAGAGCACTTCGAATAGCGTTTCCTTTTCAATGGGCCTCAGATAGGCTCAAATACTTAGGGATACAGTTAACGGCAGATCCCGAGGATCTCTATAGAAAGAATTACCTTCCGCTTGTAGGAAAGATTAAAGCAGATCTCAGAATATGGCAGCTGTTGGCAGTGACGTGGTTTGGGCGCAGTAGCGTTATTAAAATGAATGTGTTACCCCGTATCTTGTATCTAATGCAGACAATTCCAATAGCAGTTCCAAAAGAATTTTTTCAATCAATTAAGGGCATACTCCGCGCCTATATTTGGGCAAACAAATCCCCTAGAATTAAGATGCAGACGTTGGCCTTACCCAAAGTAAGAGGTGGGATTGGATTCCCAGATATCCTGAGATATTACAGGGCGGTCCATTTAGTAAGGGTGGTAGACTGGCACTGCAATAAACGTACCAAACGATGGGTGGATTTAGAGAATGAGAAAACAAAACAGTTAACCCCCCCAGCCCCATGGTCGGTGTTGGAATCTAAAGACGCTATTCTCAAACATCCTACAGTGGGAGCGACTATAAAAGAAACTAAGAGAATTCAGTCGCATTGGAGGGTAGCCCCGGGTCTATCTCCGATGACATCGATTTTGGAGAACCCGGATTTTCCCCCGGGGTGTATAAATGCCAGAATCCGTAGGTGGGCTCAAGATGGTAAAAGGCGTCTATGTGACATATGGCAAAATGGGCCTATGCCCTCCCTAGAAGAACTTAGGACAGGTGCAGGAGAATCGTTAGATTATCTCCGCCTTTATCAGCTGTATAATTATATTAGATCAGTTCGGCGGGAAGGGTACGCACCAACGAGAGCTAACGATGGAAAATATGTGTATAACAGGTAAAGCGACGGGCCATCTGATCTCAAGGTTCTATACACAACTGTCAGAAGATGAGGGAGACCAACAATTGCTGTTTATCCAAAAATGGGAGCAGGAGTTAAATACCGTGTGGTCAAAAGAGCAGATAAATAAGATCCTGAGATTAGTTCATCAATCATCACTAGATTGTAAGATCCAAGAGACAGGGTATAAAATTCTAACCAGATGGTATAGAGTCCCATCACTATTACACAGAATAAAAGAGGCGGTCTCAGGAAAATGCTGGCGGTGTGGATTGGAGGATGGAAACATGGTCCATATTTTTTGGGGATGTAAAAGAGTGCGGCCATTTTGGAATAAGATAGCAGTGGCTATAAAACATCTAACCAATGTTGATATACTAGAGGACCCCGCGTTGTGCTTGCTGCATTTGACAGGAAGCTCAGTGCGGAGCTACAGAAAGTCCCTGACTCTGCGTCTGTTGAATGCAGCAAGGGCATGCATACCTATTCTCTGGAAACAGACCGTGATCCCAACTTACGAGTTGTGGTGTGGGAAGGTCAACGAGATTCTTAAGATGGAAGAGCTGTCCGCCATATTGGGAAATTCAGAGGATCAAGTTAAGTTGAGATGGAGACCCTGGGTGCAATACTTGGAAGCCAATTCTTCCTAAAGGGAGTTTAAGAGAGGGTTACCCTGGGCGGAGCCGGGTCCAGGCTGCGGGGGGACGGTCCCCATACCCCTCCTGGTGTATGGGAATATAGTATGGAATATATCTTCATACGAAGAAATGTTGGGAATGTGCACATAAAAGTGTAAAAATTTTCGTTTTTTTTTTTTTTCTTTTTTTTCTTTTTCTTCTTTTTTTTTTTTTTTTTCTTTTTTTTGAGTCATCGGTTTAATTGGGGGGAGGAGGGTGGGGGAGGTAAGGGGGGTGGGGTTTGGTCAGAACATGACAATGTTTGTTTGAAATGTATGTATATATAAAAAATCACCAATAAAGATATAAATTTAAAAAAAAGAAGAAAAGATCACATCAAGAGCAAGGCATGAAATAAACCAAAAGATACTACAGATCCTAGGCAAATATCTAAAACTATAGACCTTTCTTGCACTGACAATTATTTTTGTTCATCAATCCACCATGCTCGGTCTTTCGGTTTTTGCATAAGTATTGAATACATATTAAACGAAAATTGGTAGTGCTGACTACGGACGATGAAAATTTTGGAGTTTGTTCTTCCGTTTTTCTTTTGTTAAGAATGTCGGAATCGGCTGCTGAAAGTTGTGCACAAACTAGCGGAAAATCGTACGATCATCGTCATATGGGATGGACCCACCAATCTCATTGATGATTTTGTGTGGTACTGCAACCGCAATTCCTATAAGCTCTCTTTTACTTCACTATTAGGTATCAACTCATTGGCCTTTTTGGATTTGGAGTTATATCAGCTTGGAGATAAGATCTGTGCCAAAAACTATACAAAACCTACAGCTGGCAACTCCTTCCTTCACTTTCACAGCTGTCCTTTTTCAAAATGGATCACAAATATCCCCAAAGGCCAATTTTTTTTTTTCATTTATTTATATTTAGTTTATTTAGACGTGCTCCGCTCCAAGGAACCGGTACATGTCCCAGAATCGGGTCAGGAGGGACCTCCGACTGCAGTACCAGGCCACGTTAGAGGTGCCCGATCCTTCCAAGATGGCGGATCCGGTGCCTCAGCCAGAGAGGATGCTGGAGGGAGATCCCACACAGGCTATTTCAGATTCTGGCGGACCGCAGCACTTCACACCTAGGGGCTCAGTGAGTACGCACTTGTTACTTACCCCATCTCCGGCATCCACGGAATCCCTGCTGGGATGGATGGCGGATGATTTCTCACTGTCCCCGGCATGCGACTCCCTAGCCATTCGTCAGGAATGCTCAGGCCTACCGGGCTTCATTAGGCCTGATCTTTCAGCACCCGATGACATCAGTTCAAAGATGTCGGTCCTCCTGGACACAGGACTGAATCAAATTGCATCCAAAATTACCTCAGACCTCAGGATTGACTTCCAAAACTTGGGATAAATGTTTAGAATAAAAAGGAATAAGAAGCAAAATAAAAAGCCAACAAGGACTATTGTCTTTAGGAATTAAACTATTCATAACAAAATTAAAATGTATGCTTTTGCATAAATAAAAGTTGTACAATTTGAATCAATTGATGACACTTGCTTTTATGACCCTTACGCCTATTTCTTACGGCCCCGTACTCTTATTTTCATTTGCAAATTCCCAAATTCACAATAACAGCAGTTAACAATTTCCAAGGTGTAGGTTTGAAACTATTTTCAAGGTTTGGGCATGCACACGTGCTGCTTCACAGTCGTAGGCTGTGGGATCATTTTTTACTTCATTCATTTAAATTTCTTTTTAAACATCACTTTTTGAAAAGGTTTCAAAGCAGATCATGTCCAAACATTATACCACATCTTTCAGAACCATTTCAGCTATGCTTTCATGCTCAAAACATTATTTCCATGTCATTAGTAGAACTTTTAGCATGACTACGTTTTTACTCGCTCGCTGTCATACATTGCCGATAGTGAATTCTCATTTGCGATTATGTTTTCTCGCGTGTTATAGTGAATTAGGCCCACAGTTACATCCAGATGAGATATTCCAGTTAATAACCACTCTCCACTTTGGCAAAACCAGTCTTTGTCTGAGATTTTTTTGGTGTCACATCTTGAGCTCTGGTGTAGACATGATAGCATTCCCTCAGACACCTTGAAAATGAATAATGTTAGATTGACTGGTCTTTAATTTTTTGAATATTGGAACCACATTTGCTTTATGCCAATCAGTCAGTCTCGTTCCAGTCACTAAGCATTCTATAGGTAGTAAACTAAAGGCAAAACTTTTTTTTTTTTTTTGCATTTTTAATCCCGGACAGTATTTTCCCATAGTCAAAACAGGAAGTGAAAGGAAATCATTCCAAAGTTAGATAATTACATACTGTAGAGGGTAAAGTTGAAAAAGGACCATTTTTTTTTTCTTGTCTTTTTCCTTTATATATAATAAATTACAAGCAATGGTAGTTATTAAATGCCCTCACAAAAAAAGCTGTCTCCCTAATAAAAAAGTTTGAGCTGCATATTCAGGGTGAGGCCAAACAGTGTTTTGTAGAGGTATAGAATTATTGAGTTATTTCATGAATGTATGCCTTTTTGATGCATGAGGGTATTTTGCAAGTCTTGCTAACTGACTAGTAGTGTAAAATAGGTAAAAAATAAGAAGGGGTTGCATGGGTCACCACTGGTCACAGTACGTAGGAGATAAAAATACACGGTGACTGTCCGCCAGTGCTAAAGGGGTGAAATATATATGAGATGCAACTGTCATTTCCCTGGAGATGGGAGATATCAATCAGTGTGTGTTTGTGTGTGTGTGTGTGTGTGTGTATGTGTGTTGGGGGGAGCTATTAGAATTTTGCAATGGGACCATCTGATTTGTAGGTATGGCCCTGTATTTATGTACTTAATATGAACAAGATATACATTTCTAGGTCTTTTAAGTGTTTTATGTTTAATACATACACAAGAATATATCTCTTGCTTTTTTTCGATAGTATAACATGACTTTTCTAGATATAATTTCTTCTGATATGTGGATGCATTTAGTTAGAACAGAAGATTTATGCAAACTAAAAAAAAAGTCTATTTATATGTAAAAAAATCACTGATTTCAGTAATTATGGTGTAGTGCGTATTAGAAAATGAAAGAAGACACCAAAATAATTGCTAGAAGCAATACACATAGTACATATACACATTTGTGTGTATATTTACTCAGCCCACATACTCTTTTATAAATCTGCCTCTCCCTTTATAAAGACACAAAAAATATAATAGAAACATAGAAAAATGATTTTTAATTATTATTATTATTTTTTTTTTTTGTTAACTTTTTTTGGCCGAGTATAGATCTATGTTTGTCCCAAGCATGTTTGGAGCTATTTACTGTTGACTGTCTCACTACCTCTGCTGGTATTTTATTTCAAGCATCATCTACCCTTTCAGTAAAATAATACTTTCTAAGATTAGTTTCCCCCAGTTCGTTTGAGATCATGCTCCCGTGTTCTTGATGCCCTCCTGCACTTTATTTACCCCCTTGGTATATTTGAAGGTTTCAATTATGTCTCCCCTTTCTCTTCTTTCCTCCAGACTGTAAATTTAAGTTCCTGAAGTTGCTCTCGACATGTTTTATCCCCCAAACCTTTGTTACCTGTCTCTGGACTGAAGTCTCCAGAGCTGGACACACTCACTAAATATCTATATAGGGGAATCAGGATCTCCTTTCTCCTGCTGGTGATGCACCCTAGAATTTTATTTGCTTTTCCCACTGCCTAGACACACTGTTTGCTCATTTTGCAATCATCTAAAATAAGTACCCCCAAATATTTTTCCTTTTTAGTGCTGGCTAACACTGTTTTCCTAATATTGTACTCAAGAGATTATTTTTCCCAAGGTGCATTATTTTACATTTACAAACTTTAAACTGCAGTTTCCCCTGCTTGGACCAATCTTCCAGCAATGCCAAATCATGTTCCATGTTACAGAAACCTCCAGGGATGTCAACCATATTACATGCCTTTGTATCATCAGTAAAAATACATACATTGCCCAACAAAACTTTAGTTATATCACTTACATAAGGATTAAATATATCTGATACAGAGCCTTGTGGTATACCATTAGTGACAGCTCTCTGTTCTTCATTTACAACCACACTCTGGTATCTATCCTTTAGTCAACTACATATCCACTGAACCACCCAAGGGTTAAGTCCTAGCTTGCACAACTTTTGTATTAGACAATTATGTGGAACTGTATCAAATGCCTTACTGAAATCAAGATATGCTATGTCCACAGCGCACCCTGGTCCAAAACCTTGGTGATATTGTCAAAAATGTAGCCAGCTTATTCTGACATTATATGCCCTCACTAAAGCCATTCTGCTTTGAGTTCAGCAAGTTGTGTATTTTTAAGTGATCAATGATCCTTCTTTTCAGGAGTGATTCCATTAACTTGACTACAACTGATGTTAAACTCACTGTCCTGTATCTGATAGCTCCTGCCTTGTTTCCCTTCATGTGGACAAGTAAAATATTAGCTGCCCACCAGTCATAGGGAACTTCTTATAACAATGTTACAAAATAATGGCAGATGGAAGACACTGTAATCTTTATTTTCGTCTTAATTTTGTAAGCGTTCAACTCCTAATCTTTTATATATATATATATATATATATATATATATATACACACAGTGCCTTGCGAAAGTATTCGGCCCCCTTGAACTTTGTGACCTTTTGCCACATTTCAGGCTTCAAACATAAAGATATAAAACTGTAATTTTTTGTGAAGAATCAACAACAAGTGGGACACAATCATGAAGTGGAATGAAATGTATTGGATATTTCAAACTTTGTTAACAAATAAAAAAACTGAAAAATTGGGCGTGCAAAATTATTCAGCCCCTTTACTTTCAATGCAGCAAACTCTCTCCAGAAGTTCAGTGAGGATCTCTGAATGATCCAATTGACCTAAATGACTAATGATGATAAATAGAATCCACCTGTGTGTAATCAAGTCTCTGTATAAATGCACCTGCACTGTGATAGTCTCAGAGGTCCGTTTAAAGCGCAGAGACCTGGCCGTCCCTCTAAACTTTCAGCTCTTACAAGGAGAAGACTGATCAGAGATGCAGCCAAGAGGCCCATGATCACTCTGGATGAACTGCAGAGATCTACAGCTGAGGTGGGAGACTCTGTCCATAGGACAACAATCAGTCGTATACTGCACAAATCTGGCCTTTATGGAAGAGTGGCAAGAAGAAAGCCATTTCTTAAAGATATCCATAAAAAGTGTAGTTTAAATTTTGCCACAAGCCACCTGGGAGACACACCAAACATGTGGAAGAAGGTGCTCTGGTCAGATGAAACCAAAATCAAACGTTTTGGCAACAATGCAAAACGTTATGTTTGGCGTAAAAGCAACACAGCTCATCACCCTGAACACACCATCCCCACTGTCAAACATGGTGATGGCAGCATCATGGTTTGGGCCTGATTTTCTTCAGCAGGGACAGGGAAGATGGTTAAAATTGATGGGAAGATGGATGGAGCCAAATACAGGACCATTCTGGAAGAAAACCTGATGGAGTCTGCAAAAGACCTGAGACTGGGACAGAGATTTGTCTTCCAACAAGACAATGATATAAAACATAAAGTAAAATCTACAATGGAATGGTTCACAAATAAACATATCCAGGTGTTAGAATGGCCAAGTCAAAGTCCAGACCTGAATCGAATCAAGAATCTGTGGAAAGAACTGAAAACTGCTGTTCACAAATGCTCTCCATCCAACCTCACTGAGCTCGAGCTGTTTTGCAAGGAGGAATGAGCAAAATTTCAGTCTCTCGATGTGCAAAACTGATAGAGACATACCCCAAGCGACTTACAGCTGTAATCGCAGCAAAAGGTGGCGCTACAAAGTATTAACTTAAGGGGGCTGAATAATTTTGCACGCCCAATTTCTCAGTTTTTTATTTGTTAAAAAAGTTTGAAATATCCAATAAATTTTGTTCCACTTCATGATTGTGTCCCACTTGTTGTTGATTCTTCCCAAAAAATTACAGTTTTATATCTTTATGTTTGAAGCCTGAAATGTGTCAAAAGGTCAAAAAGTTCAAGGGGGCCGAATACTTTTGCAAGGCACTATATATATATATATATATATATATATATATATATATAGATATAAGATATATATAGATAGATATAAGATGTAGATAGATAGATATAAGATATAGATAGATATATATACTGGTGTGTATAAGTACTGTATATCTATATCTATATATATATATCTATATATATATATATATATATATATATATATATATATATATAAATGTTTTGCACCACAGACAAGCCTGCCCTAGTGAGCAGCTATTAATTTTTAGACAGCTTTAGAGCAGGTTCCATTTTAAAACCCCTCTATAAAACACAATTCCTAAATGCCTTACAGTGCTTTAATGTGAAACAGGTTGAAATCTTATTACTTCACTGAAATTAAAACCTAAGTTCTGATACTGTTCAAGCTAAACAATGATTCCACACTTTATTGCTTTTGAAATCCCTTGATGATCATAGGAAAAATGCCCTCGAGAAAAATAGACTGTTTTCAAAAAGCAGAGATACAGTTTAGCCTCATTGTCATCACAAAAAAAGGATTTAAAGCCAATGCTTACAATACAGACTTTTTCTTCTTAAAATGTCCACCTTGTGTGCCATTTTTAAATTCTATTCACTCTCTATTACTTATTAGTACCATAGAACATAATCACAATAAAAATATGACCAATTAGATCTGATGCCTTTTTAAACAATTCTTCTGCTAGCCAAACATTTATAAAAGACATACCCCTAAATTCCATGAAGATTTGCATACATAAATGTAATGTTGAAGCACAATTTATTGTTTATATGTACCTGTACCTGTGCATAATGGGTTATACTCTAATTTTGCACCTTCTGTGTTTATGAAATTTTACAAATTAATACCATTAAAAAAAATTTTTATTGTATGTTTAAGAGCTAGAGTATATACAGTATGTGTGTGTAAGATTCATTTGTCAAGATTTTAAAGCGGAGCTCCAGGCTCCTTCCAAAACAATTAAGCTACAAATACTGTAGTTGTTGACTTTTAATATTAGGACACTTACCTGCCCATGAATCCAGCAGGTGTCTTGACCTGAGCTGATTTCTAAATTGGATCCCAGGTGCTGCCGCCGCCACAGGTTCCCTGCTGCGCATGCACGAAGCATGCTGCGCTTTGTGAATGGCCCAGCAGCAGGGGAAGGAGGAGAGGGATGAACCTCTGGCTGAGTTCACCGCAGCAAAGTCAGCTTGAAGTGGGAGCGGGTACCTCTCAAAACCAGGTACTTGCTCTACCTTCCTCCCTGAAAGATGCCAACTGTGGCAGCAGAGTGTGGGGGGGGGGGGGGGGGGGGAGGCAAGCAAGTGGAGCTTCCCCTTTTGGAGCAGAGGATCAAGTAAAAGTGTTTCTCCTCTCTTCTACACAAAATGAGCAATTAAGTCTTGCACATCCCCACTGCAAAAGATAATTTTACACACACCCCAAGTTGTGCTTTATATTGTGCTTGCTGTGCATTTGCTATGCATACCCTTAAACTTATATAAAAGAAATAAAATCAAAGGACGCATTGATCACAAATTTTCCTTGCAATGAATCTTTCACTCTCTCTTTTCAGGCTAAAGTAACAGGTTCACCTTATATCCTACCTTCTCCTTGTAGATACTCTCCCCGCCATCCCATTTGCTAGCCAAACCCTTCTGAATCCTCTGGTATTTCTGGGTATGGGGGAGCATGTGACCCTGTCACCTTCCTCCTAAGATTCAGTGCTTGGAGTCTGAGCAGCCAAGTGTTTACCCCCCCCCCCTAACATAGCTTTTCTTACCTGTAGTTCTGGCAGTAAGTAAGTCTGTTTTTTCCTAATCCCTCTAACAGACAAAGCTGTGCAGTGAGAGTGGAAGTTAAAGGATTAAGGTATCTGGGTTTGGGTCATGGCAGGTTTTAGCAAAAAAGTTTGGATGCCATAGAAGTTTGCCCATTGAAGTTAATAGGAGCCAATTGTTAAAAAAAAAAAAAAAAAACAATAATTATATAATTGTATTGCCCTTTAGTCAGGGTATTAGATATATAGGCAAGTCCTCACAGAAGAAGATCTGCACCACCTTATACACTATATCTAACTAGCAACCATTTTTAGTGGTTTATTTTAACCACTTGCCTACTGGGCACTTTCACCCCCTTCCTGCCCAGGAAAATTTTCAGCTTTCTATGCTGTCACACTTTAAATGGCAATGCGCGGTCGTGCAACTCTGTACACATAGTTAATTTTTATCATTTTGAGACAGAAAAAGCTTTCTTTTTTGGTATTGAATCACCACCGGGTTTTTTAAAATTTTTTGCTAAACAAACAAAAGAAGACTAAACATTTTTAAAAAAATATAAACCTTTTTCTTTGTTTCTTATATAAAATTTTGCAAATACATTTTTTTTTCTCCTTCACTGATGTGTGCTAATTAGGCTGCATTGATGGGCACTGATATGCTGCATTGATGGGCACTGATAGGCTGCATTGATGGACACAGATAGGCTGCATTGATGGGCACTGATGAGGCTGCACTGATGGGCACTGATGAGGCTGCACTGATGGGCACTGATGAGGCTGCACTGATAAGGCGGCTTTGATGGCCCCGATAAGGGGGCACTGATGGAAACTGTTAAACTGCACTGTTGGACATTGATGAAGAGGCACTAATGCACTGATGAGGCTGCACTGATCAGGCACCACTGATAGGCAGCACTGACAGGCTCTGATATGCTGCACTGATGGTCACTGACATGCTTCACTGATGGATACTGATTCGCACTGATGGGGCTGCACTGATAATCAGTGACCTGATTATCAGTATAAATGTTTGCTGTCACATGTAAGTTGGTTACAAGGGATAAGCTGTGATTAGATACAGCGGATCACATGATAAAGAGCCAATGTCATTGGCTCTTTCCCTGATTAGGGACAAAGCTCACTAAAAATTGTGAAATAAAAAATATTTCATTAGTTTCTGCTATTGCAAATAAGTAATTTTTCTTCTTCACTGATGCACACTGGTGGGGCTGCACTGATGGGCACTGATGAGGAGTTGCTGATGAGGCAGCATTGATAAGCTGCACAAACGGGCACTCATGAGGAGGCAGTCATGAGGCTACACTGTTAGGCGGCATTGATGGGCACTGATAAGCTGAACTGATGGACACCGATAAGGCAGCACAAATGGGCACTAATGAGAAAGCACTGATGAGGTGGCACTAATGGGCAGTGATGAGGCAGCCCCAATGGTTACTGATAAGCTGCACTGATGGGCACTAATGAGGCTGAACTGATGAGCATTGATAAGCTGCACTGATGAGCCCTGATGAGCACTGATAAGCTGCACTGATGGAGTTGCACTTATAATCAGGGCGCTGATGAGGCTGCACAGATTATCAGGGCACTGTGTACTGTATAGGTAATAATATGCTGTTCCTGGCATAAATAATTGTGTATTGTAATACAAAAAAGCAGCTGACACAAAATCTTGAATATTGCAAAAGATCGATCATAAAAAGTAAAATAGGTGCAGCGCTAATCAGTTCTAAATAAAAGTGTTCATATCAAAGGACAGAACATAGGTGCAATCTTCTATTAGTGACGTGGAGACCACCATCGACACCCAATCACACAGCCTCTTACCAATTAACACAGACCCTGACTACAAAGGTCTATGGAAGCGGTAGATCATATATAAGGCGCAAGTGGCAATGAAATCCTCTCAGCGTTCCCCCTTAGTACTCCTCTCCATTGGTCTCCATAATCAAACACTTCTCATACTGTAAATGTCACAAAACCACATTATTATAAGCAAGAATCACTTACATTTAGGTTAAAAACTTTCGGCATGTCCAGCATATCCAGTGTGTCTACAGTATATCCACATGCAATAGTTTCAAACCGACAAGATGGCTGCCACGTCCCAGTCTGTAAGAGCGTTGTGCGTCATTGGCTCCTTCCTACGTGTTTTGTCACGATATGACATCATCAGGGGCATAGCCAAATGGTGCTAACGACGGGTATAGATACTTACAGTCACTGGGAGTGCGCGCAACATAAAATTGTGTTCCGGCAACCAGAAATGGCAAGCTCCGACATGTGTGCCAGCAGCCTCATAGCAACATCCTGTATAGCAATATGCACCATAGCCGCCTCGCATTTTATCAGCCTACACCGATCATAAGGAAACCATCCTCTGGGGGAACTGTTTATGTTCCAACACAGCAATCGGCAAATAGTAGTAGATAATATCAATGTAACAAATATAAATATATATTTCACATACTATAAAATTATATTTTTCAACAGATCCTAAAATGGCGCCAACTTGTGGTCATAGACGAAACTACATTAAGAGTAGATGATTCAACCTAATATTAAGCTTGCACAAATAATAAACATTTTTATGACACACGTATTATACATACATTAAAATTACCTAAAACATATTGAGTTGAATAAAATAGTATCACACAGAAAACGTGCCATAATAGCAGAAAACAATAATATAAACTCAAAAAAGAACCAATAAAAAATTGTAAATTCCATTAGCTTAGGTATTATTGATTAAAGCTTTTCATCCCACTCAATATTCATACTGAATGGGGTGTATGTTTTTGCTCTATATATTCAATTTGTCTCAAGTTTGGAAACTCCCCTAATAGTGTTATTACTCCTTCAACTGCCAGAAAATGTATCAAACCCTAGAAACACAGTGCCAGCTGGATTTCTCTCATGGCATAGGTCATACTGCTTAGAGACACTGTGTTTAGGGTAACCTTTAAGGATATTAGCTACATGTTCTTTTAGTCTAACTTGCAACATACATATAATACAACCAATATATTCCAAACCACAAGGACACCTAATAAGGTATACAACATGTTCAGTCATACACGTAATGAAGGGTTTAATATCAAATTGTTGATGGGTGAAGTTAGACTGATATGAACCCACTCTCTTATCTTTTAGGGCATTCATTTTGCATATAGCACATTTCCTACATGGGAAGAAACCTCCCATACTATGAAAGAAAGAGACAATCTTCGGGGGATCTAACACATTCTGAGCTATTTGCAACGTTAAACACTTCCCGCCCACCCTATATAGACGTCATATGACGGCGGCAGGATAATGCGCTCTGCCCGCCCCCCAGTACCCAGCATCTCTGATTTCGGTAAAGAAACGTCCCGACGTAGGCTCTTTACCATATGACCAACTTTACCATATGACCAGCTGTGTCCAATCACAGCTGGTCACATAGTACACAGGAAGAGCTGTTGATGCTTTCCTTAGTTCGTGCCTGACAGGCACGAGTAGAGGAGAGCCGATCTGCGGCTCTTCTGACGGGGGGGGGGTCTGCACTGGTAATCAGAGCATTGATTACCAGTGCAGACCCTTGAGGGGGTGTCACTAGAACCACGAGGGATGCACATCCATGACCCCAGGGATGCCCACCCATGACCCCAGGGATGCCCACCAGGGATGGCAATCAGGGCTCAGGGAGCCCGCCAGTGCCCTCCCCATCAGTGCTGACCACCAGTGCCATCCCCATTAGTTCTGCCCACCAGTGCCCACCAGTGCCTATCATTGCCATCTATCAGTGCCGCCCACCAGTGCCCATTGTTGCCCACCAGTGCCATCTATCAGTGCCCATTAGTGCCCATCAGTGCCACCCATCAGTGCTGCCCACCAGTGCCATCTATCAGTGCCCATCAGTGCCGCCTATCAGTGCCCATCAGTGCCGCCTATCAGTGCCCATCAATGCGGCATATCAGTGCTACCTATCAGTGCCACATATCAGTGCCCATCAGTGCTGCCTATCAGTACCGCATATTAGTGCGGCCTCATCAGTGCTCATCAGTGCAGGAAAAAAACGTATCTAAAATTGTATAACATAACAAAAAAAAAACGTTTTTTTTTTTTTTTTCAAACTTTGTTTAGCAAAAAAGAAAAAACCTTGCGGTTATCAAATACCACCAAAAGAAAGCTCTATTTGTGGGTAAAAAATGACATTAACTTGGTTTAGGTACAGTGTTGCATGACCACGCAATTGTCATTCAAAATGCAACAGCGCTAAAAGCTGAAAATTGGCATGGGCAGGAAGGGGGTGAAAGTGCCCGGTATTGAAGTGGTTTAAAGGTGGTACACCTCTAAAGACAACTGGAGAACTATAATGTAAATGAGAACCCAATACTCCATAATTAAGTAACACATGCCAGTGTTTACCCAACATTTTCTTAACTGATTAGTGTTGAAGAGAATAAGTGGGAAAGAAAGTGTGTTTGAAGGAATCATTTGCTTTAGAGGGTATAGGTCTCAACAACTCTTCCCTATCTCTCTGATCCGCACGAGCAAGGGCATTATCCAATTCAATCACATCATACCCTTTTTCCACAAACTTTCCTTTCAAGGAAGAAGCTTAACGTAGGAAATCATCCCTATTGGTACAATTTCCCTTGAACCTCAAAAATTGATTGACAAGAACGGACCTCAACCATGCCAAATGGTGACAGCTGTGTACTCACTGCTCCCCTTCATAGATCCAGCTCTCCCCACACGGTCTCTGTGTGAGCAAAGGAAAGCCGTTAACAGGCAAAGACCTGTTCTGTTTGCATTTGTGATTGTTTGTGAGAGGACACAGCAATCACTTGGTATAGGGCCACTGTGATTATCCCTTTGCCCGACCTGTGATCTGCTGTGTCCAAGGCACACATCGGTCTAGGCAGGAAGTGGTTAATGAATTTTATTGCACAAAAACACCATATAATACCTTATTGTTTAGTAAAATATAAAAGATAATGTTACGTTGGGTAAAAAAAAAAAAAAAAAAAAACCTAACATGCCACATTTTAAAATTGCGTACACCCGTGAAATGGTGACAAACTATGGTGCTTAAAAATCTTCGTAGGCGATGCTTTAAAAACCTTTACAGGTTACCAGTTTAGATTTACACAAGAGGTCCTGTGCTGGAATTGTTGCTCTCACTATAACATTTGCAGTGATAACTCCATTTACATATGTTTGGCTAAGTATAGTTTAGCCTTTGTGCATGAGTATGGGGGGGGGGGTTGCATTGGCTGTGATAGGTTCTCTATACTGAAACATCTGGGGTCTATTAGTCCTTAGATCGCTTCTCTGCCCTTAGAAGCATCTGGTCAAACCAAGATCAATTTCATGAGATGCCTTCTCATCTGAGCGAAACTGGAAGTGACAGAATCCTCATTACTCCCGATATCTTAGATCATAGAGATGATCAGGGAAGTTTTCAGTTCTAGCCCCCCTTATCTTGTATTTTTGCTTTGTTCTCTGCTATCCTCTTGGGGTGATGGTGCAGGACTTGATTGTTCGGACGTATGTCTTCTGTTTCTGAAGTTTTGGTCCTCAGTCATCTCTATGGTAAGCCAGCAGAACCGCCAGCTTCAGTCATGGGCTCCCCGGTGGAACGGGAGAGCCCAGAAAGGCACTGGATGGCAGAGGAAGGAGGAGGGAACCATTCCACCACATACAGTATGAAACAATCCAGAGGCTGTTTAGATGCTTGGATCACTTTTACCTTTTCAGCCTCACTGGCTGAAAATACAGATACCTGGGACATGACTGCAGCTGCAGCCCTGGTCTAACCACTTCAACCAGTGTTTGTATGGGTACTTCATACAGGCAGGAAGTAGTTAAACACCTCCATGTGGAAAATATTTTTAGTTCTGTCTAAACTCTGACACAGAAAATGGGTTTGTACATGGCTTTTCATTTAGGGATCCAGCAGGTAAACATGGTGGTAGGGGAATATGCAGTGCAATAAATTACTAAAATTAATTCTGAAATTAAGTTGCTAAAATGAAAGTCCAAAAGGCCCAGAGGATCCAAGTAATCCAATTTAGTGTAGGAGAAGGAGGAAGTTGATTATTCCACATGACAGACCCTTCACCAATGAAAATACACCGCGCTCACCTGAGATCAATGACATCTGTGTTACCAGCAGGTCAAAGCAACTTTCCCATGAAGGGTAAAACCAGAGGCAACGGACTTCAAATTCATCGAAATACCCTGGCTACAATTAGGGATTGCGACTCCTCCTAGGATAATTTGAATCAGGATCCCAAAGTAAAAGGTCATAAATAGTGATGAGCCGAACACCCCCCGATTCGGTTCACACCAGAACACCTCGAACAGAGGAAAAGTTTGTTTGAATAAACTAACCCCATTGAAGTCTATGGGACTCGAACCTCGAAAATCAAATGGCCTCATTTTGAAGGCTTAAATGGAAGTTATTGCCCCAAAAAAGTGTAGGGGGGTCCAGGTACTGACCTGGGGAACATGTAGCAATGAAAAAACGTTTTTTAAAATGATCGTTTTTAACCACTTTACGACTTCCCGCCGCAGTTATACTGCGGCAGGCAAAAGCTCCTGTGCGAACCGCCGTAGGTATAAGTCGATCACGCGCAGGCAGCTAGGGGGCGAGCGTGCTGCTTCCGGCTCATCAGCGGGGAAGCCGATGCATGGGGCAGGGGGCTCCGATTGTTGCCTGACACCGACGGTCGTTCACCGCTGAGAGAGAAGAACGGTCAGCTGTTGTAAACACAGGTTACAAATCACAGGTCTCTATGATCATTTCACAAGCCACGCCCCCCCCACAGTTAGAATCACTCCCCTAGGCTCACATTTAACCCATTGATCACCCACAATGTTAACCCCTTCCCTGCCAGTGTCATTATTAACCACTTTACCACCGGAGGATTTTGCTGTCTTACGTCCAGGCCACTTTCTGCGATTCGGCACTGTGCGACTTTAACTGACAATTGCGCGGTCATGCAAAGCTGTACCCAAACAAAATCGACGTCCTTTTTTTCCAACAAACAGAGCTTTCTTTTTGTGGTAAAAAAAAGAGCGTAAATTTTGAAAAAATAACAATATTTTTCACATTTTTTTATATGAAATTCCCCCCCAAAAAATTAAAAAATTAATTTTTTTTTTAAATTTTTGGCCAATTTGTTTTCTGCTATCTATGTTTGGTAAAAAAAATCACAATAAGCATATTTTGATTGGTTTGCGCAAAAGTTATTGCGTTTACTAACTAAGGGAAAGATTTCTGTCATTTTTGGTGTTTTTTTTTTTAACGAGTAATGGCGGCGATCTGCATTTTTTTTTTTTGCAGGACTGTGACATTGCGGGGGACAGATCGGACCCTTGACTGACATTTTTGACACTTTTGGGGGTACCAGTGACATTACTACAGTAATCAGTGCTATAAATATGCACTGTTACTGTAAAAATGACACTGGCAGGGAAGGGGTTCATTTTATTGGAGAGGGAGGGGTTAATGTATGCCTGGTGCTTACTAACGTGTGTGGGGGGAGGTGACTGAGTGACACAGGGACAGATCGCATGTTCAGCTATGCTGAACCATGCAATCTGTCACTGTCTGTCACTTAGGAGATCCGCCCGCTTTGTTTACACAAGCGGGTGGATATCCAAACTCGATTCCCCGACGATCGGGGAAGAGCAGCGGCGATCGCCGCTGCTCCTCCCCTGGCCCGACTCCCGCTGTGAATGAATACAGCGGGAGCGAGCCTCCGGCGACGCGCGAGCGCCGCCCACAAGGGGAGGAGTCCAGCGACGTAGGTCTATGTCGCTGGACGGGAACGAGCCACTGTGCCGCAGTAGAGGCACAGTGAGCAGGGCTAAAGTGGTTAAAGAAACAGTGCATATTTTTAGCACTGATTACTGTAGTAATGTCACTGGTCCCCCCAAAAGTGACAAAAATGTCAGTCAGGGGTCCGATCTGTCCGCAGCAAAGTTGCAGTCCCGCAAAAAGTTGCAGATCGCCGCCATTACTAGTAAAAAAAAAAACAATAAAAATGACAAATCTTTCAGTTAGTAGACGCAATAACTTTTGTGCAAACCAATCAAAATACAATTTTTTTTATCAAAAATATGTAGCCGAAAACAAATTGACCTTAAATATAAAAATATTGTTTTTTGTTTTTTTTCTCAGAATTGTCGCTCTTTTTTTGTTTATAGCGAAAAAAATAAAAAAATCGCACAGGTGCTAAAATACCACCAAAAGAAAGCTCTATTTGTGGGAAAAAAAGGACATAGATTTTATTTAGGTACAGTGTCGCACAACCGCGCAATTGTCCATTAAAGTAACGCAGTGCCGAATGGCAAAATATGGCCTGGTCATTAAGGGGGCAAATCCTTCTGGTCCAGAAGTGGTTAAAGGAGCAGTGTTTTACTGATTTTATTGAGGCTTAAAGCGAAACTATAAAAATTAAAAATTCCTTCAAATATCATGCCTGGGGGGGTCCCTTGAATGTGCATCTCTACAATGTATGTAGCCTGCTGCACCAATACTGCCATTTCTAAAGCAAAAAATTTAATATACAAATATACGTACAAATTTCAAATCGCATGTACTTGTCATACAGGTGCAGAAAAATTGGGCCTTGGTTGTTGGTAGTGCCTGAACACCGTAACCCCTCACAGTTACTCTTGCTGGGTGCAGGAAAGGGCCCTGCTGCTAAAAAATCCATACAGATTTCAAATTGCATGTACTTGTCATACAGGTTCCAAAAATTTGGCCTTTGGTGTTGGTGGTGCCTGAACACCGTAACCCACCCCTCACAGTTACTCTTGCTGGGTGCAGGAACGGGCCCTGCTGGTAAAAATTCCATACAAATTTGAAACTAGCAAAGATCATGTGTTGTATGTGTTCTTATCAGTGATCAAGTGGGGTGCTGTGCTGTCATCTGACCTGGCCAAGGTTGGGTGGGGGCTATGAAAACTGGCTGGAGTGATGGGGACCTGGAAGGTTAGTATCAGCAGGGAATGAAACTGAAATTGGGCCTTGGTTGTTGGTGGTGCCTGAACACCCAGGAATGGGACCTGCTGGTGAGAATTCCATACAGATTTGAAATTGCATGTGCTATACAGGTGCCAAACATTGATCCTTTGTTGGTGGTGGTGCCTGAACACTGTAACCAATCCCTCGCAGTTACTCTTGCTGGGCGCAGGAACGGGACCTGCTGGTAAGAATTCCATACAAATGTGAAATTGCATGTACTATACAGGTGCCAAAAATTGGGCCTTTGCTGTTGGTGGTGCCTGAACATCGTAACCAACCCCTCACAGTACTCTTGCTGGGCGCAGGAACGGGACCTGCTGGTAAGAATTCCGTACACATTTGAAATTGCATGTGCTATAAAGGTGCCAAAAATTGAGCCTTTGCTGTTGGTGGTGCTGGAACACTGTAACCAAGCCCTCACAGATACTTTTGCTGATTGCAGGAACGGGACCTGTTGGTAAGAATTCCATACAAATTTGAAATTGCATGGGCTATACAGGTGCCAAAAATTGGGCCTTTGCTGTTGGTGGTGCCTGAATACCGTAACCCCTCACAATTAGCAGGGCACAGGGACAGGGCCTGCTGTTAAAAATGACATACGACATTTAAATTGTATGCACCTGTCATACAAGTGCAAAAAAAATAGGCCTTGGGGGTTGGTAGTGACCTAAACCAAAAACATTGTTGGAAGCTATCAGAATCAAGGTAGAGGAATAGGCTAGGCAGCAAATGCAGTCTTCAAGGGATGGCAGAACCCTAGCAAATTCAATCAGTTACATCAGCATAAGGGGCTTGATAGCTCTTGTTGATCCAGGACTGGTTAATTTTGATAAGTCAGCTGGTCAACAAAGTCTGTGGACAGACACACTCTTTTGTCAGAAAACCTCCAGCAGCACTGATTGTCCGTTCAGAAAGCACGCTGGAAGGAGTACAGGCCAGAAGCTACATTGCATATTGAGCAAGTTCTGGTCAGTGGTCCATCCTCAAGATCCAGTAACCCAGTGGAGGCAAAGGCAGGTTGAGCTCTGCAACTTTACCCTTGTAACGCGGATCAAGAAGGGTTGCCAACCAGTAATTATCTCTCTCCTTGATAGCACAAATCCTCGGGTCCTTTCGCAGGCTTTGCAGAATCAGGGAGCCCATGCAACGTAAGTTGAAGGAGGCATGAACTTCTGAGTCCTCTGGGTCACTAAGGATGACATTGTAAGCAGGAGCAACCTCTCCCCAACCATGTACAACTCATGGGGTTTCTGGGGAATCAAAACCTTTCCTTGAAGACTGCTGTATGCTATCCTCTACATCCATGCTGCAAAAGTCCTCATCCTCCTCTTCCTCCTGTGTGTGTTCTGGCCCTGCAGGAATGATATCTGCATAAAGGGGGCCTTCTGAGGAAAGGAAGTCCTCCTTTTCCTGCCGCTGTTCTGCCTCAAGTGCCCTGTCCTTGATTCCATGCAGCGTGTGCTCCAGCAAATAGACTAGGGGGATAGTGTCACTAATGCATGCATCGTCCCGGCTCAGCATCCTTGTGGCCTCCTCAAATGGTGACAGGACGATGCATACATCCTTAATCAAAAGCCACTGGTGTGGGGAAAAAAAGCCAAACTCCCCTGACCCTGTCCTTGTGCCACACTCGCACACGTACTCGCTGATGGCCCTCTGCTGCGTGTGCAGCCACTGCAGCATTGCCAACGTTCAGTCGGAATTGGCCACAGACTTTTCTGGCCTGCCTCAGAAGATCTTGGAAGCCCAGGTATCTGGTCAAGAAATGCTACACCACCAGATTCAGAACATGTGCCAAGCATTGAACATGTATCAAGTGCCCCTGTCGAAAGACGGAGAGAAGGTTGGTGCCATTATCGTATACAACCATTCATGGCTCAAGTTGTCATGGCGTCAACCATCTCTGAGCCTGCCCCTGCAGAGCTGACAGAATCTCTGCACTGGTGTGTCTCCCCTTGACATACCAACTGAAGCACAGCATGGCATCTTTTAGCCTGACTGCTTGCGCAGCCCCTTGAATGCTTAGGGAGCACAGCTGCTTCAGAGGACCATTGAGCAGAAGAGGACATGGAGGAGGAGGAGGTGATGGAGTAGCCAGATGTGGCAGAACCAGCACCAGCTTTTTGGAGGCATGAAGGCAAAACAAACTGCAACACTGAACCCTTTCCTGCATCCTTCCCAGCTGCAAGCAGAGTTACCCAGTGCACAGTGAAAGAAATGTAATGCCCCTGTCCATGCCTGCTGGAGCAAGAGTCAGGAGTAATGTGCACCTTCCTGCTGAATGCTTTGTCCAAAGAGGCCAAAACACTACCTTCCACATGACGGTAAAGAGCCGGAATGGCCTTACGCAAAAAGAAATGCCTTTTTGAGACCTGCCACTGTGGTGCAGTACATTCCACAAATTTGCAAAAGGGAGACAAGTCTGCCAGTTGAAAAGGTAGCAACTGTAATGCTAGCAATTTGGCCAAGCTAGCATTAAGACTCTGAACATGTGGATGGCAGGGACAGTATTTCTTTCTATGGTTCAAAAATTGGGGTAGTGAAATTTGCCTGCTGCTCAAATCAAGCACTGGTGTACTGCTAGCAAATTGGGTGCAAGTCTCTGTGTCACTCATTGCTATACCATCATCCCTCTCAATGCTGGTGTTTGAGAAGGCATGAGGTATAGTAGGGTTGGAGATCAGATGAGGAGCAAGGTGATGTATGCTTGTTTTGATCTGGTGCCTCTTTCAGGTGCTGTTTCCAACAGACTGCTTGGCGGGTCATCATATGCCTTGTCAAGCATGTGGTGCCCAAGTGGCTGGTGTTCTGGCCACGCTTGATCTGATTTAGACAGATGTTGCAAACAGAAACGCTGCGGTCTACTGCACAGGTGCTGAAAAAAGCCCACGATAATGAACTTTTGTGAGTCCGCGGGGAGTTTTCAGCACCCTGCACCTGTGGAGCTCTGTGCTATGACACAATAGGTTGGCAACTGCTATAGTGGCCCCTGGAGCACATCCTGCCTCGTTGGAGTTGTGCGTCCTCCTCATCCTCCCCCTCTATCCTGTCAGGAACCCAAGTACAGTCAGTGACCTCATCAACCCCTCCCTCCTCGTCACTGGAGCAAACTTGGCAATATGCTTCAGCTGTGGCAACATGACTGCTGGTCTCTTGTCCGTCATTGTCACCCCCTCTCTAGGCTCACATTATTCCCTTCATCAACCTTCAAACCAACATCACAGCTTTCAAATTGCTGCGCATCCTCCAGCAGCATGTCACTGACACTATGATCGAATAGTTCAGGTGACTCCTCTGTGCATGATGGTGGGGCGACAGAAGAAGTAGCTGTGGAGAAAGAGCCTGTGTAATGGGCCGCTTTGGCAGTTGCGGTGGAAGGCAAACTACGGGGAGCGTGGGTGTCAGAGGACGAGGAGGATGAGGTCGGCTTATTGATCCACTCCACCAACTCTTCCACATGTTGTTAAAAACAAATTAGGTGTAGCGCTTGCAATAAATATACATTAAGAAAACTACACAGTCCTTGTAGACAGACAGTCCAAATAACAGATCTGTGTGTTAAGAATCTTCCAGGTAAGATAGAACAGGGTGCTCCTGAGGACACTCCAAACACCTATCACCATGTGCAGGAAGAACCACCACCAAGGTATAAATTGGCCTCTTACCGCAATAATTTGACCCCCATGACAGAGATCAAAATCAGCCTGTTACAACCTCTACTTGCTAGTCCCGTATCAGCTCACTTACTGACCGCTTCCACTTCCAATCAGATGGTATCACATGCAAAGGAAGGAAACAGCTACCATAGTGTAGTACTATTAAACCAGCTTTATTGGGCACAATATTACAAGTGGCAACTCACATTTGGCTGTAAAATAACGGGCATGTGTGGACCGGAGAGTCCCTGCCGATTCCTGCCGAGAAAATGGCCGCAGCGTCTCCTTCGTGATGCACCGCAGGCTCCTCCTACGCGTTTCGTCAGAGACTGATGTTGTCAGGGGGTGTGGCCTGCGGTGAAAGTCCATCATTTATACGCTGATAGAGAAGGATAGGCGGGGCAATGGGCAGGTCCCGAAACCCGGAAGGAAAACACATTACGTGTAAGCGACCGGAACGGGAATTTCACAGTAAGGATATCCGGACTTAGGATGCGGTCCACATGCGTGTCAGTGCACGGAACCGGACATAAGCCAAATAGCAAATTAAATGTCAATTCACCCTAAGGATATCCAGACTTAAAATGCGGTCCACATGCGTGTCAACGCACGGAACTGGACATAAGCCAAATATCACATTGGATGTCAATCAAGACAAGCCTTAATAATTTATATAAATTCAATGTGAAATTGATCTGATGCCAATGGAAACAAAAAAGTTAAGCCCAAAAGAGCTAAATACACCAGTAACCATTGGCTTGACTAAAGGGATGGTCACAATGAGCCACAGAAGAGACTGGCGCCATCCCCCAGCAGAAATCAAAAACCGGGGAACTCCGACCACACCGCAAAATAAAACACTATATAAAAAATATTCGATATTGACAATTAACAATCATCCTAAAAATACACATAAACAAGAATAAAACATAATCAATGAATAAAACATGATAAAAAGGGCTCTCAAAAGAGAAAAATAGATGTAAGCACATAACTTCATTTATAATGTGCTGAATGGTAACTGATATATAAGCAATATGACTCCCAACCATAATTTATGAATTATTGATGAAGGAATTGATATCCCAATCAATGTTAAGCCCGTGGGGGGCATAAGATTTTAGGCGGTAAATCCAACTGGTCTCCAACTGTGAGACCCCTCTCGTCAGATTACTGCCTCTCCAGTCCCCCGGGAATTTATCAATCCCCATAAACATAGTGCCACTAGGGTCTTTATTATGGCACAGGGCATAATGTCTCGACACGCTATGTTTGGGAAAAGCTTTAATGATATTGGCCACATGCTCGTTTAACCGTACATGCAGCTTGCGTATCGTGCGGCCCACGTATTCCAAACCACGTGGACAACGCAAAAGATATACAACATAGCGTGTAGAACATGTGATGAATAGTTTAATCTTATACTCCTGCTGTGTCCTATTAGAGAGAAAAGATTCAACTCTTCTCGATCTACAGGTATTGATCTTACATATTGCACACTTCCTGCATGGATAAAAGCCCCATCTTTGCTGAAAAAAGGAAACAGTCCTTGGGGGGTCAACAATGTTTGGAGCAATCTGAAGTCTAAGTGGAGGTACACCTCTAAAAATAACTTTCGGTGTCTCCGGTAGAATTGGTCCCAAAACACTGTCATTTTTCAAAATATTGAATTGAGTAAGAGGAGAAAAACGCATGTTGGAAATCATCATTCCTTGTGCGTACACGTGGTTGTAAAAGCTCTTCTCTATTGCGGTTGTCAGCCTTTACAAGAGCTTTCTCGAGCTCCTCTTCTCTATAACCTTTCTCCAAGAACTTTGACTTCAACACAGCGGATTTACGCAAAAAGTCAGACCTATTGGAACAATTCCTCCTCAGTCTGAGGAATTGACTGACAGGAACGGATCTAAGCCACGACGCATGATGGCAACTAGACGTGTCAATAAATCCGTTCCTGTCAGTCTCCTTGAAAAATGTAGAGGTCTCCAAGGTGTTACCCACCACCTTGATTTTCAAATCAAGGAAGTGTATCTCGGTCTTACTGCTTTCATGCGCAAGCTTGATACCTCTATCATTGTTGTTAAGCATCAAAATGAAATTATCCAAAGATGCCGCATCGCCATCCCATAGGAGGAAGATGTCATCGATGTACCTCCGCCAGAGAATAATCTCTGGTCTAGGATCGTCACCGATGACATCCTCCTCCCACTTGGCCATGAACAAATTGGCCATGCTGGGCGCAAATTTTGCGCCCATGGCCACACCCCTATTTTGTTTGTAAAATGTTCCTCCGAACCAAAAATTATTGTGGGCTTTCAAAATAATTGAAAGCTCTTGTAAAGGCTGACAACCGCAATAGAGAAGAGCTTTTACAACCACGTGCACGCACAAGGAATGATGATTTCCAACATGCGTTTTTCTCCTCTTACTCAATTCAACATTTCTCAGTGAGAAAAATTATCCAGAAACACTGGCATATTTTGAAAAATGACAGTGTTTTGGGACCAATTCTACCGGAGACACCGAAAGTTATTTTTAGAGGTGTACCTCCACTTAGACTTCAGATTGCTCCAAACATTGTTGACCCCCCAAGGACTGTTTCCTTTTTTCAGCAAAGAGGGGGCTTTTATCCATGCAGGAAGTGTGCAATATGTAAAATCAATACCTGTAGATCGAGAAGAGTTGAATCTTTTCTCTCTAATAGGACACAGCAGGAGTATAAGATTAAACCATTCATCACATGTTCTACATGCTATGTTGTATATCTTTTGCGTTGTCCGCGTGGTTTGGAATACGCGGTGCGTCACGAAGGAGACGCGGCGGCCATTTTCTCGGCAGGAATCGATCTTCAGGGACGCTCCGGTCCACACATGCCCGTTATTTTACAGCCAAATGTGAGTTGCCACTTGTGATATTGTGCCCAATAAAGCTGGTTTAATAGTACTACACTATGGTAGCTGTTTCCTTCCTTTGCATGTGATACCATCTGATTGGAAGTGGAAGCGGTCAGTAAGTGAGCTGATACGGGACTAGCAAGTGGAGGTTGTAACAGGCTGATTTTGATCTCTGTCATGGGGGTCAAATTATTGCGGTAAGAGGCCAATTTATACCTTGGTGGTGGTTCTTCCTGCACATGGTGATCGGTGTTTGGAGTGTCCTCAGGAGCACCCTGTTCTATCTTACCTGGAAGATTCTTAAAACACAGATCTGTTATTTGGACTGTCTGTCTACAAGGACTGTGTAGTTCTCTTAATGTATATTTATTGCAAGCGCTACACCTAATTTGTTTTTAATTTCTAAGTGGATCTGTTTTTCTAATTCATGGATCAAGTGTTGGCAGGTCATTCATTTATCTTATTTTGAATTGCAAACCTAAAATTGTTGACGTGCGCAGCATATCCCACATTTCTCTTCCACATGTTGTGGCTGAATAGCATGGGCAGCAGCAGAAAAAGGACAAACGTGCCCCGCCTGCAGAGGATGCACTATGTCGACTGTGACCACCACTTTTCACAATGGACACAGAGGCAGCTTGCCCTCTCTTTGTGGCCTGTGAGCGTTGGCCTTTCCTTGTTGGCCTTTCGGACATGATGTTAATACAGATCAATATAGGGTATTCGCAACTGACCAATAGATACTCAATGACCTGATATGATGTAATTGATAGCCCTATAGATTCGCTTTGGAGGTTATAGATGTACGCAAGCGACCGATTAACAATACTCTCACTGATGTGATGTAATCGATAGCCCTATAGATGATGAGCTATCGTGGTTATAGTATGTACGCAAGTGACTGATTAACAATACTCTCACTGATGTGATGTAATCGATAGCTCTATTGATGATGAGCTGTACTAGTTATAGTATGTACGCAAGAGACCGATTAATAATACTCTCACTGATGTGATGTAATTGATAGCCTTATAGATGACGAGCTGTCGCGGTTATAGTATGTACGCAAGTGACCAACTAACAAGACTCTCACTGATGTGATGTAATCGATAGCCCTATAGATGACGATCTGTGATGGTTATAGATGTATGTAAGTGACCGATTAACAATACTCTCACTGATGTGATGTAATCAATAGCCCTATAGATGACGAGCTGTCGTGGTTATAGTATGTACGGAAGTGACCGATTAACAATTCTTTCACTAATGTGATGTAATCGATAGCCCTATAGATGATGAGCTGTCATGGTTATAGTATGTACGCGACAGCAAGTGACTGATTAACAATACTCTCACTGATGTGATGTCATCGATAGCCCTATAGATGAGAAATTCCCCCCCCCCCCCGCTAGAGATGAATCACTGGCGCTGCACTGTCTTACAACTGCGAAGAAACAAATCTCTCCCTGCCTGAAACATGTTCCTGGCCCTCCCTACACTGCTAGGAATGAATCACTGGCACTTTCTGTCAAACTGCAAAGAAACAAATCTCTCCCTGCCTCAAACACGTTCCTGGCCCTCCCTACACTGCTAGGAATGTCTCACTGGTGCTGCACTGTTTGACAAACTGCAAAGAAATGAATCTCTCCCTCCCAGTGGCGTCACTAGGGTTGGTGTTACCCGGTGCGGTAACTCGCGGTGTCACCCCAACCCCTTTAATGTTTTTTTTTTTGTTTTTTTTTACTAATGTAACTTGTAAATCATAGCTCCCATATAACACTAAATGTAATGGCAATAGCGACATTAATAACTAGGAGAATTAAAATGATCTTTAATTTACAATATCAAATGAAAATAATAAAACACAGCTGTCAAGTCCCTATGCATCTCTATGGGGGAAATCGGATGGGAAAGGACCATCTATCTGTTCTCATCCGATCCCCTGGACGGATGGAAAATAGGGTTTCCATCCATCCAGATTTAATGGATCGGATTGGATGTCAGCGGACATAGAGATGCATGGGGTGACCGCTCAGATCCGCCAAAAAAACGACAGGTGGATCTTAGCGGTCCGCCTGTGTGAAAGGGTCCTTACATATAAAAGACCAAAGTGCATTTCCTTAGTGCAAATTCATATACAGTACTCTATTCAAAACATATATGCAATATTCATACATAATATTTGTATTATTCAAAAAAAGTGCAATTATATTTACTCATAAAAAAGTGCCAATGTGGAAAATAGTGCAATTAAATTTAAGGTGCCCAGACAGATATAAGGTGCCCAGACAGATATAAGGTGCTTCTTTTTGATTTGTGCCGTTAAATAGTCCGTAACTTCAATATGTTTTATTTATCAGATGCAGTGCTTGTCTCCCTCTCAGCAATCAGTTTATTCACCCTTAGGCCCCTTTCACACAGGCGGACCATTCAGATCCGCCTGTCCGTTTTTTTTGGCGGATCTGAACGGTCCCCTTATTCATCTCTATGGGGCATCGGATGTCAGCGGAGACATGTCCGCTGAAATCCGATCCGATCCGTCAAATCTGGACAGATGGAAACCCTATTTTCCATCCGTTCAGCGGATTGGATGAGAACGGACGTACGGTCTGTTCCCATCCGATTCCCCCATAGAGATGCATGGGGACCTGAGAGCTGTATCTCTGCACACAGCGCAGAGATACAGCTGTCATCTTCTTGCTCAGCAGGGGATTGGTGGATCGATCCCCTGCTGAGATAAACGGATGGACGGACAGTGTGAAAGGGGCCTTAGTGTCAGTGTGAATTTGCTATTCCTCCTCCTCTGTGTGCAAGGGCCACTCCCCAGATAGATTCGGACCTGCAAGGACCCCCTGCGTTTTGAGTACAGTACAGATGTCCTTCTAGTGGGTCTCCCCTGTGTCATCTTTCATGCACTGGGGAGAGAAATATAAAAAATCGCATCCAGACAAAGAAACATACCCAAAAGAGGAGCTGGGAATAATGCAGAGAGACGGTCTGGATGCGATTTTTTATATTTCTCTCCCCAGTGCATGAAAGATGGCACAGGGGAGACCCACTAGGAGGACATCTGTACTGTACTCAAAACGCAGGGGGTCCTTGCAGGCCTGAATCTGTCTGGGGAGTGGTCCTGGCTTGCACACTGAGGAGGAATAGTTCACACTGACACTGTCTAAAGATGAAACTTACTGCTGCCTGAGAGTGACATGATACAGGCGATGGGTTCAGAGATTGTGGACATGATAGAGATGGTCAAAGGCTAAGGACACAGCTGACAGAAAAGGCTTCTCACCTAGCCATGAATCTGTACAATGTTCTGTGTATGGGGGAGGGGAGGGAGGTCAGTGTGGTTTGCTCAGTACAGACACACACAAGTGTGTGTGTCCCTGAGAATGGCTGCTGCTCGCCCCCCACCCTCACAAAAAACAACACAGAAAAAGCACAGCTATTGTCATTTCCCCAGAGATGGAGCTGCAGAGAGCCCAAATTCCACAGTAGAAATGCACCTCTGCTTTCATGAACTCCAGCCTCACACGTGCTGCAGAGTTCAGCTGAAGAGAGCCCTGCTATATTCATCTTCACCTCTACTAGGCTGCCCACGCCCCCTCTCCGACACCCGCCCAATCAGAGAGAGGCAAACACCACCTGACCTCCTCGCATACTAAATCCATTGGAAAGGACGGAGAAGGCAGGGGGAGGATCTGAGAAAGCTCCCAGAAAGTTAACCTGTGTGTTACCTCAGCACTGTGGGGGTTTTACAATGCATAGCAGAGCCTAGGCAGCAGACGAGACGGACACTCAGTACTATGCGGCGATGCGATGCCGGCCCGCATAGATGAGAGGCAGAGTGGTGTCACCCTCCCCCCTGTGGACACCATGGTGCGGCCTGCCCCCCCCCCGCACCCGCCTTGTGACGCCTCTGCTCCCTCCCTCAAACACGTTCCTGGCCCTCCGTACACTGTTAGGAATGTCTCTCTGCACTGTCTGACAAACTCCAAAAAAGCTACTCTCGCCCTGCCTCACATGCGTCCCTCTCCCTGTCTCCTCACCGCACAATCACACTACACGCTGATGCTGCGCGGGCAGCCTTTATGTAGTGCGGGGCGTATACTTGGCTCAGAGCCATGATTGACTAAAGGCAGCTTGCATTTAGTCCAATCATGGCAGAGATCATTTGATTGGCCAAAGCATGAGGTCAGGGAGCATACTTTGGCCAATCACATAACGTGCTGCACGAGCGGCGCACGTGCAGTGCATTATGGGAATCTCGAATTTCCCACGAAGAACCACATTTGTTCATCATTCGACGAACGATCGTACGACCGATGTTTGAGTCGAAGTTAGCTTAGACTCAAACTCGAAGCTCATCCCTAGTCATAAATGACACGAACAAAGCTCCACGGAATCCTAATGTGGATATGAAGATCGGATACAGCGTTGTAGCAATGCTAACAGGCGGACAGCGGTGCCACCGACTGAACCGAGGTTAGCAGCGGGTGAGGTAGTAAAGCTCCATCCGTAATAAAGCTCCAGCGTCACCCACTGCTATCCTTGGTTCAGTCGGCGGCCCAGCTGTCCGGCTGTTAGCATTGCTACAACGCTGTATCCGATCTTCATATCCTCATTAGGATTTCACTTTGAGCCACATGCTACATCCTTATGACTTTACATAGTTACATAGTTAGTCAGGTTGAAAAAAGACACAAGTCCATCCGGTTCAACCATAAAAAAAAAAAACAGTATGGCTCCTTTCACACGGCCGCTCCGTGTGTCCGCAAATCATCCCATCAGTTTGCGGATGATTTGCGGACATAATGTAAGTGAATGGCACTGCGGGTGTCAGCAGAATACCATCCGCTGACACCCGATTTTCCTCCTTTCAGTTCTGTTCCGTTTTTACAAATGGAACAGAACCCCATTTTTCCTTCCGTGTAAAAAACGGAAAGGAAGGAAAATCGGATGTCAGCGGTGTCATCCGCTGACATCCCCAGTGCCATATACTTACATTATGTCCGCATATCATCCGCAAACGGATGGGATGATATGCGGGCACACGGAGCGGATGACACAAATGTCATCCGCTCCGTGGAAAAAGAAAAAAAAAAGTCCCGCAGCGGACCTTTCACACGGAGCGGCCGTGTGAAAGGAGCCTATTGAAAACCCTACCATACAATCCCATATACAGTACACAATCCTATACCCGCTGTTGATCCAGAGGAAGGTGAAAATAAACCCCAGCAAAGCATGATCCACTTTGCTACAGCAGGGGAAAAAAATTCCTTCCTTATTCCCCGAGAGGCTATCCGATATTCCCTGGATCAACTTTACCTAAAAAAAATTTTAGTATTATATTTATCATTTATCATTTATCATCATTTATATTATGTACACCTAGGAAATAATTCAGGCCTTTTTTAAAGCAATCTAGTGAGCTAGCCAGAACCACCTCTGGAGGGAGTCTATTCCACATTTCACAGCTCTTATGGTGAAGAAACCTTTACGTATTTGGAGACGAAATCTGTTTTCCTTTAGACTTAAAGAGTGCCCCCTTGTCCTCTGTGTTAACCTTAAAGTGAACAACTCAAACCCAAGTTCACTTTATGGACCCTTTATGTATTTATATATGTTGATCATATCCCCCCTTAATCTCCTCTTCTCAAGAGAGAATAAATTCAGTTCATCTAATCTTTTCTCATAGCTGAGGTCCTTCATGCCTCTTATCAGTTTGGTTGCCCTTCTATGCACTTTCTCCAGTTCCCCAATATCCTTTTAAGAACTGGTGCCCAAAACTAAACTGCATATTCCAGATGAGGTCTTACTAATGATTTGTACAGGGGCAAAATTATATCTCTCTCTCTGGAGTCCATGCCTCTGTTAATACAAGAAAGGACTTTGCTTGCTTTGGAAACAGCAGCTTGGTATTGCATGCTATTATTAAGCTTATGATCTACCAGAACACCCAGATCCTTTTCCGCTATGGATTCCCCCAGTTCTGCTCCACCTAGTATGTATGATGCATGCATATTCTTAGCCCCCAAGTGCATACTTTACATTTATTCACATTAAACCTAATTTGCCACATAGTTGCTCAATGAAACAGTACATTGAGGTCAGCTTGTAAGTTGGAGTCATCCTGTAAAGAAGTTATTCCACTGCAAAGCTTGGTGTCATCTGCAAAGACTGAAATGGTATCCCAGACCCTATATCATTTATAAAGATGTTAAAAAGTAAGGGTCCCAACACTGAACCTTGGGGTGCACCACTGATAACTTTAGACCATTCAGAGTAAGAATCCTTAACCACTACTCTCTGAATTCTATCTTTTAGCCAATTTTCTATCCAATTACAAACCGATCTTTCCAAGCCTGTAGACTTTACCTTACACATTAGCCGTGTGTGGGGAACTGTGTCAAACGCTTTTGCAAAATCCAAGTATACTACGTCCACGGCCACCCCTCATTCCAAGGTTTTACTTACCTCCTCATAAAAAGAAATCAGGTTTGTTTGACAACCTCTGTCTCTCATGAATCCATGCTGTCTGTTGCTTAAAATATTTTTTCCAGAAAGAACTCATCTATGTGGTCTTTTATTAAACTCTCCAATATCTTCCCGACTATAGAAGTTAAATTGACAGGTCTATAGTTACTTGGCAAAGACTTTGATCCCTTTTTAAATATACAGTAGGCACCACATTGGCCCTACGCCAATCCAGTGATACTATTTCAGTCCTTAACGAGTCCCTAAAAATTAGAAACAAAGGCTTAGAAATTACAGCGCTCAATTCTTTTAGGATGCGTGGGTGGATGCCATCTGGTCCAGGCTCTTTATCCACCCTTATTCTGTCTAAATATTTCAGGACCATATCACTTTTGATCCATTGTGGATCATTTGGGGCTGTGTTAATACCGTCCTCATTATGGTCATGAGCTCCCCCATGCTCCTTTGTATATACAGAGCTGAAGAAAGTATTTAATAAATTTGAAATAAAAATGTGTGGAGGCTGTTATAAGGCGCTACCTATAAATTATGACTTATAAAAATAAATATCACATAAAAGTGATATAAAGTGCAATGTGCCAGTGAATACCAAAACAGCAGTACTGTATATGTACCACAGACCCCCAACTGCTATACTGTGAGCCAACGGAAGGTGCAATAAATAATACTAATAAAGTGCACAAGATATGAAAATTATTTATTGAGAAATAAAGTGCAAAGTGACAGTGAAATGTGAATAGTGCAAATTATCACAAAAAACGCACCATAAAAAGTGCATATGAATTCCTCAAGGATGGTGTATATTCAAATCAACCAATTTTGAAATAGTAGGAAGGTGAACTCTTTGCCTAAAGACCTCAGCAAAGTGTCCAAAATAACATCAGAAAATGATATCCTCAAATTATAGAAAGAAGGTGAATTGAGAAAATAAAAAACAAAAAAAAAGTGTTTGCATCCGTGTTCACCACTAGATGTCACACTGGTAATACGACCTGTATATAGAGAGACAGGCTGACAAAAACTCCAGGGTTTCTTCAAATTCTGAAGGGCAGATTTAGTAGCGATCTTGATGATCTAGATGCTCCAACAGAAATATAACCCCATAGTTGTAAAATTTGCAAGGCAATAATGTAGAAAAAGCAGTGTAGACTCACTCGTTGGGCTGATCAGGATCAGTGTATTGCACGCCGAGAAGCTTCCGCGTTCCACGGCTCTGGCTCCATAACCGGAAGTGACGTAAGACGCTAAGACTCCACCCTACTCGTTTCGTCATAGGACAACACAATGTCACAAAAAAGTTGTTCCCCACATGGTACAGTGTCACTTAAAAGTGATATTATTGAAATGGAAGGAGTATCAGACCACTGCAAATCTACTAAGACCTGGCCGTCCCTCTAAACTTTCAGCTCATACAAGGAGAAAACTGATCAGAGATGCAGCCAAGAGGCCCATGATCACTCTGGATGAACTGCAGAGATCTCCAGCTGTGGTGGGAGACTCTGTCCATAGGACAACAATCAGTCATATACTGCACAAATCTGGCCTTTATGGAAGAGTGGCAAGAAGAAAGCTATTTCTTAAAGATATCCATAAAAAGTGTTGTTTAAAGTTTGCCACAAGCCACCTGGGAGACACACCAAACACGTGGAAGAAGGTGCTCTGGTCAGATGAAACCAAAATCGAACTTTTTGGCAACAATGCAAAACGTTATGTTTGGTGTAAAAGCAACACAGCTCATCACCCTGAACACACCATCCCCACTGTGAAACATGGTGGTGGCAGCATCATGGTTGGGTTTGGGCCTGCTTTTCTTCAGCAGGGACAGGGAAGATGGTTAAAATTGATGGGAAGATGGATGGAGCCAAATACAGGACCATTCTGGAAGAAAACCTGATGGAGTCTGCAAAAAACCTGAGACTGGGACGGTGATTTGTCTTCCAACAAGACAACGATCCAAAACATAAAGCAAAATTTACAATGGAATGGTTCACAATAAACATATCCAGGTGTTAGAATGGCCAAGTCAAAGTCCAGACCTGAATCCAATCGAGAATCTGTGGAAAGAACTGAAAACCGCTGTTCACAAACGTTCTCCATCCAACCTCACTGAGCTCGAGCTGTTTTGCAAGGAGGAATGGTCAAAAATTTCAGTCTGTCGATGTGCAAAACTGATAGAGACATACCCCAAGTGACTTACCGCTGTAATCCCAGCAAAAGGTGGCGCTACAAAGTATTAACTTAAGGGGGCTGAATAATTTTGCACGCCCAATTTTTCAGTTTTTTATTTGTTAACAAAGTTTGAAATATCCATTAAATTTCGTTGCACTTCATGATTGTGTCCCACTTGTTGTTGATTCTTCACAAAAAAATACAGTTTTATATCTTATATATATAAGGCACTGTACATGCGGCACACTGTGCACTGCACAAAACCTTGAAATCTTGCTAGCACACATTTTCCCAGTTACAACAATAATAAAACCAGCAGAAAATTTCAGATCCTGTTCAAATCTGCTGTTTTAAACTCTGTTTTTTAACTCACCACTTAGTCAAGTTCCACTTGTCAGAGTTCCAGCAAGCAAAAAGGTGGCAAGCTCAAGGATGAGCAAGCTCAAATGAGTCCAGCAGAAATTTAAATAGGACCTGAAGCACCTGTCAGCAATTAACCACCCCCCTTAATTAGTAGCAGTGGCGGCTGGTGAAGTTTTAAGATGGTGGGGCGCAAGTCCCTGCCCTTCCATTTGACCCCTCCCATTTCCCAGAAGCCCCGCCCCTTATAGACTCCACCCATTTTGTCCCCTGTATTTTGCTTGCATGAACAAATTCTCCCAATATATCACATATTAAAGGGTCCATCAGTACTATTATATCCCATAATAGGGAGCAGGGGCCCTATTATGGCATATACTGTGAGAGACACCCTATTATGGGATACACTGACTGAGAGTGACACAAACCCCCACAGTACAGAACCCCCCCAGCACAAACCTCTCAAGCACAAACCCCGCACAAACCCCTCAAGCACAAACCCCCTAGCACAAACCCCACAGTACAGGCCCCCTAGCACAAACCCCACAGTACAGGCCCCCTAGCACAAACCCCACAGTACAGGCCCCCTAGCACAAACCCCACAGTACAGGCCCCCTAGCACTAATCCCACAGTACAGACCCCCTAGCACTAATCCAACAGTACAGGCCCCCTAGCACAAACCCCACAGTACAGGCCCCATTGTACAAACCCCACAGTACAGACCCCCTAGCACAAACCCCACAGTACAGGCCCCCTTTCAATGTAGTGACCAGCATACATGCCCCTTTCAATGTAGTGACCAGCATACATGCCCTTTTCAATGTAGTGACCAGCATAGATGCCCCTTACAATGTAGTGACCAGCATACATGCCCCTTTCAATGCAGTGACCAGCATACATGCCCCTTTCAATGTAGTGACCAGCGTACATGCCCCTTACAATGTAGTGACCAGCATACATGCCCCTTTCAATGCAGTGACCAGCATACATGCCCCTTTCAATGTAGTGACCAGCGTACATGCCCCTTTCAATGTAGTGACCAGCGTACATGCCCCTTTCAATGTAGTGACCAGCATACATGCCCCCTTCAATGTAGTGACCAGCATACATGCCCCTTCAATGTAGTGACCAGCATACATGCCCCTTCAATGTAGTGACCAGCATAATTGGTGATTTCAGATAGCGGCTGGTCTGTGGCAGGGAATGAGTCAAGTGGTGAAGGATGTGGGGAGGTCGAGTTTGAGGTGGCAGTGAAGGGGTTAATATACTGACCGAGGTCTGTGTCCTCTCTGCGGGGTTTAGATTTAGCAGGGCTGGCTGTGGTAGGTGTAGCAGGGGGAGAGGACTCACCATCCAGCGTTGTGAAGGAGAAGGAGTGCTGCTGCTGCTGACTGAAGACAAATCCTGCTTGTGAGGAGAGGAGCTGCTCTGTCTGTGGGAGGGAGCCGTCAGTGCCATCTTGCCCTCGGCTCGAGTCTGACAAGGGGAAGAAGTTGGTGAGCTTCTGGGGCCCTTTGTGGAGCTTCCTGCGCCTGGACATTATCCCGGAGGGTGGTGTGGGTCTCCTGGGTCGGTGTAGGGAGGCACACTTGTGCCTTTGGTGCAGTCGGTTAGAGCCGCTGTTAGCTGGGGATGTCACAGAGCTGCGGTTTCAGGCTTCCATCCGCTCCACCGGCTAGCCACGCCCCCTGGATGTCCTCCTGTGATTGGTCCAGGCTGGAGACTGGACCAATCACAGCCAGGACATCAGTAAACTGGGGAGTGTCGGGGCGCATTGCTCTGCGCCCCGATGACCCCCAGAAGGCCACCAATCGGCGGCTCTGCGGCACGCACGTGGGGTGCAAAACCCCACCCCCCCAAAGCCACCAGTTAGTCCGGCGCCCCTATTGGGCCACAGTTTGGGGGGGCGGCGCCCCTGCGCCCCCTATAGACCAGCCACCACTGATTAGTATTCTGAAGTAAGGAAAGAAAGATAGAGGAAAAAAAAGGCTATTTAAAAAAAAGTGACAGAAAAAAAAAAAGTGTAACAAAAAAAGGGAAAAAAACCCCCAAAAAACAGAAAAGAGCCCCTTAAAATGCAAACAGTCACCAGCAGTCAAAATCAAAAACTGTTTATCACTCTCCACTCAAATTTCCCGCTCTTCAGTCTCTAAACAGTAAATCTGGGGGCTTCTGAACTAGTTTTTATGTAAATTTATTTTTAACAATTGGTTATAAGCAAGATTACGCTACGTGAAATTTTTTTCCTTTATGCAGTATCATATATCATGAAAATTTGCTGAAAGACATGATAATTTTTATGTTAACCAGTTGCCAACTGCCCTATAGTACATTTACTGCGACAGGGCAGTGGCTCTGTGCAAGATCACATATATACATGACCTGCGCTCCCTCTGTGTTCCTGAGCCGGGTACGTGCTTGCGTACCTGCTGGGTTGGGGGTGCTGTGATTTGATCCAGCACAGATCAGTTAATAGCTTCAGGCCAATGATATATGGCCTGGCCTGGAACTGCTGATCAGTTCCGACAAATCACAGAACCTTCTGTGTCTGTGTTTACATTACTCAGACACAGGGAATTATGTCATCTTTTTTCCTGGAGTCCTTTCTGGATCCAGCGTGAGAAGAGAGAACATCAGACTTTTATTTAGACTTACATAGAACATCAGACTTTTACATAGTTAGGCACATTTTAAATCACTATACTGACAACAGATCACATAGTTAGGCACATTTAACCCCCTGAATTCCCCCTCAAGTTAACCCTTTTACTTTTTTGCTGATCACTGTACTGGCAGTTAGTGACAGTCCGAGATAGCATCAGAGTACCTACCACATATATCTATTAAAGTTTAACCCCCTGATTGCCCCCCAGTAACCCTTTCACTGCCCTGTCACAGTGTCATTAGTACAGTGTACAGATCTTTTTCCTGATCACCGTATTAGTGTCCCGGTTGACGCTAGATAGTGTTGGTGTCAGCATCAATCCCAGATAGCGTCAGTTTCCTGCCACATATTCACTAATACATTTTAACCCTTTGATTGCCAATAACACACAGTAACTTGCATATACAGTAAGCCTTTAAAATGGGGACTTTATTTTTTTTAAGTTCGGATTCCTTAGACTTTAATAGGGTTTGCAGTTTGGGTCTAAACTGTTTCCATGTTTGGGAGTTCTGGTGGATGTTCGGCCCATCAGTACTGCATTGCATGGAATCAATGGCTTCTATAGAGGAGGGCTTGAGGCCCAATGGGAGAGTATGATTTAATAGGCTATGTTGAGATGAATCAAAAGGAACCAAAAAAGCCATTCACAGAACTATTAAGATGCACAGAAGATCCTTCTCCGAACTCTTCATGTCTCTTGACATCAAAACTCTTAAAATTACATAGTTACAAAGTTGGTGAGGTTGAAAAAAGACTTCAGTACATCCAGTTCAACCCATAATGTGTGTGCGTGTGTGTGTGTTTACTAAAATAAATTATTTCTAATTTTGAGACTAAGGGGGGTTGATTTACTAAAACTGGTGAGTTCAAAACCTGGTGCAGCTGTGTATGATAGCCAATCAGCTTCTATCTTCAGCTTGTTCAATTAAGCTTTGCCAAAAAACCAGGAAGCTGATTTCTGTGCAGATTTTGCACTCTCCAGTTTTAGTAAATCAACCACAGTGTCTCAAACCTTGCAAATCATTCTTGCATACCCCTTGGTAAACCCTACATCCAGAACCTCTAGTTCATAGCACTGCAGTGCACTGAACCACTGAACCACAAAAGAGCCAAGTTCGTAACCTTGTCCCTGTGAGGAGCCTTGCGCCCCGAGGGTTACCAAAGAAAAAGTGACCATAAGTTGGTACATTGAACAAAGCTATAAACACAACACTACCGTAGCAACACTTTTGTTTTTGCCCACATTTTTCATGAGCTGAACTCAGAGATCTAAGACTTTTTCTATGTACACAAAAGGCCTATTTCTCTCAAATATTGTTCCCAAATCTGGCTAAATCTGCGTTAGTGAGCACTTCTCCTTTGCCGAGATAATCCATCCACCTCACAGGTGTGGCATATCAAAATGCCGATTGGACAGCATAATTATTGCACATGTGTGCCTTAGACTGGCCACAATAAAAGGCCTCTTTAAAATGTGCAGTTTTATCACACAGCACAATGCCACAAATGTCGCAAGTTTTGAGGTAGCGTGCAATTGGCATGCTGACTGCAGGAATGTCCACCAGAGCTGTTGCCCGTGAATTGAATGTTCATTTATCTACCATAAGTCATCTCCAAAGGCGTTTCAGAGAATTTGGCAAAATATCCAACAGGCCGCACAACCCTAGACCACGCACGCGTAACCATACCATCCCAGGACCTTCACATCCAGCATCTTCACCTCCCAAGATCATCTGAGACCAGCCACCCAGACAGCTGCTGCAACAATCGGTTTGCATAACCAAAGAATTTCTGCACAAACTTTAGAAACCATCTCTGGGAAGCTCATCTGCATGCTCGTTGTCCTCATCAGGGTCTCCGCCTGACTGCAGTTCATTGTCGTAACCTACTTGAGTGGGCAAATGCTTACATTTGATGGTGTCTGGTACTTTGGAGAGGTGTTCTCTTTATGGATGAATCCCGGTTTTCCCTGTACAGGGCAGATGGCAGACAGCGTGTATGGCATCGTGTGGGTGAGCGGTTTGCTGATGTCAAGTGTCGAGTGGCCTATGGTTGCGGTGGTAATCCCTCACAGTTACTCTTGCTGGGTGCAGGAACAGGACCTGTTGGTAAGAATTCAATACAAATTTAAAATAGCATGTACTTGTCATACAGGTGCCAAAAAATTGGGACTTTGGTGTTGGTGGTGCCTGAACCCCGTAACCAACCCCTCACAGTTACTCTTGCTGGGTGCAGGAATGGGACCTGCTGGTAAGAATTCCATACAAGTTTGAAATTGCATGTACTTGTCATACAGGTGCCAAAAATTGGGCCTTTCATGTTGTTGTTGCCTGAACACCGTAACCCCTCACAGTTACTCTGGCTGGGTGCAGGGAACAGGGACAGGGCCTGCTGTTAAAAATTACATACGAAATTTAAATTGTATGCACCTGTCAATTAGGCCTTGGGGGTTGGTGGTGACCTAAACCAAAAACATTGTTGGAAGCTGGCAGAATAAGGGTTGAGGAATAGGATATGCAGCATATCCAATATTCAAGAGATGGCAGACCCCTAGCAAATTCAATAAGTTACATCAGCATCTGGGGCTTGATAGCTTCTGTTGATCCAGGACTGATTCATTTTGATAAAAGTCAGCTGGTCAACAGAGTCTGTGGACAGACACACTCTTTTGTCCATTCCAAAAGCTCCAGACGCACTGAACGTCTGTTCGGAAAGCACGCTGGAAGCAGGACAGGCCAGTAGCTCCATTGCATATTGAGCAAGTTCTGGCCAGTGGTCCATCCTCAAGACCCAGTAACCCAGTGGATGCTCCCTTAGAAAGGTCTCCAAGTCTGCTCTTGCCACTAGATAATCATGCACCATATGATGGAGACGTTGGCGATGGTTCCTTAAACCTAACAGCCCTGGGAGCTGCTGAGGACTAAAGAACTGTTTAAAGGCATCGGTCAGCCGTCCGCCTTCTCCACCGTTCCTCCTTTGGCTGAACGATGCCTCAGAAACACATCCAGAGAATAATAACCTCCCAGTGTCTGGAAAGGCGGTACACACATTTTTTTCAAGGCCTCCTCAAAATGTTTCATCCTCTGCTCCCCTGGGAAGGCAGGATGAGCTCTGCAACTTTACCCTTGTAACGTGAATCAAGAAGGGTTGCCAACCAAAGTCCACGGTTCTGAATCTGGGAGTCGACTTCCGGGCTCAAACCCTGCTCAAATCTTTGGTTCCCATCCCTTGGTCTTCTGACAAAATCCACTATTTAGGTATTGACCTGCCGGCAGATCCCACGAAACTCTTGATAGTTAATATAACTAGACTTCTCAACAAACTAGACGTGGAAACCACACGCATGAAATCTCTGTGCTTAACCTGGCACGGTAGGGTGACCGCATACAAAATGTTTCTACTACCTCAAATCCTGTACCTGTTCAGAGCCCTCCCCGTACACTACCCGGCAACGAGTTTGGCCAAATCCTCTAACCAAATTAAAAAATATATCTGGGAAGGCAAAAGGGCTCGCTGCTCATCCTCCATTCTGACCACCAAGAGATGCTTTGGAGGAGCTGCGGTACCTGAAATTCAGGGATACTACTGGGCCACTATGTTAGCTCAAGTACGCAACTGGACTCACATGACAGATGCTCCCCTCTGGGTTGATCTAGAAACGAACATAGCCCCTACCAAGAATCTTCGGGGACTTGCTCCTGGGAGATATGTGGATCCCGTGGAATCTCACTACTCTCTCCCCCACCATGCAAGCCTCGCTTAGGGCTTGGTGCAAGGTTACAGGGCCCAATAAAGACCGTGCCCTCACCCCCAATGGAAATATTCCATCCTCAATCCTGCATATACATCTACCTGACCTCCCCTCAAGCATCACCACAAATGGGAATATTACTATCCTACAGCACCTGTATGAGTGAGACCTCCTAATGTCCCCTGAACAGATACAGGCCAAATACCACATACCACGCTCTAGGTTTTTCCAAATATATTGCATACACCACTTCATGCGCCAACATCCCGTTCATTGCACTAGAGTAGGAGTAGAGAGGGGAAAATATGGGATTTGCTTACAGCGGCTCTCGTAGCTTCTCCGAAGCTGTCCAACTATTACCATGCTATTTAGGATGACAACACATTCTTCAAAACCCTAACCATGTTTAAATGGGACAGAGATCTGGGAAGAGCTTCTCGGTATCCCAATGGAGACGAGCATTGTCGGAAGCCAACCGGCACACTCACTGTGCTAATCATTGGGAGATGACTCTCAAGCTTACCCACAGATGGTACTATACTTCATACCGGTTAGCGGGCTTCTCCAACAAATACTCCCAACTATGTTGGAGAAATGTTCTAGCGTAGGAACACTATTACACATAATGTGGCCCTTCTCTCACTAGCCTGTGGAATCAAGTGTTCAGTTTCATCGCAAAATTTCAGGGTGCATAATTACTCCTAACCCAGCTCTAGCCATTCTACATTTAGGTATTGAAAATCTCCCCTTAGTATTTAGACCGTGGACATCGCACGTCCTACTAGCCACTAGAACGCTCATACTGCGGAAGTGGAAGTCCGCCGACACACCAAACATGTCTGAAATATTTTCACTGTTACGTATGAACTACCAATTTGAAAAGTCCCTGGTGACTAATAACTCGCAGCTACAGAAGTTTAATAAGCTCTGGGACTTCTGGTCCACTGATTAATTGTTATAGCCTTGCCGTTCATTATGTCATGTTCCTGGAGTTTACTGCATTACAATGTACATGCCTGATAAAAGTGATTGTCATATATATAATTCATTTCAGTCAATACATATGTCCTTACTCTAATTTATTTTATTTTATTTATATATTTTCTGTTTATGCATCTGGTGCAGTTTTTCTTCGTTTTCTTTTTCTTTTTTTTTTTTTCCTTCTCTGTCTAAAACATACAAACAATTTCTGCTGGTCTGTGAGCCCTCAATTGGGGATTACTATCTACAGCTGTGTGTGCCTAATCAAGTGAGATCTGGGAGGTGCACATGAGATGAAATTTTCCTATTTAAAGCATTGTTTTGTATTGTTTAAGCATGGTTACGACTAAGCGGTAGATTCCGTGAAACGCGTCAACCGCCGTGCTTTTTTCCATGTCTCCGACTGCTGTGGTCACACATTGGATGTGTTTTTATTTTTGGAATTCAATAAAATTTGGACTTTTATGATTTGCATCTCCACCCAGTTGTGCGGCTCCTTGTTTCCTCCCATTGTTGCTGTCCTGGATTGCGGATCCTTGCCTGCACCTGTGCTGGATGTGCTTGGGATCATCCCCTCACCGGAGCGGTTCGCTCTCTCCCTACACGTTCAATGTTGAGTTCCACCCGATGGGCATTTCATCAATGAGGCGGTTGGTGGGCAGAACATGTGCCAAGCATTGAATATGTGTTAAGTGTCCCTGTCGGAGGGCAGAGAGAAGGTTGGTGCCATTGTCGCATTCAACCATTCCTGGCTCAAGCTATCATGGCATCAACTATCTCTGAGCCTGCCCCTGCAGAGCTGACAGAATCACTGCCCTGGTGTGACTCATATCCCCTAGACAGACCGACTGAATGGCATGGCATCTTTTAGCCTGACTGCTTGCTTAGCCCCTTCAACGCTTAGGGAGCACTGCTGCTTCAGAGGACAATTGAGCAGAAGAGGACATGGAGGAAGAAGAAGAGGAGGAGGTGGTGGAGTAGCCAGATGTGGCAGAACCAGCACCAGCTTTTTGGAGGCGTGGTGGCAAAAAAAGCTGCAACACTGAATCATGTCTTGCATCCTTTCCAGCTGCCAGCAGAGTTATCCAGTGCACCGTGAAGGAAATGTAACGCCCCTGCCCATACCTGCTGGACCAAGAGTCAGCAGTAATGTGCACCTTCCTGCTGACTGCTCTGTCCAACGCGGCCAAAACAATACTTTCCACATGACGGTAGAGAGCTGGAATGGCCTTACGCAAAATGAAATGCCTTTTTGGTACCTGCCACTGTGGTACAGCACATTCCACAAATTTGCGAAGGGGAGCAGAGTCTACCAGATGAAAAGGCAGCAATTGTAATGCTAGCAATTTGGCCAAGCTAGCATTAAGACGCTGAGCATGTGGATGGCTGGGACAGTATTTCTTTCTACGGTTCAAATAGTGGGGTAGTGAAATTTGCCTGCTACTCAAATCAAGTGGTGGTGTACTGCTAGCATATTGGATGCAAGTCTCTGTGGCACTCATTGCTATACCATCATCCCTCTCAAGGCTGGTATTTGAGAAGACATGAGGTATAGTAGAGTTAGAGATCCCAGATGAGGAGCAAGATCTAAGATGATCTTGTGGCTCTTTCAGGTGCTGTTGCCAATGGACTGCATGGTAGGTCATCATATGCCTTGTCAAGCATGTGGTGCCCAAGCTGCTGGTGTTCTGGTCACGCTTGATCCTCTTTAGACATAGTTACATAGTTAGTGAGGTTGAAAAAAGACATCAGTTCATCCAGTTCAACCTATGATGTGTGTGTTTGCAGACAGATGCTGCAAACAGCAACACTGCGGTCTACGGCACATGTGCTGAAAAAAGCCCACAATAATGAACTTTTGGAAGTCCGTGGAAAGTTTGCAGCATCCTGCACCCGCGGAGCTCTGTGCTGTGATGCAATAGGTTGGCTACTCCTATGGCGGCCCCTGAAGCACATCCTGCCTCATTGGAGTTGTGCATCTTCCTCCTCCTCCCCTCCTCCTCCCCTCCTCCTCCTCCGCCTCCGCCTCTATCCAGTCAGGCACCCAAGTACAGTCAGTGACCTCATCATCCCCTCCCTCCTCATCACTAGAGCAAACTTGGCAGTATGCTACAGCTGTGGCAATTTGACTGCTAGTTTCTTGTCCATCATCGTCACCCCCCCCCCCCCCTCTCTAGGCTCACATTATTCCCTTCATCAACCTGGGAACCAACATCATAGCATTCAAATTGCTGCGCATCCTCCAGCAGCATGTAACTGACACTATGATCGAATAGTTCAAGTGACTCCTCCGTTCATGATGGTGGGGTGACTGAAGGAGTAGCTGTGGAGAAGAAGCCATCAGAGGACGAGGAGGATGAGGACAACTTATTTTTTATCCAATCCACCAACTCTTCTACATGCTGTGGCTTAATAAGATGGGCAGCAGCAGATAAAAAGGACGGCATGCCCCGCCTGCAGAGGATGCGCCATGTCGACTGTGTCCACTTCGAGTTTGAGTTGAAGGTAAGTTCAACTCGAACTTTGCTAATTTGATCATTCGTCAAATGACAAACAAATATGCTTCTTTGTGGGAAATTCTAGTTTCCCATAATGCACTGCACGCGTTATGTAATTGGCTAAAGCATGCACCCTGACTTCATGCTTTGGCCAATCAAATGATCTCTGCCATGATTGGACTAAAGGCCGGATTACTTTAGCCAATCATGCTCAGGGGCCAAGTACATGCCCCACACTGCATAAAGGCTGCTCGCGCAGCCGCAGCATGTAGTGTCATTGTACGGGCGTTGAGACAGGGACAGGCACACAAATTGAGTCAGGGAGAGAGTAGTGTTTTGTGGAGTCAGACAGTGCAGAGAGACATTTGCAGGGGGGCACATTTGCTTTTGGGGGGCTCTCTTCTCTAAGTGGGGGGGACGATTTCTACAAGTGGCATTGCACTTCTGATTCTGCAGAATTCATTCATCTCAATGTGTCATCTAATCCTTCTCTGTCTCTCCATAGGTATGTGTCCAACTTTGCTTGGAACCATCCAACATTGAAAGCGTGTATCTGCGTTTTCTAGGCTTTGTTTTAATGTGGTATGTGTCCAACTTTGCTTGCAACCATCCAACATTGAAAGCGTGTACCTGCATTTTCTAGGCTTTGTTTTAATGTGGTATGTGTCCAACTTTGCTTGCAACCATCCAACATTGAAAGCGTGTACCTGCGTTTTCTAGGCTTTGTTTTAATGTGGTATGTTTATTTGTTTATCCAGCTGTAAACTGGAGCTGCTATATGCTTTCTTACCTTAAATTTATAACCATTACAGCCTTTAACCTTTAGAGGTATCCCCCGGTTATCTGTAGATCTTTCTGAAGTGAAACCCAGTGCCAGCTAACCAGCCCTAATTTATCAATTCCTGATTGCTTAATTGGATAAGCCCCCACCCCAGGTCTAAAAGTATATAAGTGCAGCATCACTTGGGGACAGCACATTTGCAGGGGGGCACATTTGCTTTTGGGGGGCTCTCTTCTCTAAGTGGGGGGGACGATTTCTACAAGTGGCATTGCACTTCAGAGAATGCACAAAGTGAATGAACACAGGAAAGGCTGAGATATATACCACATATACTGCAGGTGATCTCCATCAGTTTTTTTTTTTTTTCTCACCTCTTCAGCTCTATCCTGGTAAAATGCACTCTCTGCCACTTCTTCTGACTGCCCTATCCTCCATCCTTAAATTCTCTCTACTTCACCCCTCTTCTCCACCCCACAGCTTATATATATCATCCTCACTTCTATCCTCACCTTATTACTGCACTCACCATCTCCTGCTATTTCTAAATCCACATGCACACAAATCTTCAAGGACACTGAGGCATGTCCCTTCATATAAATCACACTCTCATATTACCACCCTCACCTTTCTGCTTCTCCTGGCCTCTGGAGACATATCCCCAAACCCTGGGCCTCCATCTACCCATGCTCAATACACCACCTACCCTACACCCTCTGGCTGCAGTCGCAGTCAGCACAATCTAGTTCCTATCTCTCTTCTTCCCAAGACTGGACTCCATTTCTCTTGCGCCCTTTGGAACGCCCGCTCTGGCTGTAACAAACTCACCTCTCTCCATGACCTTTTCATCGCTAATTCATTTAATCTACTCGCCATCACCGAAACCTGGCTTCACGAATCCGACACTGCGTCTTCTGCTGCCCTATCCCAAGGTGGTCTTCTATGGACTCACTCTCCTAGACCCAACGGACGCAAGGGAGGGGGTGTCGGGATCCTTCTAGCCCCACATAGCTCCTTTCAGGTACTTCAGCCGCCTCCCTCTCTGTCACTCTCCTCATTTGAGGTACACTGCATTCGTCTTTTCTCCCCTGTCTCTCTATGGATAGCTGTGATCTACCGCCCCCCTGGACCAGTATCAACCTTTCTTGATGACTTCTCCGCCTGGCTACCCTACTTTCTCTCTTCTGAAATCCCCACAATCATTCTTGGCGACTTCAACATCCCTATTAATACTAACACTCCTACCACTTCCAAACTTCTCAAACTAACCTCCTCCTTTGACCTGAAGCAATGGATACATGCTTCTACTCACTCTGAAGGCAATATCCTTGACCTTGTTTTCTCCCACCTATGCACCCCGCACAACTTTTCCAACAATCCTTTCCCTCTCTCTGATCACTACCTTATTAGTTTCACTCTTTCCCTCTACTCCACCTCCTCTCCCTCCAGCTACCGTACAGTTACCCGCAGAAACCTACGCCATCTCAACCCTTCTCTTCTCTACTCTGCTACCGACCACCTCTATGACAAAATCGCACCCCTGTCCTGCACCAACCTAGCCACTTCTGTCTATAACACTTCACTCTTAGCCTCCCTGGACACATTGGCCCCCCTCACCACACACGGAATCAGGCCCAGACCCCTTCAACCTTGGCAAACCGATAACACTAGAAGTCTGAAAAAGCATAGCCGTGCTCTTGAGTGCCTATGGCGTAAGACTCGGTCTCAGAATGATTTCAACCAATATAAATCCACCCTCCAAAAATACAATTCCAGTCTCCACACTGCCAAACAGACCTATTTTATCACTCTCATTAACAGCCTGTCATCACGCCCCCGGCAACTCTTCGCTACCTTTAAATCTCTACTCCGTCCTCCACTACCCCGTCCCACCAACTCACTCACTGCCCAGGAGATTGCCAACCACTTCAAACAGAAGATTGACACAATTCGTAAGGAGATCGTTGCTGTTCAGATACCTTCCTCCATGCCTTATGCTTCACGCCCACAAGTGCGATCATTACTTCCCTCATTCAACCCCGCCACTACAGACGAGGTTGCTAAACTACTTGCTAACGTCCACATAACAACCTGCCCTCTGGATCCTGTTCCCTCGCAAATGCTACGTTCACCTTCTGGCCCTATTCTACACTCTCTAACCCACATCTTCAATCTCTCTCTCTCTTCTGGCATCTTCCCCAACTCTCTAAAACATGCACTAGTCAGCCCCATACTTAACCACTTAAGCCCCGGAAGATTTTACCCCCATTCCGACCAGGGGGTATTTTACGACTCGGCACTGCGTGACTTTAACTGACAATTGTGCGGTCATGCAATGTGGTACCCAAACGAAATTTACGTCCTTTTTTTCCCACAAACAGAGCTTTCTTTTGGTGGTATTTGATCACCTCTGCGCTTTTTATTTTTTGCGATATTAATAAAAAAAGAGCGAAAATTTTGCAAAAAAATGACATTTTCAACTTTGTCTTTTAAAAAATATCCAATATACTCAATTTATGTATTTTTTTTTGGCCAAAATATATTTAGCTACATGTCTTTGACAAAAAAAAATTCAATGAGCGTATTTTTATTGGTTTGCGCAAAAGTTATAGCGTCTACAAAATATGGTGTAAATACAGAAATTTACGCAGCTTTAATTTTTGACTGCCTATCTCATTTCATGAAGTGCTAAAATGGCAGGGCAGTACAAAACCCCCCCAAACTACCACTTTTTGGAAAGTAGACATCCTAAGGAATGTTCTGAGAGGCATGTTGAGCTCATTGAATATTTCATTTTTTTGTCACAGGTGTTTGAAAAATGACTAAAAATTTTTTTTTTTTTTTTTTACACAAAGTTGTCATTGAAATGATATATTGCTCACACATGCCATGGGTATATGTGTAATTACACCCCAAAATATATTCTGCTGCTTCTCCTGAGTACAGGGATACCACATATGTGGGACTTTTTGGGAGCCTAGCTGTGTACGGGACCACAAAAACAAATCCCCACCATCAGAATTTCAAAGGGCGTACATTTTTCATTGCATTTTCTCACTACCTCTAACGGTTTAGGAGGCCCTGAAATGTCAAGATACCACAAAACCCCCCCAAATGACCCCATTTTGGAAAGTAGACACCCCAAGCTGTTTGCTAAGAGGCATGGTGAGTCCATGGAATATTTTATATTTTACCACAAGTTTTGGGAATATTACTATTTTTTTTTTTATTTTTTTTTTTTACACAACGTTGTCACTAAAAGATAAAATTCTCACACATGACATGGGTATATGTGGAATTACACCCCAAAATACATTCTGCCACTTCTCCTGAGTATGGGGATGCCCCATGTGTGAGACTTTTTGGGAGCCTAGCTGTGTACAGGACCGCGAAAACCAATCAACACTCCCAGGTTTTCTAATGGCGTAAATTGTGCATGTCACCTCTGCACTACCTGTCACAGTTTCGGAGGCCCTAAAATTCCAAGATAGCACAAACCCCCCCCAAATGACCCCATTTTGGAAAGTAGACACCCCAAGCTATTTGCTGAGAGGCATGGTGAGTCCATGGAATATTTTATATTCTGCCACAAGTTCCGGGAAATACATATATATATATATTTTTTTTTTTTTTTTCACAAAGTTGTCAGTAAATGAAATATTGCTCACACATGCCATGGGTATATGTGAAATGACACCCCAAAATACATTCTGCTGCTTCTCCTGAGTACAGGGATACCCCATGTGTGAGACTTTTTTGCAGTCTAGCCGAGTACAGGACCCCGAAAACCAATCTCCACTTTCAGGCTTTCCAAGGGCGTAAATTGTTGATTTCACTCCTGACTACCTATCACAGTTTCGGAGGCCCTAAAATTCCAAGATAGCACAAAACCCCCCCAAATGACCCCATTTTGGAAAGTAGACACCCCAAGCTATTTGCTGAGAGGCATGGTGAGTCCATGGAATATTTTATATTTTGCCACAAGTTCCGGGAAATATATATATATATATATATATTTTTTTTTTTTTCACAAAGTTGTCAGTAAATGAAATATTGCTCACACATGCCATGGGTATATGTGAAATGACACCCCAAAATACATTCTGCTGCTTCTCCTGAGTACAGGGATACCCCATGTGTGAGACTTTTTTGCAGTCTAGCCGAGTACAGGTCCCCGAAAACCAGTCCCCACTTTCAGGCTTTCCAAGGGCGTAAATTGTTGATTTCACTCCTGACTACCTATCACAGTTTCGGAGGCCCTAAAATTCCAAGATAGCACAAAACCCCCCCAAATGACCCCATTTTGGAAAGTAGACACCCCAAGCTATTTGCTGAGAGGCATGGTGAGTCCATGGAATATTTTATATTTTGCCACAAGTTCCGGGAAATATATATATATATATATATTTTTTTTTTTTTTACACAAAGTTGTCAGTAAATGATATATTGCTCACACATGCCATGGGTATATGTGAACTGACACCCCAAAATACATTCTGCTGCTTCTCCTGAGTATAGGGATACCCCATGTGTGAGACTTTTTTGCAGTCTAGCCGAGTACAGGACCCCGAAAACCAATCATCGCCTTCAGGCTTTCCAAGGGCGTAAATTGTTGATTTCACTCCTGACTACCTATCACAGTTTTGGAGGCCATGAAATGCCAAGACAGCACAACCCCCCCCCAAATGACCCCTTTTCGGAAAGTAGACACCCTGAGCTATTTGCAGAGAGGCATGTTGAGTGTTTTGCAGATCTCACTTTTTGTCACAAAGTTTTGGAAATTGAAAAAAGAGGAAAAAAAATGCATTTTCCTGTTTTTTCTTCATTTTCCAAAAAAAATTAGAGCTGCAAAATACTCACCATGCCTCTCAGCAAATAGATTGGAGTGTCTACTTTGCAAAATGGGGTCATTTGGGGGGGGTTTGTGCAATCTTGGCTTTTTATGGACTTCAAAACTGTGATAGGTAGTAAGGAGTGAGATCAACAATTTACGCCCTTAGAAAGCCTAAAGGTGCGCATTGGTTTTCCGGGTCCTGTACGCGGCTAGACTGGCAAAAAGTCTCACACATGGGGTATCATTGTACTCAGGAGAAGCAGCAGAATGTATTTTGGGGTGTCATTTCACATATACCCATGGCCTGTGTGAGCAATATATCATTTACTGACAACTTTGCGTAAAAAAATAAAAAAAAATAAAAAAATTTTTTTTCCTCGAAACTTGTGGCAAAATATAAACTATTCCATGGACTCACCATACTTCTCAGCCAGTAGCTTGGAGTGTCTACTTTGCAAAATGGGGTCATTTGGGGGGGTTTTGTGCCATCTTGAAATTTCAGGGCCTCTGAAACTGTGACAGGTAGTCAGGGGTAAAATCAGCAATTTACGCCATTAGAAAACCTGAAGATGTGGATTGGTTTTCGGGGGCGCGTACACAGCTAGGCTCCCAAAAAGTCTTACACATGTGGTATCCCTGTACTCAGGAGAAGCAAAAAAATGTATTTTGGGGTGTCATTTCACATATTCCCATGGCATGCATGAGCAATATATCATTTAGTGACAACTTTCTGTAAAAAAACAACAAAAAAAAAAAAAATAATAATTTTCCCGAAACTTGTGGCAAAATATAAAATACTCCATGGACTCACCATGCCTCTCAGAAAAAAGCTTTGGGTGTCTACTTTTCAAAAAGGGGTCATTAGGGGGGTGTTTGAACAGTTCCGGCATTTTATACTCAATCTTATCCACACATCACCCACTCTTCTAACCACTTGAAAACCAAGCCTTTTCTGTGCCTTTTTGTTTACATGAAAAAATATTTTTTTTTTACTAGAAAATTACTTTGAACCCCCAAACATTATATATTTTTTTAAAGCAGAGGCCATATAGAATAAAATGGTGGATGTTGCAAATTTTTTTGTCACACGGTATTTGCGCACAGATTTTCCAAACGCAATTTTTGCGAAAAAAATACATTTTTTTTTAATTTATTGCACAAATACACTATATAATTCCAATTTTTTTGGTAAAATTTAAAAGATGATCTTATGCCGAGTTCATAGACACCTAACATGACATGCTTTAAAAATTGCGCATGCCTGCGCAGCGACAAAAACTTATGTACATTTTTGAAAACCTTTAAAAGTCTCTACAGGTTACCACTTTAGACTTACAGAGGAGGTCTACTGCAAGAATTACTGCACTCGATCTGGCGATCGCGGCGATACCTCACATGCATGCTGCAATTGTGGTTTACATATGACACTAGACCACCGCTTGCGTGCGCCATTGCGCGCAAGCACCGGGGGTAAGGGGGGGGCTCAATTTTTTTTTTTTTTCTTTTTTCTTTTGCTTTTTTATGTTATTTTGACACCTTTCCTTTAATTTTTTTTTTTTAAATCATTTTTATTGTTATCATAGTGAATTTAAATATCCCCTATGATAGCAATCTGTAGTGACAGGTACTCTTTTTAAAAAAAATTGGGGTCTTTTAGACTCTAGATCTCTCCTCTGACCTTAACGCATCTGACCACACCAAAATTGGTGTGATAAAATACTTTCCCAATTTCCCAATGGCCCTGTTTATTTCTGGCGAAACAGAAGTCATAAAATGCTCGTAGCCTCCGGCATCTTAGGCCATAGAGATGATTGGAGCCATTCTCATCTCCAATTAGCTCTATGGTTAGATAATTGAACCACCGGCTGCACTCTCGGGTTAACCGGTGGGACAGGAGAGCCAGAGAAAAACCATGGAAGGCTGCGGAAGGCGGCGGTGGGGGGGGGGAGGCCCCTCCCACTGCATGTAAAAGCAGTCTAGCGGCCAATTACCTGCTAGAATTGCTTTTACATGTAAGCCGACCGCTGGCTGTAAAAAACGATACCAAGATGATGCCTAAATCTGCAGGCATCATCCTGGTATAACCACTCAAAGTCCAGCAACGTACCAGTACATTGCTGGTCCTTGTTTGGCATATAGGTTTTTTTTTTTTTCATGCAGCCTGTGGGCTGAACGGAAAAAAAGAGAACCTATCAGAAATCAGCACAGGAATAATGCGTAGTATTACTCATCATTAACCGCCCAAACAACCACCCACTGAATTTAATGATGGGTATACACGACACTATCCACGTATACCAAAATAGGATTTTAACTGCAGTGCTGAAATCAGAAAATCACCACAGCTGCTATCAGCAAAGGTATCCATATATGCTGAGCGCAAACGCTGTTTGTGTCAGAATATATAAAATCAATGCGTGGTAGCCGACGAGGGACCTGCAAGAGAAACAGGTCACAAAAGAATGAAAAAACAAACAAAGGACATTGAAAAAAAGTATAGTAGGAAGGAGTAGAAGGACATATAAAATGACTGACAACAACAGTTTTTGGATCTTCATCATTAACCGCCCAAACAACCACCCACTGAATTTAATGATGGGTATACACGGCGCTATCCACGTATACCAAAATAGGATTTTAACTGCAGTGCTGAAATCAGAAAATCACCACAGCTGCTATCAGCAAAGGTATCCATATATGCTGAGCGCAAACGCTGTTTGTGTCAGAATATATAAAATCAATGCGTGGTAGCCGACGAGGGACCTGCAAGAGAAACAGGTCACAAAAGAATGAAAAAACAAACAAAGGACATTGAAAAAAAGTATAGTAGGAAGGAGTAGAAGGACATATAAAATGACTGACAACAACAGTTTTTGGATCTTCATCATTAACCGCCCAAACAACCACCCACTGAATTTAATGATGGGTATACACGGCGCTATCCACGTATACCAAAATAGGATTTTAACTGCAGTGCTGAAATCAGAAAATCACCACAGCTGCTATCAGCAAAGGTATCCATATATGCTGAGCGCAAACGCTGTTTGTGTCAGAATATATAAAATCAATGCGTGGTAGCCGACGAGGGACCTGCAAGAGAAACAGGTCACAAAAGAATGAAAAAACAAACAAAGGACATTGAAAAAAAGTATAGTAGGAAGGAGTAGAAGGACATATAAAATTACTGACACCACAACAGTTTTTGGATCCTTTTATTTTTCTTTCTAACTGTTCCTTTACTTCTTGATTTGGGAGGGACTGCGATCATCTGCGATCTTCTCTTCCAGCTTGGGTCTCTCAAAATGTCGATGGACATCCAACATCCTTCGAGACCCTGTGTTTATGTGCCCTACACTGTGTCGTGCTGTACCCTACGCTAATAATCCACTAGTGTATGGTAGCGCTCGAAACATTCCCCGATGCAGAGACCAGGTTGGTCAGGACATTTGGGACAATAATAACGGGTGTCACGCCTAAATCCGTGCTTGCTACAGACACGACATCTTCTTTGGGGCCATCTTTGGGTAGGGGTACTCGGGAGGACATGTGAAAAATGCCTCTCATGCAGCCGGCTCACTGCATCTGGAAGGGGAAGTTGGGCAGGCATGCCTCCTGGGTACAGGTAGGCAAGGATGATCTCTTCCTGGAATTCCCGGAAAGATCCAGTTCGTCCTGACGCCCTGTATAGGACAAAGGCGTTCAGCATAGCCAATTGGTATAGGTAAACAGACACTTTTTTGTACCAGCGTCTGGCTTTACGGGCAACTAAATACGGCGCCAAAAGCTGGTCGTTAAGGTCCACCCCTCCCATGTTAAGGTTATATTCGTGGACACAGAGGGGTTTCTCCATAACGCCAGTTGCCGTAGGAATTTGGATCGTCGTGTCTGGGTGAAGGGAGGACAGAACATAAACATCCCGTGTATCCTTCCACTTCACCGCAAGTAATTTGTCCGTTTTCAAGCAGGCTCTCGCCCCCCGACTAAGACGGGAATCTACAAGCCGTTGGGGGAAGCCCCGGCGATTAGGTCGCACGGTGCCACATGCGCCAATTTGTAAATCAAGAAGGTGACTAAATAGTGGCACGCTTGTATAAAAGTTGTCCACGTACAAATGGTACCCCTTTCCGGATAAGGGTGACACCAAGTCCCAAACGATCTTACCGCTGCTCCCTATGTAGTCTGGGCAGTTGGGGGGCTCCACACAGCTATCCTTTCCCTCATAGACCCGGAAACTAACTGTATAGCCTGTGGCCCTGTCACACAATTTATACAGTTTGACCCCGTACTTGGCACGCTTGCTGGGGAGGTACTGTTTCATAGCAAGGCGGCCAGTAAATTTAATCAGGGACTCGTCAACGCAGACAACTTGTTCGGGGGTAAACAAGGCTGCAAACCGCTGATTGAAGTGGTCTATGAGGGGCCGAATTTTGTGGAGCCGATCGTATGCAGGGTCTCCCCGAGGACGACAGAGTTCATTGTCGCTGAAATGCATAAATCGCAGAATTTGCTCGTATCTCGTCCTGGACATAGAGGCAGAGTACATGCGCATATGGTGAACTGGGCTAGTGGACCAATATAGCCGCAATTCACTCTGTTTAGTTATGCCCATGTGGAGGGAAAGGCCCAGAAAGATCTTAAATTCGGAAACCGTTATAGGTTTCCAGCCGAATTGTCTGGCAAGGTGTGAATTTGGGTTGGCGGCGATGAACTGTTGTGCATATAAATTTGATTGATCCACAATAGATCTGTAAAGATCTTCCGTGAAGAACAGCTCAAAAAAGTTCAGGGGCGTAAAACCAGCTGTCTCCACGTGGATTCCAGGTTGGGCGGTGAATGGGGGAAGTACTGGCGCTGTAGAATCAGTGGGTTGCCAATTAGGAAATGCCAGCGCATCAGGGAGGGCACTATGGGCTCTACGGGCCTGTCTTCGAATACGCGGTGGCTGCGGGCCACTACTTGTGCTAGCCACCGCACCAGCTTCAACTGCACTTAGGGGACTCGCCACGTCACCAGGTCTTACTGCAGTGCTGGTTGTACTAGGTCCAGGTTGTACTAGGCCGCTGGCGCTTGCCAGGTCGCCAGAAGGATGAGCGGCACTAGTACCCACACTCTGCTCCATACGAGCACCCTGCGATTCCTGCATCACAACAACTTCAGAATGGGGTCGGGTACGCCTGGGTCTAACAGGGACCCATCTGTCGTCGGAGCTATCTGTCAGGGAGCCGCTGCCGTCATCAGGTTCATATACTGACACTAATTCGGTCATTGTAGCTTCCCCTTCGCTATCAGATGACTCGGTCAGCATATAACTGAGAAGCTCTTCATCCCTGTACGAACGTTTGGTCATTTTGGTAACTAAATTTACTCGTACAGTGATGCGACTCACAGGTAATAAAAGCACCTGGTTGTCGAAGATTATTTCAAGCGCTACAAAAAAAACTGCTAATGCTAGCAGGGATCAGGCCTGACTCTGCTAACACAGCGGTTTTGTGTCTTGTGTTTTTTTGCAAGTGACAGTAATCTATTGATTACTACACTTGCCTGGGTGAAAGGGTTAAACGCAGGTGCTGGCCGGAATCAGTACTGATCGTGCAAACACCGCGTTTTGGGAACCCTAAACTATGGGGGCGCTAGTATAGTTCTGATCAGATCAGATATTGATCTGTTCAAACACTATACTAGAAATGGAAGTGTAGGTGCGTGCGTGCGTGCGTGCGTGCGTGTGTGGCAATCAAGGGGTTACTTCTAAACTATGCGCTGGGGATCTGGGGGGGGTGGCGGGGACCCTAAACCTCCTTTGGGAAAGAAACTAGCTAGCTAGCGCAACCTCAAGTCACAATGACACCAATACAAAATACAGTAAAAACAGTATATTATGTGTGTATTAGTGCTAATGTGACAGAGGGTGTAGGGGTTAACGGGATGTGATCAGGGGGGGATCAGGGGTTTAAATCTTTATTGGAAGGGACTGGCGGGTATCCTAAGGATAAAAGGAACGGTGGCAAGCGCTAAACCTGGTCACAAGTCACACTTATACGGGTATATAGAAAATGCTATATACTGTATACAGTGTGCGTTGTGGCAGGGGGTGTAGGGGTGATCAGGAGGGGATCAGGGGATTAAATCTTTATTGGGCGGGTGGGGGGGACCCTAAACCTGCTTGGGACACAAACTTAGTCGCCTGCGCTAATTCTGATCACAATCACACTAATACAAAAATACAAAAACACAGTATATTACGTTTGTATTAGTGCTGATGTGACAGAGGGTGTAGGGGTTAACTAGCGGTGATCAGGGGGGGATCAGGTGGGATCAGGGGCTTAAATCTTTATTAGGGGGGGTGGCGGGTAATTCAAGTGGAAAAAGGGGGGTCGCAAGCGCTAGACCTGACCACAAATCACACTTATACGGGTATATAGCAAAATGCTATATACTGTATACGGTGTGTGTTATGGCAGGGGGTGTAGGGGTGATCAGGGGGGGGTCAGGGGCTTAAATCTTTATTGGGCGGGTGGCGGGGACCCTAAACCTTCTTGGGACAGAAACTTAGTCGCCTGCGCTAATTCTGATCACAATGACACTAATACAAAAATACAATAACACTGTATATTGCGTTTGTATTAGTGCTGATGTGACAGAGGGTGTAGGGGTTAACGGCGGTGATCAGGGGGGGTTCAGGGGGGATCAGTGGGTTAAATCTTTATTAGGGGGGGGTGGGGGGTAATTTGAGTGGAAAAGGGGGGGTCGCAAGGGCTACACCTGTTCACAAATCACACTTATACAGGTATATAGGTATATGCTATATGCTGTATATAGTGTGTGTTGTGTCAGGTGCTGTAGGGGTTAATTGGGGGGGCGATCGGGGGTGAAATGTGCCTATCTAACTGTGTGTGGGTGTGCTTGGTGCAGTACTCACAGTAAGATGTGCTCTCCTCTCACGCTGGATCCAAAAAGACCGTTGTGGGGGGAGGGCACATCTCCTCTAAGCCTGTGTTTACATTTCACAGGCTTAGAGGATGATCTGATTGGGCAGGACCGATCAACAGGTCCAGACCAAAAATGATTGGCCTGGACCTGATGACTGATCGGTTCTGAACCCAATCGAGTCATCATCGGCGGCGGGGACGCGCGGGAGCGCGCACAGGGCCGGCAAATTGTGCTGACGTAGGCCTACGTCAGTTTGCCTGGCCGGGGCTGAGTGCCGACGTAGATCGTCGTGCGCCGGTCGTAAAGTGGTTAAAAAGCCCTCACTGGACCCAACCGATCTGAACAACCTACGCCCTATTTCCTTGCTCCCCTTTTCATCCAAACTCCTCGAACGTCTAGTCTACAACCGACTGTGCGACCACCTTGCTGAGAATAGCCTCCTTGATCCCCTTCAGTCTGGATTTCGGCCTCAACACTCCACTGAAACTGCACTCCTAAAGCTGACAAACGATCTGCTAACGGCCAAAACCAATGGACAGTATTCTGTACTCCTACTTCTGGACCTTTCTGCTGCCTTTGATACGGTTGACCATCCCCTCCTCCTCAAAAAACTCCATGCCTTTGGTCTCCGTGACTGTACTCTTAACTGGTTATCTTCCTACTTATCTAACCGCACCTTTAGCGTTACCTACAATTCTACTTCCTCCTCTCCTCTTCCCTTCTCTGTTGGAGTTCCCCAAGGCTCTGTTCTTGGACCCCTCCTATTTTCAATCTACACCTCCTCTCTAGGTCAGTTGATAGCCTCCCACGGCTTCCAATACCACCTCTACGCTGACGATACCCAAATCTACCTATCCACTCCTCAGCTCTCTCCCTCAGTCTCCTCACGTATCACTAATTTACTATCAGATATATCGGTCTGGATGTCTCACCACTTCCTCAAACTCAATCCATCCAAAACCGAGCTTATAATTTTTCCTCCACCTCGTGCCCCTTCCCCTGATTTCTCCGTCAATATCAATGGCATTACCATCAGCCCATCCCCACATGCCAAGGTCTTAGGTGTTGTCCTGGACTCTGAACTCTCCTTCAAACCCCACATCCAATCGCTGTCCAAATCTTGCCGCCTCAGCCTCCGCAACATCTCCAAAATATGCCCCTTTCTAACCAAAGACACAACAAAACTCCTAGTTCACTCCCTGGTCATCTCGCGCCTCGACTACTGCAATTCCCTTCTCATTGGCTTACCTTTACACAGGCTATCCCCCCTTCAATCCATCATGAATGCTGCCGCCAGACTCATCCACCTCACCAATCGCTCAGTGTCCGCTGCTCCTCTCTGTCAAGCCCTCCACTGGCTTCCGCTCACCCAACGAATTAAATTCAAAATACTTACAACATCTTACAAAGCAATCCACAGCCTAGCCCCCAGCTACATCACCAGCCTCATCTCAAAATACCAACCTAATCGCTCTCTTCGTTCCTCTCAAAACCTCCTGCTCTCTAGCTCACTCATCACCTCCTCCCATGCTCGCCTCCAGGACTTTTCCAGAGCCTCTCCAATCCTATGGAACTCCTTACCCTTATCTGTCCGATTATCCCCCACTCTATTAGCTTTTAGGCGATCTCTGAAAACCCTCCTTTTCAGAGAAGCCTATCCTACCAACCCCTAACAAATGTACCTCCTTTTTCTCCATCAACCCATCCCCCACGGTTATTGCCTTTTGTTTCACTTGACCCTCCCTTCTAGATTGTAAGCTCTAACGAGCAGGGCCCTCTAGTTCCTCCTGTTTTGAACTGTATTGTAACTGTATTGTCTTCCTTCACATTGTAAAGCGCTGCACAAACTGTTGGCGCTATATAAATCCTGTATAATAATAATAATAATAATTACTAGCAGTTTAGGGAGGGCCAGGTACGTGTGTGAGGTAGGGAGAGATTTCCAGTAGATCAGTTCAGATGCCAGTCAGAGTATTGTTCATCAGTCAGTTCTGGCAACATTCTATAATATTCACAGGCCTATTTGTTACATAGTTACATAGTAGGTGAGGTTGAATAAAGACAATAGTCCATCCAGTTCAACCTGTGTAGGTGTGTGTGGCTGTAATCATCTCACATAGCCCTGAATGTTCTGATCCTTGAGATGTATGTCTAAGAGTCTTTTGAAAGCCACCATACTTCCCGCAGAAACCACCTCTTGTGGTAGAGAATTCCACAATCTTGTAGCCCTAACAGTAAAGAACCCCCCACGTTGCCTAGGGTTAAAACGCTTCTCCTCTAATCGCATTGTATGCCCTCGAGTCCTCATGCAATCCCTTCAACTGAATAGCTGTTTTTCTATGCCGAGATCCCCATTGAGATATTTATAAATTGCAATCATTTCCCCCCTCAGGCGTCTCTTCTCCAGGGAGAATAAATCAAGCGATTGCAGATGCTCTTCATAATGAAGGTCCTCCAATCCCCTAATCAGTTTAGTTGCCCTTCTCTGGACTCTCTCCAGCTCCAACACATCCCTCCTGAGGACTGGCGACCAGAACTGGACAGAATACTCCAGATGTGGTCGGACCAGAGTTTTATAAAGAGGAAAGGATTATAGTCTTATCTCTGGAACACATCCCTTCCTTTATGCATGCTAATATTCTGCTGGCTTTGGTAGCTGCCGCTTGACATCGCATGCTATTGCCTAATCTATCATCAACCAAGACTCCCAGATCTTTCTCCATTTTTGATTCCCCCAAGGGTTCCCCCCCTAACGTGTATTGTGCTTTTATGTTTTTAGTCCCCAAGTGCAAAACCTTACACTTCTCCACATTAAACCTCATTTGCCATATCGTTGCCCACTCCGTTATTTTGTCCAGGTCATTCTGTAGGATATCTGCTTCATGCTGTGCAGTTATTGCCCTGCCCAATTTTGTGTCATCTGCAAAAACTGATATTGAACTACTGATCCCGTCTTCAATGTTGTTTATGAATAATTTGAACAAGGTTGGTCCCAGGACTGAGCCTTGGGGGACCCCGCTTACCACCTCAGACCAGTCTGAGTATGCGCTGTTTATTACCACCCTCTGGACACGCCCTTTTAGCCAGTTCCGTATCCAAGAGCAAACCCTGCTGTCAATACCTGCAGACCTTATTTTATAAATTAAGCGCTTATGGGGAACTGTATCAAACGCCTTAGCGAAATCCAGGTACACCACATCCACTGGTCTCCCCCTATCTAGCTCACAGCTCACCTCTTCGTAGATCAATTTAGATATCATTCAGAGTATTCATTGGTCAATCGTGGAACATTCTATAATATTCACAGACCTATTTGATTATAGAAACTTCAGGTATCAGTCAGAGTATTCATTGGTCAGTTGTGGTACATTCTATAAGCATCACAGATAATCCATCTATAGGATTATAGATTACATCAGATATCAGTGAGAGTATTATTAATCGGTCACTTGCGTACATCTATAACCACCACAGCCCATCTATAGGGCTATCAATTACATCATATCAGGTCATTGAGTATCTATTGGTCAATTGCGTATACTCTTTATTGATCTGAATCAACATCGTGTCCGAAAGGCCGACAAGGAGAGGCCAATGCTCACTGGCCACGAAAAGAGGGCAAGCAGCCTCTGTGTCCATTGTAAAAAGTGGTGGTCACAGTCGACATAGTGCATCCTCTGCAGGCAGGGCACACCCGTCCTTTATTTCTGGTGCTGCCCATGCTATTCATCCAAAAAATGTGGAAGAGTTGGTGGAGTGGATCAATAAGCCGTCCTCATCCTCCTCTTCCTCTGACACCCACGCTCCTAGTAGTTTGCCTTCCACCGCAGCTGCCAAAGTGGCCCTTGCCACAGGCTCCTTCTCCACAGCTACTCCATCAGTCGCCCCACCATCATGCATAAAGGAGTCACCTCAACTATTCAATCATAGTGTCAGTGACATGATCCTCTTGCCTTGTTGTCGGGAAGGAGCGGGAACTTGGAAGAAGTGAACAGCGCCGCACCGCACCGCAGAGTGACACTGACAGACAGTCTGTTTGACTGAGTGTGGACTGGAATCACTGACTGTCGACGAGACAACAACACCACCGCACCCAGGCACCCACCCACGATGACCACAGGAGCCAAGGCCTGCTGCAACAGCAACAACAAAAAGGGGAATCTCTGAACAAATTCCATCTGCTGGAGATTTGCATGGTTTCCATTGGAATCGGTGAAAATCTGTGGGGACACTCCATCATTTTAAGCCTGTTTGACTCCTACACCATAAGGTGTTTGGGGTCCCATCTATCTGGTGAGCGCAACATATTTTTACCTTCACTGGTGACGGGATTTGCTGCACTTATTTGATTTGCACCAATTTATACATATTGGACTTTCTACATCACCATTGTTTATTCCGTCGTTGAGGAATGTTTCCTGTGATTGGACAATTCATTTTGTTGGATAATACATTTTTTTCTTTCTTTAGCGCTGCACATATTTTTGTATTTGCATTGTAAAAAGTGGTGGTCACAGTCGACATAGTGCATCCTCTGCAGGCAGGGCACACCCGTCCTTTATTTCTGGTGCTGCCCATGCTATTCATCCAAAACATGTGGAAGAGTTGGTGGAGTGGATCAATAAGCCGTCCTCATCCTCCTCTTCCTCTGACACCCACGCTCCTAGTAGTTTGCCTTCCATCGCAGCTGCCAAAGTGGCCCTTGCCACAGGCTCCTTCTCCACAGCTACTCCATCAGTCGCCCCACCATCATGCATAAAGGAGTCACCTCAACTATTCAATCATAGTGTCAGTGACATGATCCTGGAGGATGCGTAGCAATTTGAAAGCTGTGATGTTGGTTTGAAGGTTGATGAAGGTAATAATGTGAGCCTAGAGAGAGGGGGTGACAATGACGGACAAGAAACCAGCAGTCATGCTGCCACAGCTGATGCATATTGCCAAGTTTGCTCCAGTGACGAGGCGGGAGGGGATGATGAGGTCACTGACTGTACTTGGGTGCCTAAAAGGATAGAGGAGGAGGAGGAGGAGGGGGAGGATGAGAAGGATGCACAACTCCAATGAGGCAGGATGTGCTCCAGGGGCCGCCATAGGAGTAGCCAACCTATTGCGTCACAGCACAGAGCTCCACAGGTGCAGGGTGCTGCAAAATCCCAGCGGACTCCAAAAGGTTAATTCGTATGGGCTTTTTTCAGCATCCGTGCAGAAGACCGCAGCATTGCTGTTTGCAACATCTGTCTAAAGCAGCTCAAGCGTGGCCAGAACACCAGCCGCTTGGGTACCACATGCTTGACAAGGCATAGGACGACCTGCCATGCAGTCCGTTGGCAACATTACCTGAAAGAGGCACCAAATCAAAACAACCATACATCACCTTGCTCCTCATTTGCAATCTGTAACCCTACTATACCTCATGCCTTCTCAAATACCAGCATTGAGAGGGATGATGGTATAGCAATGAGTGCCACAGAGACTTGCACTTAATCTGCTAGCAGTACACTACGGCTTGATTTGAGCAGCAGGCAAATTTCACTACCCCACTATTTGAACCGTAGAAAGAAAAACTGTCCCAGCCATCCACATGCTCAGCGTCCTAATGCTAGCTCGGGCAAATTACTAGCATTACAATTGCTGCCTTTTCATCTGGTAGACTTGGCTCCCTTTCACAAATTTGTGGAATGTGCTGCACCACAGTGGCAGGTCCCAAAAAGGCATTTCTTTTTGTGTAAGGCCATTCCGGCTCTCTACCGTCATGTGGAAGGTAGTGTGTTGGCCTCGTTGGACAAAACGGTCAGCAGGAAGGTGAACATTACTGCTGACTCTTGGTCCAGCAGGCATGGACAGGGACGTTACATTTCTTTCACTGCACACTGGGTAACTCTGCTGGCAACTGGGAAGGATGCAGGACAGGGTTCGGTGTTGCAGCTTGTTTTGCCACCACGCCTTACAAAAAGCTGGTGCTGGTTCTGCCACATCTGGCAACTCCCACCACCTCCTCCTCCATCTCCTCTTCTGCTCAATTGTCCTCTGTAGCAGCGGTGCTCCCTAAGCGTTCAAGGGGCTATGCAAGCAGTCAGGCTAAAAGATGCCATGCTGTGCTTCAGTTGGTCTGTCTAGGGGATAGGAGTCACACCGGTGCAGAGATTCTGTCAGCTCTGCAGGGGCAGGCTCAGAGATGGTAGACGCCATCACAGCTTGAGCCAGGAATGGTTGTATGCGATAATGGCACCAACCTTCTCTCCACCCTCCGACAGGGACAGTTGACACATGTTCCATGCTTGGCACATGTTCTGAATCAGGTGGTGCAGTGTTTTTTGAGCAGATACCCGGGCTTCCAAGATCTCCTGAGGCAGGCCAGGAAAGTCTGTGGCCATTTCTGCCATTCTTTTAATGCCAGTGCTCGCTTATCTGACATTCAAGGGGAATTCAACCTGCCCACCAACCTCCTCATTTGTGACATGCCCACCAGGTGGAACTCATTGTTGGCAATGCTGCAGCATCTGTACACACAGCAGAAGGCTATCAATCAGTACCTGTGTGAGTATGACACAAGGACAGGGTCAGGGGAGCTTGGCTTTTTTTTGCCACACCAGTGTTTTTTTATTAAGGATGCATACATCGTCCTGTCACCATTTGAGAAGGCCACAAGGATGGTGAGCCAGGATGATGCATGCATCAGTGACACTATCCTGGTAGTCTACCTTGACACACATTATCCCAGTGAGGGGATTGTAATAGATCATACAATAAATGTTCATTCCAAGGATATTGTAAAGTTCATAAATATATCCCGGTGCAAATGATGAAAAACAGGGTTCATAAGTGTTGCTGTGACCACCACTAGTGATGGACGAACATCGGCCGGGGCGGATCGCGAACGTTATCCGCAAACTTTCCCAACCGTTCGCGAACCGCAAGTTTGCGGCGGGCCCCAATGACTTTAATGGCAGGTGAACTTTAAAAAAATTCAGGTTATATTTGCAGCCACAAAATACTAGCTGTGCACAATTAGTCCCACAACATGGACACTGTCAGAACAGAAGTATTGCTATTGGAAAAGCTGCCCTAAAATTATATATTTTTTTTTCAGCGAAAAACATTTTTTTTTTCTAAAACAGCCAGAAATGACAGCAGCCAGTAAATACATGTGAAATACATATAGGGTCCATTCACATGTCTGTAAAATGGGTCTGCATCCGTTCTACAATTTGGCAGAACGTGTACAGACCCATTTATTTTCAATTCCACTCTGAAAAAATAGGCATTCACAGGATAAAGAAGTGTCACCCATTCCAGGCCCCAAAAATTAACCCACATGCGTTTACCTGACAACTAAGAACGATGTATTCTGTGGCTGAAGGTACATTAGGCATTCACAGGATACAGAAGTAAGTGTCGCCCATTACAGGCCCCAAAAATTAGCCCACATGCGTTTTCCTGACAGCTAAGAACGTTGTATTCTGTAGCTGAAGGTACATTAGGCATTCACAGGATAAATGAGTAAGTGTCGGCCATTCCAGGCCCCAAAAATGAGCCCACATGCGTTTACCTGACACCTAAGAACGTTGTATTCTGTGGCTGAAGGTACATTAGGCATTTACAGAATACAGAAGTAAGTGTCGCCCATTACAGGCCCCAAAAATTAGCCCACATGCGTTTTCCTGACAGCTAAGAACGTTGTATTCTGTGGCTGAAGGTACATTAGGCATTGACAGGAAAAATAATTGTCGGCCACGAAAGGCCCCAAAAGTTAGGCATTCAATGGACATAAAATTACTTTTAATGCTGCTGTATTTACCGAAGAGAAGGACCATGAATTGTTGTGGGTGGATGGCGGCCTGGCGAATATTTGTGGCCTGTCATGAGGAATTTTTTTTTTTTTTTTAAGAAAATTTTTATTAGTATTTCAAAGGTTAACAATTTGCACAAAGCATCATGCATTTACAGAAACTCAAAGATTCAAACAAATTGTAACAAGCCATCAGGTATCCCTGATGTACCGTAAAGCATTGTGTAATAGGCCTATAATAACAAAGAAGAAAGGGGTCATGGGGGTCGGGGGAGGGGGGAGAATATTCCTAGGGATGCCCAGGGGTATCTCCTTCTGGTATTAGTTTGTCGATATTGTTGTTGTGCCCCCCACAGAGTGGAAAGTAGGTTTTGGTTTAGGATATTAGGAGCGAGAGAACAGGTAAAAAGTGGGGGGGGGGGAGAAGAGATGTGGGAGGGGTAAGGAGGTATAAAGGGAGAGGGGGGTTAAGAGGACCGAGTGAGCATAAAGTGAGGGAAAGATCAGCCTAGTAGGAAAGCTAAAACCTTAAGCATACATCTAGGATACAATCATACATCTATGGTGTAGACATCGGATGCAAGCTGGGTATTAAACCTAATATCTGGGTAAGTCTAGAGCGTTGGTGAGGAGTTGATCAGAGGTGAGTGGAATGTGGGGGGGGGGGAATGGTCTCCCAGTGGTGGCAGTAGGGGGAAGTCTCATTCGGGCTGCGTGGGAGATGAGTAGGAAATTGTTCCATGTATGCAGACCATTTCCTCCAGAACAGACCAGGTATGGTTTTGTTTAGGACCAAGTCCAAGTATTCCCTTTGAAGGAGAGCCGTAAGATCCGACTTGACTTCTCCCACTCGGGGAGGCGTGGGGGATACCCAATGACGGAGTATGACTCTCCCGGAGACCATGTAGCAGGTGGCTATCCAGGGTTTGTGTTTACTGGTAATGGTTGCCTTTTGTCGAGGGTTCATCCCTGTGACTGTCTTGGGTGCCCCATCCAAGTAACCAAATAGAAGAGGGAGAGGGTCTCTGGAAGGTTGGAGGGATGTGACCCGAAGGGTCATGAGTTCCACTTGGTCCCAAAACTTAGAGATGTGAGGGCACGACCATAATTTGTGTACCAGTGTAGGACGAGAGGACAAACACCAGGAGCAAGCTTGGTAAGGGGAGTCCGAACGGGAGGAAGAGAAGGGAGCATAGGCATGGTGTAGTATTTTGAGTTGTTGCTCTCTCCAAAAGGCGTTGCAGATGTAGGTACAGGTGGTTTTAAATCCAGACAATAGAAGAGGTTTTGCGGCCGTGAGTGACAGGGCTTTATCCCAAGAGGAATAGAGGTAATCTTTGGCCTTGGCTTCCAATGTAAACTGAAGTGGTCGGTATAGCTGTGATATCTTCAAGGGGGGTTCCAAGTTCAAAGAGTCCAGAGGGTCAAGGGTGAAACGTCCAGATGGTTTAGAGCAAAGGGAATTGACAAAGCTATGTAGCTGATGCACATAAAGGTACCGAATGGCGGGTATTCCGAAAGAAGATTGAAGGGTAGAGAAAGGAAGCGGGGATCCAGAAGTGGGGTCGTAGAGTTGGTATAAGAATTTCAGACCAAGTAGAGTAGATCCTTTACAGGTTGAGGTGGAAGAGAGCAGGATTACCTCCGATGTGCATAGATCTACATAAGTATTTTGGGCAACCAAGTTTCTTGCGTACCTCCTTCCACACAGCCCCAGTGTCTCTGAATAAAACATGCTGTCTTAAATGCACAGGTAAGTCACCCAGCTTGCAGTGCAAGATAGCACTAAGATTGAATGGTTGTGCAATTTGTGATTCCAGTAAATAATTAGAGACAGTGGAGGTGCCATGAATCCAGTCTAGACCTACCCTAACAAGACTACACAAGTTATATAACCTTATGTCGGGGAGATTCATGCTGCCTCTGATTCTCAGGGGGTATAGTTTGTGCAAGGCAATGCGGGGTTTTTTAGAGGACCATAAAAAGGTAGTGAGGGCCTTGTGAAAGATCATCAGATCTTTGTGTTTAATCAGAAGGGGCAGGGTCTGTATCACATATAGCAATTTGGGGAAGGAGACCAACTTATATAGATGACATCTCCCAATTAGAGATATGGGAAGTTTGGACCACCCGGATAGTTCTTTGGTGATTTTCTGGAGAAGTGGGGTGTAATTCAGGCTGTATAGGGCTGACGGTGTCCTACCAATGTGGATCCCTAGGTATTTAATGTGGGATTTTGCTAACGGAAAAGGGGAGAGCTGTGACCATGGAGGTGACTGCGTATATTTCAGGGATAAGATCTCGCTCTTAGCATAATTTATGCGGAGTCCAGAGCACAGTCTAAGTCTATCAAATATGGTTTTAACCGTACCCGCGTCCTGTGCCGGGTTGGAAGAGAATAATAATATATCGTCTGCAAACAATACCGATCAAAGTTCCGTATTACCAACCTGGACTCCGGATAGATTTGCATGATTAGCGAGATAGCGGGATAAGGGCTCTAGGGCTAAGTTAAAGAGGAGGGGTGATAGGGGACAGCCTTGACGGGTACCCTTGTGGAGGGGTATGTTGTCAGACAGGACATTTGAGGTGACCACTTTCGCAGTAGGTGATTTGTACATGTTGGTGATGAGGTGTAGAAAGGGGCCCGTGAAGCCAAATTTTTGGAGGACTAGGTGCAACCATCGAAAGCTGACGTTGTCAAACGCCTTTTCGGCGTCAAGTGTGAGTATGGCGATATCCGACTGTGGGGCAAGTTGTTGTTGGGACAGGATGGCTAGTACTTTACGTATGTTGGCTGTGGCAGATCGACCCTTGGTGAAACCTGATTGAGAGGGATGGAGGATCGTGGGCATTATGAGTGCTAGTCTGCGGGCTATTATTTTGGAAAGCAGTTTGGCGTCGAGGTTGATAATGATATGGGCCGGTACGACCCGGGTTCGGACGGATCCTTACCCGGTTTGGGGATCAATTTTATGTGGGCTTGTGCCCCTGTAAGGATGTAAGGACCACCATCTAAGATAAATTGGAAGAGAGATAGTAGGGAGGGGGATAAGGCCTGTGTCATTAATTTGAAGAATTCGGAGGAGAAGCCGTTGGGGCCAGGAGCTTTGCCAGGGGACAGGGAAGAGATGGCTTCAAGGACCTCCGAGATGTCAATGGGAGCATTTAGTTGCGATAGTTGAGAAGCAGAAATCGTGGGCAGAGATACTTCCCGAAGGAAGGAGGCGGCCTCGGTCTCATCTATGTGGTCTTTACCATATAGCGAGGCGTAGAAGCTTTCCATGACCAAATTAATGTCCTTGGGGACGAGACTAGGGAGCCTGTGTGATCCCGCAATGATTTTATGGGTGTGACAGTGTGTGGACCTTTGCAGAGACGTGCGAGGAGTTTGCCCGACTTGTTTCCAAATTTGTGAAACTGTAAATCGTGTACCGACTTATGGAATTGTTCCTGCGCTAGCGCCCATTTATCAAACTCTTGTTTAGCTTCCTTCCACTGTGTAACGTGTAAGGGTATATGTTGCTGCTGGAGACAAGCGTGTGCAGCCTGGAGCGCCGCGCTGGCTTGAAGATAGCCAGCCGTCGCTTTCCTTTTGTATGCCGAGGCGAAGGCGATGATACGCCCTCTGAGGACTGTTTTGCCCGTCTCCCACAGCAACACCGGGTCATCAGCATGTTGTGCATTATCTGAAAGGAAGGTCTGCCATGTATCTTCTAGTACACTACGTAATTCAGCATTGTTTGCCAAATATGAGGGGAATCGACAAGGTTTATATGAGTGCTGCGGGGTGGAGAACGACAAGGTTATCGAGAGGGGGGAGTGATCGGAGATCACCATATCATGGAATTCAGGGGAGTGTGTTATGCGCAGACTCGGGTGATTGCCTAAGAAGTAGTCGATGCGAGAAAAGGAGTTGTGCGGTGAGGAGTAGAAGGAATAAGATCTGTCAGTGGGGTATGCCAGTCGCCAGAGGTCTTGGAGTTGGAGACTATCAGCAAAGTTAGCGAGGAGGGAAGGGGAGACATCCGTCGGAAGGTGTGATTTGGGGATGGGAGTTGACCTATCTATGAGGGGGTCCATCACAGCATTTAGGTCACCCCCCATCAGAAGAGGTAAGTGTATATGAGGGGCCAGGAGGCCCTTCAAGTGTTGGAAAAAAGATGCGGACGGGGGGGTGGGGGCATAGACATTAACTAAGATCACTGATTCAGAGGGGAGCATCAGTTGGAGGATCAGTAGTCTACCATTTTCATCTGAATATACCTGAGAAATGTCAATGGAGACCCGTTTGTGGACTAGAATCAGTACACCAGCTTTACCCTTGACGGAGGGAGAGCCATATATTCGACCCACCCACCCACAACTTTTTCATACGGTCTATATCAGACTGGGACAGGTGGGACTCTTGGAGAAGAGCTATGTCCGTGTGTAATCTGCGCAAGTGTCGTAGTATGGCCATGCGTTTGTGGGGAGAACGTAAACCCTTCACATTCCATGAGGTTATACGTAAGTCAAGGTGGGCGTAGCATGTGGACTAGGAGCTTGCACGAAGGCAGTGAAAAAGGGAGAAAAGTGTAGGTCACTCGGACTGGGAGTACAGGGGAAGCAGAGGGAGGCACAGGGATGGCATGAAGGAAGGGGGTAACCGGGGAAGACTTATCGTACCGTTCCCACACTAGCCAGGCCAGTGGGGGAAGGGACGTGACACACAAAAAAATAAACAGAACATTAGAACGTACCATAGGAACTGTGGACTTCACATTTTTCCTTATGGAAACATACCTCCGACAGCGTTACCGAGTAGTGGCTGGGCCCGCTCGCCCTGAGGTAAGATGAAACGTGCTGCAGAGAACAATGCAGATCATTCGCCAGGCATGGCTTCCCTCTGGAGGTGACTTGAAGGCAGCAGTACTTCGGTAAGGCTGTGAGTAGGAGAGTAACAGAGAAAACATTATAAACATTGTTACCATAATATTGGCAGATAGGTAGTGGTGAATATCTATGCACTCAAGTGGGGCGCAGTAGAGAGCTAAAAATAAAGTAAAAAAAAAAAAACAATTCAAACATTGGATCTAGGAGTGTAGATAAGGTTAGATGTAGATGGTATGACATCTCACTGGGACAAAGACAGGCTATCGTTGCATAACTAGCGAGAATAAAAGAAAATTTCAGCGGAGTCTGTCTCTGTGCGAAGAGTTGGAGGAGAAGCGACCCCTCTTAGGGGACTCTTTGCGGGGACTGCGAAGGTCTCTATAAGAGGGCGGAGCAGACGATGTCACAGGGGGTAATGTATCCATCGAGAGATGAAGGTGGGTCTGGATGTATTCTGTGGCTTCTTCCGGAATTAAGAAGGCTTTTGATTCGCCGAACTGATCCGTGAATCTTAGTTGTAGGCTAGGGTAAACTTTAGGCCTTTTTGGAACAAGGCATTGCAAGCTGGTTGGAAAGCTTTGCGAATGCGTGCCACTTCTTGCGAATAGTCCACAAACAAGAGCAATTTATTCCCATCCAATACTAACGACTTGGCATTCTTGAAGGAGCGTAGTATGGACAGTCTGTCAGCATAATTCAAATAGCAGACAATGACAGGTCGTGGGGTCTTACGATCATTAGAAGGCGCTCCCAGGCAGTGTGCTCGTTCAACAGTGCATGGGGTAGTAAGACCAAGAGCCTGGGGAATACGAGTGGAGCAAATGTCCGGGAGGTGACCCGCATTAAATGATTCCGGCAGGCCGATGACCCGTAGGTTGTTCCTAGGAGACCGATTCTCAAGGTCATCAATTTTCTCCAGCAAATACTGCTGGGTCTGTGCCGTTTTTGTTTCATTGGCAAAGGTAGATTGGATCTCGTCTTCCAGGTCAGAGACTCTGGATTCCACCTCCGTAAGCCTTTTGGCCTGGTCACTCAGCTCCTTCCTCAGCTGGGTGATCCCTGCGGTTACCGCCCGCTCCACCGCCTCAGTAATGGTGGGGGTGAGGAGCGCAGCCACCGCTTGTGCCATCAGCCTATATTGAGGGTCAGCGGCTAGTTGCGGCGGGAGAGCTGCATGTTGTAGATCCGCGCCATCCACTGTAGGTGCGGCGGCCATATTTCCAGGGGGCTGGGGAGCGGCCTGGAGCGGCGGATCCTGAGGCAGCACGGCTGAATTGCTGGAGGCTCCGTGGACAACAAATCGATCCATCGGTGCTGGATGATGCGGGGAGACTCACCAGCGCTGGATGGGGTGATGAGGGCTGCCAGCGAGCGGTGTTAGCTGATCTTGTAAGCGGGGTCAGTCGGAGCCGCTGCGCTCACTCCCTCTCCATACGGCGCCGGAACCGGAAGATGTCATGAGGAATTTTAATCAAACATGGTCTACTGGTCACATGTATTGAATTCCTCAGAGATCCATGCCTCATTCATTTTTATAAATGTGAGGTAGTCAACACTGTCATGAGCTAGGCGAGTGCGCTTATTGGTCACAATCCCCCCTGCTGCGCTGAAGGTTCTTTTGGACAGGACACTGGACGGGGAGCAAGCCAACAGTTCCATTGCAAATTGTGCAAGCTCAGTCCCGAGGTCAAGCCTGCCCACCCAGTAGTCCAGGGGATCATCACTCCTCAGAGCGTCCACATCGGCCGTTAACCCAATGTAGTCAGACACCTGTCGGTCTAGGCATTTCCTGATGCTGGATCCGGTGTACAGCTGTCGATGGGTCGGCTGAAAGAATGATCTCATATCTGAAGTGACCAGCACATCTTCAAAACGCCCTTTTCTTGCTGGCACTGTTGGATTGGTACCCGCAACTGTTTCTCTGCGAGTGGAAATTCCTCTGCCAGCGCACGCAAAAGCAGAATGCAGCATTTCTCGAAGCAAGGCCTGGAAGTGCTGCATTCTGACCGCCCTCTGTGATGGTGGTAACATTTCTGCCATTTTTTGTTTGTACCGGGGGTCTAAGTACGTTGCCACCCAGTACTGGTCCTTGCCCTTTATGCTTTTTATATGGGGGTCCCCCTTTTTTCACTCATATATTTTACACTCCTTGACTAGCTGCTTATTCTCTATATCTGAAGCGCTGATTCACATTTTTTGTTCTCTATCTGGTAGTCTACCTGCTGGAGCACATGCTGCATGGAATCATGGACAGGGCATTTGAGGCAGAACAGCGGCAGGAAGAGGAGGACTTCCTTTCCTTACATGGCCCCCTTTATGCAGATATCATTCCTGCAGGGCCACAAAACACGCAGAAGGAAGAGGATGGGGAGGATGAGGATTTCGGCAGCATGGATGTAGAGGAAGAGGATAGCATACAGCAGTCTATAAGGGATGGTTTTGATTCCCCAGAAACCGCAAGAGTTTTACGTGGTTGGGGAGAGGTTGCTCCTGCTGACAATGTCATCCTTAGTGACCCAGAGGACTCAGAAGCTCATGCCTCCTCCAACGTATGTTGCATGGGCGCCCTGATTCTGAAAAGCCTGCGAAAGGACCCGAAGATTTGTGCTATCAAGGAGAAAAATAATTAATGAAGGGTTGGCAACCCTTCTTGATCCTCGGTACAAGGTAAAGTTGCAGAGCTCATCCTGTCTTCGCAGAGGGAGCAGAGGATGAAACATCTTGAGGAGGCCTTGATAAAAAAAATTGTGTACCGCCTTTACAGATATTGGGATGTCAACATTCTCCGAACCGGTTTCTGAGGCATCGTTCAGCCAAAGGAGGAGCGGGGGAGAAGGTGGCCAGCTGACCGATGCCTTTAAACAGTTCTTTTGTCCTCAGCAGCACCCAGGGCTGTTAGGTTTAAGCAACCATCGCCAGCGTCTCCATCATATGATGCATAATTATCTAGGTGCAAGAGCAGACTTGGAGACCTTTCCAGCTGCACATCCACTGGCTTACTGGGTCTTGAGGATTGACCACTGGCCAGAACTTGCTCAATATGCAATGGAGCTACTGGCCTGACCTGCTTGCAGCGTGCTTTCTGAACGGACGTTCAGTGCTGCTGGAGGTTTTGTGACAGACAAAAAAGTGCGTCTGTCCACAGACTCTGTTGACCAGCTGACTTTTATCAAAATGAACCAGTGCTGGATTAACAAGAGCTATCAGGCCCCTGATGCTGATGTAACTGATTGAATTTGCTAGGTGTCTGCCATCCCTTGAAGACTGCATATGCTGCCTATCCTATCCCTCTACCTTTTTTCTGCTAGCTTCCAACAATGTTTTTGGTTTAGGTCACTCCCAACCGCCCCCCCCCCCCTCGCGCCCTCATTTTTCTGCACTTGTATGATAGGTGCATACAATTTAAATGTCATATGTCATTTTTAACAGCAGGCCCTATCCCTGTGCCCTGCTAACTGTGAGGGTTTACGGTGCTCAGGCACCACCAACACCAAAGGCCCAATTTTTGGCACCGGTGTAGTACATGCAGCAGCAGGTCCCATTCCTGCGCCCAGCAAGATTAACTGTGAGGGCTTGGTTACAGTGTTCAGGCACCACCTACAGCAAAGACCCAATTTTTGGCACTTATATAGCACATGCAATTTCAAATTTGTATGGAATTCTTACCAGCAGGTCCCGTTCCTGCTCCCAGCAAGAGTAACTGCGAGGGCTTGGTTACGGTGTTCAAGCACCACCTACAGCAAAGGCCCAATTTTTGGCACTTGTATAGAACATACAATTTGCAATTTGTATGCAATTCTTACCAGCAGGTCCCGTTCCTGCTCCCAGCAAGAATAACTGCGAGGGCTTGGTTATGGTGTTCAAGCACCACCTATGGCAAAGGCCCAATTTTTGGCACTTGTATAGCACATGCAATTTTAAATTTGCATGGAATTTTTACCAGCAGGTCCCGTTCCTGCACCCGGCAAGAGTAACTGCGAGGCATTGGTTACTGTGTTCAGGCACCACCAACAGCAAAGGCCCAATTTTTAGCCCCTGTATAGCACATGCAATTTCAAATTTGTATGGAATTCTCACCAGCAGGTCCAGTTCCTTCACCCAGCAAGAGAAACTGCGAGGCCTTGGTTATGGTATTCAGGCAGCACCAACAGCAAAGGGCCAGTTTTTTGCACCTGTATGACAAGTACATGCGATTTCATATTTGTATGGATTTTATAGCAGCAGGGCCCATTCCTGCACCCAGCAAGAGTAACTGCGCGGGGTTACGGTGTTCAGGCACCACCAACAAAGAGGGCCCAATTTTTCTGCACCTGTATGACAAGTACATGCGATTTGAAATTTGTATGTATATTTGTATATGACATTTTTTGCTTTAGAAATGTCAGTACTGCTGCAGCAGGCTACATACATCGTAGAGATGCCCTACTTTACAGGCACATTCAGGGGACCCCCCAGGCATGATATTTGAAGGATTTTTTAATTTTTTTAGTTTCACTTTAAGCCTCCTTAATCGTTTTTAAAAACTTTTTTTTCATTGCTACATGTTCCCCCAGTTCAGGACCTTACACTTTTTTGGGCAATAACTTGCATTTAAGCCTTCAAAATTAGGCAGTTTGATTTTCGAGGTTCGAGTCCTATAGACTTCAATGGGGTTCGTTTGTTCGAATAAACTTATCCTCTGTTCTCGGTGTTCTGGTGCAAACCGAACGGGGGGGGGGGGGTGTTCGGCTCATCGCTAGGGACCACCACTTTTCACTGCTGACACAAAGGCAGCTTGCCCTCTTTTCGTGAACTGTGAGCATCCGCCTCTCCTTGTCGGCCTTTCGGACATAATGTGGATTTTGGGGGGGTTTTATTACTGGTTGATGAATATATAATATATATATATATATATATATATATAATTCACTGTTGATATGTACTAAACTGACCAATAGATACTGAATGGCCTGATATCTAATCAATTGTCCTATATGTAGATAGAGATCAATATAGGGTTCACTATCTGATCTCTTAACTTGTAAAAAGCACAAATCTCTCTCCCTGCCTAACTCACTGCTAGCTATGTCTCCAATTAGACTACACTGCAAATGACTGTCCTCTCCCTGCCTCAAACACTATCCTCTCCCTGCCTCAACTACTTGCTATCTCGCCCACACTGTCACACTACATGTGGCTGCTGTGCGAGCAGCCTTTATATAGTGTGGGGCGTGTACTTCGCTCCTGAGCCATGATTGGATAAAGGCAGCCTGCCTTTGTCCAATCATGGCAGAAATGATTTGATTGGCCAAAGCATGGAGGTCAGGGTGCATGCTTTCGCCAATCACATAATGCACTGCACGCACTGCGCATTATGGATGCAGGCGCTCAAATTTGTCCACGAAGAAGCACATTTGTTCGTCATTCGACAAACGAGCGAACAGCCAATGTTTGAGTCTAACTTACGTTAGATTCGAACTCGAAGCTCATTCCTATTCAGAAGTATTGGAGACAATAGTATTTTTTTTAGATAGTAATTTTTTAAGAGTTAACTTTAAAGCATTTGCGGAGATTCCCAAATGTATCTTAAATGCATTCAACTGCTTTGTAGGGGCAAAGTTTAATCCTTTTCATAAGACTGCCCTCTCCTCATCAATGAGGACGCTTTGGCTTAAATTGTATACATTAGATGGAATATTTGCACTCTTTTTCTTCCCACTTACTGAATCAGAGTCTATCCCTATTTGAATTCCTCCTGTTAGGGGGTCCTCTTTTTCCCTTATCTTTATGACCTATAGAGACTTCTGTGTATGGATTCTTATTTCCATTCCTGTTCTTCCTTTCAGTTCCTTTTATGGTCTTTCCTTCCATTTTCTTGTTTTCCCCCTTGCTTACCCCCTTCCAGTCTATCCTTCATACTGTCCCGCCCTCATGTAAAAAAATATATATGCCCCAAATCCTGTGGTGAGTCTTCAATGCCAGATTCCTGTTCAGACTTTTCTACCTCATACTCCACTACAAATCCTTTTAGATCCCTTTTGTCCTTTAGTTAAAATTGAATTCCTAGCCTATAGTCTCTAATATCTAGTTTTGCATCCCAAAACCTGTTGGATTCTGTTTTGTAACGCCGGCCCTAAACGGTGTTACCTTTGGGGAGTTAGCCACCTTCTTAATTCGTGGATAGACCAGATACTTGTGAGTACTACTTTTATCATCATTAAAGCCAGTGGTGGCTGGTGCTCAAAATTTTTTGGGGGGCTCAAACAGAAAAATGTAATAGGCATTGCTTTGCAGCAAAAAACGCGGTAAAAATTGCGTGACTTTGAGGTCACACAAGTGTGAAAGGGGCCTTCAGTGATCAAGGTACAGTGCCTTGAAAAAGTATTCATAATATCCATAATAATCCACATTTTGCCATGTTAACTTACATAATGCATATGGAGATGAGGGATGTGTAGATATGGGGGGGGGGGGGGGTTGTGATTTATATGAAGATAAGTGAGTGCAGCAAGGAAATGGAGATTAAGAGGTTAAGGAGTTATATATTGCAATGAGAGGGTGCAGTGAGTGGTAATGCATGGAGAGAGTAGTAAGATTAATGTATGACAATAGGTGGGGGAAAGAGCAGGGGTTAATGATGTACACAGATGGGGGGTGGTGCAATAAGTGGTAATTCATGGAGATGGAGGTGAGTAGGGGTTAATGTACAGAGAGGTGCAGCAAAGGGTTAATGGTGTACACAGATGGAGGGGGGTGCAATATGTGGTAATTCACGGAGATGGAGGCGAGTAAGGGGTTAATGTATAGAGAGGTGCAGCAAAGGGTTAATGTTGTACACAGATGGAGGGGGTGCAATATGTGGTAATTCATGGATATGGGGCGTGAGTAATGGGTTAATGCATAGAGGGGGGTGCAGTATTGGGTTAACGTCATAGGCGTGCACAGCCTATTGCATTAGGGTGTGCACCCCAAAGCTCAAACACACATGCTTGTGTGTATATATATATATATATATATATATATATATATACATATACATACACACATAAACACACACACACACACACACACACACTATATTGTCAAAAGTATTGGGGCACCTGCCTTTACACGCACATGAACTTTAACCACTTGCCTTCTGTGCACTTAAACACCCTTCCCATCCAGGCCAATTTTCAGCTTTCAGCGCTGTCACACTTTGAATGACAATTGCACGGTCATGCTACACTGTACCCATTTGAAATTTTTATCATTTTTTTCACACAAATAGAGCTTTCTTTTGGTGGTATTTAATCATCTCTGGGTTTTTTATTTTTTACAAAAAAAAAGAATAAAGACAAAAAATTTTGAAAAAAAAAAAAAGTTTTTCTTATTTTCTGCGAGTAAATTTTGAAAATAAATTTTTCTCCTTCACTGATGTGCGCTGATGAGGCGGCACTGATGGGCACTGATAGGCTGCACTGATGAGGTGGCACTTATGGGCACTGATGAGGTGGCACTTATGGGCACTGATGAGGTGGCACTTATGGGCACTGATGAGGAGGTACTAATATGCCGCACTGATGAGCACTGATAGGCGGCACTGAGAGGCGGCACTGATAGGCGGCACTGATGAGCACTGATAGGCGGCACTGCTGGGCACTGATAGGCGGCACTGCTGGGCACTGACAGGTGGCACTGCTGGGCACTGACAGGTGGCACTGCTGGGCACTGAGAGGCGGCACTGAGAGGCGGCACTGATGGGCACTGATAGGCGGCACTGATGGGCACTGGCGGATGGCACTGGACACCGACGGGTGGCACTGATGAGCGGCACTGATGGGCAGCACCATCAGTGCCCACACTCAGTGCCCATAGTGCTGCCAGTCAGTGCTCATCAGTGCCTAGATGAGCAGGCACTGATGGGCACTGACTAGAAGCACTATGGGCACTGATTGTGGGCATTGATGGGGGGCACTGATGGCGGGCACTGATGGGGGGGCACTGTGTGTGTGTTTTTTACCTTGTGTAATCAGGGCACTGGTGATCGGTGCCCTGATTACATGTCTCTGTGTCCCCGGCAGCTAACGGCTCCCCCTCCTTCCTCACACTGCAGGCTCCGTGTGAGGAAGGAGCGCCGGCGATGAGAGATGATCTCATATGTTTACATATGAGATCATCGCTCATTGGACGGCCAGATCACGTGGTGAATGGCCGCTGTGATTGGCCATTCACCACGATCTGTGATCGGCCGTGTCCAAGGGACACGGCCGACACAGATTTTCCCCGCAGCGCGCTCGCGGGAGCGCGCTGGGGGCGTGTCACTGGGAGGCCGTTTAAAAACGGCCTCCCGAAAATTCGAGTCCGCGCTGCAGCCGTATATAGGCTGTAGCGCGGACGGGGGGAGGTTAATGGCATCCCAGTCTAAAGCTGGATACACACTATCCAACTTTTGTGGTTAGATTTCCTTCAGATTTACCTTTTCTATGTAGTGCAAGGGCCTGCTAGATTGCATACAAATTTAAAGTGTTTAGGTTTGACCACATATTATATGGTTTTGGTAAGTCTAAAGGAAAAAGTCTTCAGGAAATCTTATAGTGTGTATGGCCCATTAGTCCTTAGGGTTCAATATTGAGTTGGCCCACCCTTTGCAGCTACACCAGCATCAACTCTTCTGGGAAGGCTGTCCACAAGGTTTAGGAGTGTGTATTCTTACAGAAGCGTATTAGTGAGGTCAGGCTCTTGATGTTGGACGAGAAGGCCTGGCCCACAGTCTTCGCTCTAATTCATCCCAAAGGTGTTTTATCGGGTTGAGGTCAGGACTCTGTGCAGGCCAGTCAAGTTCCTCCACTCCAAACTCGCTCATCCATGTCTTTATGGTCCTTGCTTTGGTCACTGGTCCAAATCATTTGGTGGAGGGGGAATTATAGTGTGGGATTGTTTTTCAGGGGTTGGGCTTGGCCCCTTAGTTCCAGTGAAGGGAACTCTTAGGGCGTTTATGTCTTGTTTTCAGTTTGATGCGTGTTTTATGTGCAGTTAAATATTACAGAGACAGGTATTGTGGTAATATTTAACTTTATTAAGATTTCCATACATTAGAGGGTTCCACCATTAGTGAGTTAGCGCTGCACATTTATTTTTATTTTTTTTGTGGTGTGGGAACACCTAACAGTGCTTAGCAGAAAGCCTTTTACTGACACTTTTTATTTTACCAGTAGTTTACTGTAAATAGTAGTGTGGTGATTACCTATTATACTAAAGATCGGCATGTGGCATTAACCACTTAAGCCCCGGAGGATTTGGCTGCTAAAAGACCAGAGGGTATTTTGCGATTCGGCACTGCGTGACTTTAACGGACAATTGCGCGGTCGTGCGACGCTGTACCTAAACAAATTTGACGTCCTTTTTTTCCCACAAACAGAGCTTTCTTTTGGTGGTATTTGATCACCTGTGCGATTTTTTGATCACGCGCTATAAACAAAAAAAGAGCGTCAATTTTGCAAAAATAACAATGTTTTTAACATGTTTTTATATGAAATTCCCCCAAAAAAAAAGTAAAAATCAAAATTTTTTAACATTTTCGGCCAATTTGTTTGATGCTACATATGTTTGGTAAAAAAAATCGCAAAAAGCGTATTTTGATTGGTTTGCGCAAAAGTTATCGCGTTTACTAACAAAGGGAAAGATTTTTGTCATTTTTGTTTTTTTTTTAACGCGTAATGGCGGCGATCTGCGATTTTTTTTGCGGTACTGCGACATTGCGGCGGACAGATCGGACCCTTGACTGACATTTTTGACACTTTTGGGGTTACCAGTGACATTTCTACAGTAATCAGTGCTATATATATGCACTGTTAAATTGAGGATTGATCCCTGATGCCTGAGTGGTAAGTGTAGCCAACATCCCAATTGTTAATCTTAAAGCAGGGTTTGGTGCCTCAAGCCAAGGGGGTGGGACTTTATGGGCTAGTCAGGTAGTAAACTTGTAGTAAAATTATATAACAATTTATTTGAAAAATAATAAAGAAATCATACAATGATAATCATCATAATTGTGCCAATGGGTTATAGACCCATGTGAGAAGGTGAGAAGAAAATAAAGTAATGAGTGACAGTGTGAAAGGTGACTTTGATATAGATCTCTGTCTGTAAGTGCTCAGCCAAGTGAGCCGTTTAGAGAGAGACTGTATATCTGGAGCTTCCGACGCGTTTCGGCCTGTGTTTGCCTTTATCAAGGAAGCGAGAAGGCCACCATCTCTGAAAGATATATGGTGGATATATATTAGAGAATTCAATTCTTCGAGGATAATGTTTATTTTTGAGAGAAAATAAATGTACACATACTTGTGACTAAAAGTTGAATCCCGGACCTTTCTGTTTGTTCACCCAAAGCTAATCACACAGGATTTGTTGAGGACTTGCTGTCTGTGGTGTAGAGAATATATGGTATTCAAAATAAATTTAATTTGTGAGTAAAGAAGGGGGTAATATGCCACAACTTACATGAAAGGTGTAGATGCTTTGGTTTATTGTGGTCAAGAGCCCTTCATGGATCACCTGAAATGTTTGTGAATGATATCACATTGTCAGGAGTTGAAAATGACTTTTATGTGAGCTACTGTATAACAGGTAAATTCACTTACAATTGTGAGAGTAGTTTAGGTGTGCCAGCAGGGGGAGCCCCGGTTTTCTGTTTCGGTTTTTCTCCCTGGTGGATAATATACAAGTGAGCCTAAAATGAGGCATTTTTGACACTTGGAAAATACATCCAGTAACGCATGAATATTGCATTAGTGGATGGGTAACTCACTGTTGGTTGTAGGAGAGTAAAAGGAAGTGTCCAGGGTTGCTCGTCCTAGGGCGTCCGTCACGTTCCCTCGGTGGGAGGGAAGTGGCGCCCTATTGAAAATCCCCGGCTATTTATATCCCCTGACGCATGCGCATAGCGCATCGAGGACGTCACGGCGCCTGCCCGGCTCCGGGTCGGCGCAACGGCGTAGTGCGTGCCAGGATGGTGCGCGCGCATCCAGCCAGTGACGTGGGGAAAAAGACGGTGTTCCGTAGCCGCCGACACAGAGATTGGATGGGGAAACTGCTCCCTGAACGGGGGCATTTCCGGAGGGTGCGACCCGCCAGAATTTTCTCCATACTTCCCCTAGAGATTGGGTTCTCTGGGGTTACCTGTGCCGGGTGGGTTCTTTTCTTTACTCACAAATTAAATTTATTTTGAATACCATATATTCTCTACACCACAGACAGCAAGTCCTCAACAAATCCTGTGTGATTAGCTTTGGGTGAACAAACAGAAAGGTCCGGGATTCAACTTTTAGTCACAAGTATGTGTACATTTATTTTCTCTCAAAAATAAACATTATCCTCGAAGAATTGAATTCTCTAATATATATCCACCATATATCTTTCAGAGATGGTGGCCTTCTCGCTTCCTTGATAAAGGCAAACACAGGCCGAAACGCGTCGGAAGCTTCAGATATACAGTCTCTCTCTAAACGGCTCTCTTGGCTGAGCACTTACAGACAGAGATCTATATCAAAGTCACCTTTCACACTGTCACTCACTAATAGGTGGCACTGGTGGGCACTGATAGGTGGCACTGATGGGCACTGAGGTGGCACTGACGAGCACTGATAGGTGGTACTGATGGGTACTGATGAGGTGGCACTGGTGGGCACTGATAGGTGGCACCGATGGGCACTGATGAGGTGGCACTGGTGGGCACTGGTGGGCAGTGATAGGTGGCACTGGTGGGCACTGATGCGGCACTGGTGGGCACTGATAGGTGGTACTGATTAGGCGACACTGTTGGGCACTGATAGGTGGTACTGATGGGCACTGATGAGGTGGCACTGGTGGGCACTGATAGGTGGTACTGATGTGCACCGATGAGGTGGCACTACTGGGCACTGATAAGTGGGACTGATAGGCACCACTTATGAACACTATCAGGGCAAAGGGGGAGTTGCACAATCAGCAGATAGTAAGGCTTGCCAGAGCCTCTCAGTGTGTGTGACACTGTCATGTAATGTAGCTGCTTGCAGGGAGAAAGACCAGCTGTCAAAACTCAGCGGTGATGTCGGAGGTGGGCAGGATCGAGCAGCTGTCAAACACCAGCCAATGATTGGGCTGCTTAAGAAAGGGGCGGAGCCACATAAACAAAGCAGCCGCCCATACCCCATCCCAATGGCTGATGTTTGATAGCTGTTCGGTTCCGCCCACCCCCGACATCACCGCTGAGTTTTGACAGCTGGTCTTTCTCCCTGCAAGCAGTTACATTACATGACAGTGTCACACACACTGAGTGGCTCTGGCAAGCCTCACTATCTGCTGAATGTGTACCTACCTGCAGGCTACACACTACTTGGATGCAGCATTTCACGGTCCAGCCTGATGCTATGCTGCCAGGCTGGACCAATCACAAGACGGCAGACGGAGAGCGGGAGTGTTCGGGGGACATTCGAGGACACTCTGAATGGCCACCAATCACCTTACAAGTAAAGAGGCACGTGATGCCAAAGCCCCCACCCCTCCCATAACCAGCAATGTGTCTGGCGCCCCACTGCCATTTAAAGGTACATTTTTTTTTTAAAGTCGATTTTACACTGTGACTAGCCTTGAGGGGGGCGGCGCCCCTGCGCCCACTATTGACCAGCCGCCACTGATTAAAGCTATTTTATGTTTGTAGTACACAAGTTTTCTTTCTACTTTGCCTTGTAGGGCAAAAAAAAGTGTGTGACACTGCATCCTTTGGCGAGGCAGGTTGGTGCCAGATCAAAGGAAGTAACACTGGAGAAAAAGATGACAGTGAGGCTTGGTCAGTTTGTTATGCTGTGGGTGTGTGGTATAAAAATCTGATTATGATTATGATGAATATGGGAAAAATGTAAAACAAATGGAGGGGCTTGGCGAAATATAAATTAATAAAAAGGCGGTGCCTGAATTATAAATAGAATGAATACACAGTGCCTCCAGCCGATTATAGCAAATAACTTAATAACTTCACACACACATTTAAAGAATATCAAGACAATTGAAATAAAATTACTCTTTAAATTTGAAAAGACAAAATACAGAAGCAAATACAACCAACCAGAAAAATGTGATAAACCATGATTCAAAATATCAAAAATAAAATACCTAAATGCTCATAGGGTATTTTTTCACTTTCCACATTTGTAGGAAAGAAAGAAACTTATCTCACAGAGCAGAACACTACTATAATCAAAATAGGTTCTAAAGTCAATAGATTTGCTGAATTAGCATGAACAATAGACAATTACCTGGGTATAGCAACAATAGCTCTAGTTTGAACACAGATCTGTAACAAACTAACCATACAGAATACAATTTCAATGTTTAAAATAGGCTAAATACGTGGGAAAAATGTAGCAGATAAATTTACCCTACACAATCTAAATTGTAATATATAAAATGACTAGCAGTAAAATAAAATTCCTATGATCTTGGAAGCAAATAGGTTTAAAAAGGTTTCATGACACAGGTACATTTTCTGGGTGGTCTGCAGCCATGTAGTGATGAGCCGAACAACCCCTGGTTTGGTTCGCACCAGCACACCGCGAACAGAGGAAAAGTTTGTTCGAACAAAAGAACCCCATTGAAGTCTATGGGACTCAAACCTCGAAAATCAAACGGCCTTATTTTGAAGGCTTAAATGCAAGTTATTTCCTCAAAAAAGTGTATGGGGATCCGGGTCCTGAACTGGGGAGCAATGAAAAAAAAAGTTTTAAAAAACAATCCTTTTTAACGGATCACTGATTTACTGATTTTAACTACTTGCCTTCTGTGCACTTAAACCCCCTTCCCATCCAGGCCAATTTTCAGCTTTCAGCGCTATCACACTTTGAATGACAATTGCGCGGTCATGCTACACTGTACCCATATGAAATTTTTATCATTTTTTTCACACAAATGGAGCTTTCTTTTGGTGGTATTTAATCACCTCTGGGTTTTTTATTTTTTACAAAAAAATGAATAAAGACAGAAAATTTTGAAAAAAAAAAAAGTTTTTCTTATTTTCTGCGAGTAAATTTTGAAAATAAATTTTTCTCCTTCACTGATGTGCGCTGATGAGGCGGCACTGATGGGCACTGATAGGCTGCACTGATGGGCACTGATGAGGTGGCACTTATGGGCACTGATGAGGTGGCACTTATGGGCACTGATGAGGAGGTACTAATATGCCGCACTGATGAGCACTGATAGGCGGCATTGATAGGCGGCACTGATGAGCACTGATAGGTGGCACTGATGAGCACTGATAGGCGGCACTGCTGGGCACTGAGAGGTGGCACTGCTGGGCACTGAGAGGTGGCACTGCTGGGCACTGAGAGGCGGCACTGACGGGTGGCACTGATGGGCACTGGTGGATGGCACTGGACACTGACGGGTGGCACTGATGAGCAGCACTGATGGGCAGCACCATCAGTGCCCACACTCAGTGCCCATAGTGCTGCCAGTCAGTGCTCATCAGTGCCTAGATGAGCAGGCACTGATGGGCACTGACTGGCAGCACTATGGGCACTGATTGTGGGCATTGATGGGGGGCACTGATGGTGGGCACTGTGGGCACTGATGGGGGGGCACTGTGTGTATGTTTTTACCTTTAGTAATCAGGGCACTGGTGATCAGTGCCCTGATTACATTCCTGTGTGTCCCCGGCGCTGTGAGGCTCCCCCTCCTTCCTCACACTGCAGGCTCTGTGTGAGGAAGGAGCGCCGGCGATGAGAGATGATCTCATATGTTTACATATGAGATCATCGCTCATTGGACGGCCCGATCACGTGGTGAATGGCCGCTGTGATTGGCCATTCACCACGATCTGTGATCGGCCGTGTCCAAGGGACACGGCCGACACAGATTTTCCCCGCTGCGCGCTCGCGGGAGCGCGGGGGGGGGCGTGTCTCTGGGAGGCCGTTTAAAAATGGCCTCCCGAAAATTCAAGTCCGCGCTGCAGCCGTATATAGGCTGTAGCGTGGATGGGGGGAGGTTAATGAGGCTTGAAATAAAACTATAAAAATGAAAAATTCCTTCAAATATCGTGCCTGGGGGGTCCCCTGAATGTGCCTGTAAAGTAGTGCATCTCTACGATGTATATAGCTTTCTGCAGCTATACTGACATTTCTAAAGCAAGAAATGTCATATACAAATATACATACAAGTTTCAAATCACATGTACTTGTCATACTGGTGCAGAAAAATTTGGCCTTGGTAGTTGATGGTGCCTAAACACCGTAACCTCTCGCAGTTACTCTTGCTGGGTGCAGGAATGGGCCCTACTGCTAAAAAATCCATACAAATATGAAATCGCATGTACTTGTCATACAGGTGCCAAAATCTGGGCCTTTGGTGTTGATGGTGCCTGAACACCATAACCAACCCCTCACAGTTACTCTTGCTGGGTGCAGGAACGGGACCTGCTGGTAACAATTCCATGCAAACTTGAAATTGCATGTGCTATAAAAGTGCCAAAAATTGGGCTTTTACCGTTTGTGGTGCCTAAACACTAACCAAGCCCTCGCAATTTCTCTTGCTGGGAGCAGGAACGAGACCTGCTGGTAAGAATTCCATACAAATTTAAAATTGCATCTGCTATACAAGTGCCAAAAATCGGGCCTTTGTCATAGGTGGTGCCTGAACACAGTAACCAAGGCCTCGCAGTTACTCTTGCTGGGAGCAGGAATGGGACCTGCTGGTAAGAATTCCATACAAATTTGAAATTGCATGTGCTATACAAGTGCCAAAAATTGGGCCTTTGCCGTAGGTGGTGCCTGAACACCGTAACCAAGGCCTCGCAGTTACTCTTGCCGAGAGCAGGAATGGGACCTGCTGGTAAGAATTCCATACAAATTTGAAATTGCATGTGCTATACAAGTGCCAAAAATTGGGCCTTTACCGTTTGTGGTGCCTAAACACTGTAACCAAGCCCTCGCAATTACTCTTGCCGAGAGCAGGAATGGGACCTGCTGGTAAGAATTCCATACAAATTTGAAATTGCATGTGCTATACAAGTGCCAAAAATTGGGCTTTTACCGTTTGTGGTGCCTAAACACTAACCAAGCCCTCGCAATTTCTCTTGCTGGGAGCAGGAACGAGACCTGCTGGTAAGAATTCCATACAAATTTGAAATTGCATGTGCTATACAAGTGCCAAAAATTGGGCCTTTGCCGTTGGTGGTGCCTGAACACCGTAACCAAGGCCTCGCAGTTACTCTTGCTGGGAGCAGGAATGGGATCTGCTGGTAAGAATTCCATACAAATTTGAAATTGCATGTGCTATACAAGTGCCAAAAATTGGGCCTTTGCCGCTTGTGGTGCCTAAACACCATAACCAAGGCCTCACAGTTACTCTTGCTGGCAGCAGGAACGAGACCTGCTGGTAAGAATTCCATACAGATTTGAAATTGCATGTGCTATACAAGTGCCAAAAAATGGGCCTTTGCAATTTGTGGTGCCTGAACACCATAACCAAGGCCTCGCAGTTACTCTTGCTGGGAGCAGGAATGAGACCTGCTGGTAAGAATTCCATACAGATTTGAAATTGCATGTGCTATACAAGTGCAAATAATTGGACCTTTGCCGTATGTGGTGCCTAAACACCGTAACCAAGGCCTCGCTGTTACTCTTGCTGGGAGCAGGAATGGGACCTGCTGGTAAGAATTCCATACAAAATTTGAAATTGCATGTGCTATACAAGTGCCAAATTTTTGGCCTTTGCCATAGGTGGTGCCTGTACACCGTAACCAAGGCCTCGCAGTTACTCTTGCTAGGAGCAGGATTGGGACCTGCTGGTATAAATTCCATACAAATTTGAAATTGCATGTGCTATACAAGTGCCAAAAATTCGGCCTTTGGTGTTGGTGTTGCCTGAACACCATAAACTCTCACAGTTAGCAGGGCACAGGGACAGGGCCTGCTGTTAAAAATGACATACAACATTTAAATTGTATGTACCTGTCATACAAGTGCAGAAAAATTAGGCCTTGGGGGTTGGTAGTGACCTAAACCAAAAACATTGTTGGAAGCTAGCAGAATCAAGGTAGAGGAATAGGATAGGCAGCATATGCAGTCTTCAAGGTATGGCAGACCCCTAGCAAATTCAATCTGTTACATCAGCATCAGGGGCCTGATAGCTCTTGTTGATCCAGGACTGGTTCATTTTGATAAAAGTCAGCCGGTCAACAGAGTCTGTGGACAGACGCACTCTTTTGTCCATCACAAAACCTCCAGCAGCACCTAACGTCCGTTCGGAAAGCACGCTGGAAGCAGGACAGGCCAGTAGCTCCATTGCATATTGAGCCAGTTCTGGCCAGTGGTCCATCCTCAAGCCCAGTAAGCCAGTGGATGTGCAGCTGGAAAGGTCTCCAAGTCTGCTCTTGCGCCTAGATAATCATGCACCATATGATTGAGACGCTGGCAATGGTTCCTTAAACTTAACAGCCCTGGGTGCTGCTGAGGACTAAAGAACTGTTTATAGGCATCGGTCAGCCGGCCGCCTTTTTCACCGATCCTCCTTTGGCTGAATGATGCCTCAGAAAGATGTTCGGAGAATGTTGACCTCCCCAGTGTCTGGAAAGGCAGTATACAAATTTTTTTTCAAGGCCTCCTCAAGATTTTTCATCCTCTGCTCCCTCTGCGATGTAAAGTGGATCAAGAAGGGTTGTCAACCAGTGATTATCCCTCTCCTAGCACGAATCCTCTGGTCCTTTTGCAGGCTTTGCAGAATCAGGGAGCCCATGCAACATAAGCTAATACAGCTGTGCCTGCTGTATTAGCGATGTCAGCGGTCTGTTACCAGAGATAGAATCTGCGTCGGCCACGCACGCTCCGCCCCCCTATACGCGTTACATCGAGCGTGATGCTCCTTTGGTAGGGGACCGAGGAAGTCAAAGGAGCATCACGCTCGACGTAACGCGTATAGGGGGGCGGAGCGCGCGTGGCCGACGCAGATTCTCTCTCTGGTAACAGACCACTGACATCGCTAATACAGCAGGCACGGCTGAGTGCCCTACAAATGTGAGTGGATCTGTCTTTCTTTAATAAAGCATACCCTTATCATTAAGCGGAGAGCACTAGATTTTTCCATCTTTTCCCTATATGTCCCGGAATCTCTTGAGGTGCAATACAGTGAGGCTCTTTCCTGGAAGTCTGATCCATGTTACATGTGATTGCTGGCCCGCTTGGGTCCCATAGGAAGGTGAGAGGCTAATCCACCTGGTGGAGGGATTCACTATACTGGTGTTCACATGTTGTTTTCATGACCGGATTATTTTTCTTCAATTGAACACGGGGACACTTTAAACATCACCTTATTGGAAGCACATACATTGCTGTGTGCCTTATGAACTGGATGTGATTTTATTGTATTATTATTAGTCATCACTTTATGATTTGTGTATCTTTGGCGCATCACATTTTGGTATGATCTTGTGCCACACTCGCACAGGTACTCGTTGATGGCCCTCTGCTGCGTGTGCAGCCACTGCAGCATTGCCAATGTTGAGTTCCACCTGGTGGGCATGTCACAAATGAGGCGGTTGGTGGGCAGGTTGAATTCCTCTTGAATGACAGATAAGCAAGCACTGGCATTGAACGAATAGCGGAAATGGCCACAGACTTTTCTGGCCTGCCTCAGGAGATCTTGGAAGCCCAGGTATCTGGTCAAGAAATGCTGCACCACAAGATTCAAAACATGTGCCAAGCATGGAACATGTGTCAAGTGTCCCTGTCGGAGGGCAGAGAGAAGGTTGGTGCCATTGTCGCATACAACCATTCCTGGCTCAAGCTGTCGTGACGTCAACCATCTCTGAGCCTGCCCCTGCAGAGCTGACAGAATCTCTGCACCGGTGTGACTGCTATCCCCTAGACAGACCAACTGAAGCACAGTTTTGATGCCTATAGAAAGTTCCACAACTGAGCAATGGTTACTCTAGCTGATATCTGAAGTGATCTCTATTCCTTGAGGTCTGTTATGCCTTAAGAAAGTTCCATAACTGAGCAATGGTTACTCTGGCTGATATCTGAAGTGATCTCTATTCCTTGAAGTCTTTGATGCCTAAAGAAAGTTCCACAACTAAACAATGGTTACTCTGGCTGATATCTGAAGTGATCTCTATTCCTAGAGGTCTGTGATGCCTAAAGAAAGTTCCACAACTGAGCAATGGTTACTCTGGCTGATATCTGAAGTGATCTCTATTCCTAGAGGTCTGTGATGCCTATAGAAAGTTCCATAACTGAGCAATGGTTACTCTGGCTGATATCTGAAGTGATCTCTATTCCTATATGTATGTGATCCCTATAGAAAGTTCTGCAACTGAGCAATGGTTACTCTGGCTGAAATCTGAAGTGATCTCTATTCCTATAGGTCTGTGAATATTATAGTATGTTGCAGAAACTGACTGATGAACAATACTGTGACTGGTGTCTGATGTAAAGAAAGAAAGCTCTCCCTACCTCACACAGGAACCTTGGCCCTCCCTACACTGCTACTCACTCACTGGTGCTATACTGTCTGATATGATGTAAAGAAATAAATCTCTCACTACCTCACACAGGGACCTGGCCCTCCCTACACTGCTAGGAATATCTCTCTGCACTGTCTGACTAAAAAAAAAACTACTCTCTCCCTGCCTAAATCGCGTGCCTGTCCCTGTCTCATCGACTGCACAATGACACTACATGCTGCGGCTGCACGAGCAGCCTTTATGTAGTGTGGGGTGTGTACTTGGCCCCTGAGCCATGATTGGCTAAAGGCAGCCTGCCTTTAGTCCAATCATGGCAGAGATCATTTGATTGGCCAAAGCATGAGGTCAGGGTGCATGCTTTGGCCAATCACACAATGCACTGCACGCGCAGCGTGCCTGAAGTGCATTATGGGAAAATCAAATTTCCCGCGAAGAAGCAGATTTATTCGTCATTCGACGAACGATTGATGTTCGAGTCGAACGTAGCCTCGACTATAACTCAAAGCTCATCCCTACAGCCATGTTTTGCCTTTGCAGTCTGCTCACACGCTATAAATTTCTTGTTGTTCTGCTGCCTGTATTGTACTGTTCTGAAGTTGAACTTTTTGCAGACATGTGCCTGCAATGTAGCAATGTAGTGGGACATGTGGGGGGGAAGATAAATGCACTACAACACTCCAAAATTTTTGATGCTGTGTATGGGTCTTTCACTGCGATTTTACATGCGTGGGGGTGCCATTCAAAATGCGTGGCAACCCCACGCATGTGAAATCGCAGGACAGGTGTGCGACCTGCAGGGAAATTGCATTGGTCAAAAAGACCATGTGATTTCACTGTGGGTCCAGACCTGCGATTTTACATGCATTGGGGTGCCATTCAGAATTCGTGGTGTCCCCAGGCATGTGAAATTGCAGGGCTGGTCTGCGACCTGCAAGGAAATCACATGGTTAAAAAAACTGATCCGACTAAGCTGACATTAAAAAGAAAAAACACATAACACAGAATTCTATGAAAAGACTTTATTATGCACAGCAATGCAGGAAAATAGTATTGGAAGGCCTTATTTTCAAATGTATGCAAAATTGGCATATTATCAGTATTCAATGGTTTCCAGTTGCCCTTGGAACCTGTCCAGTTGTAATGAAAAAACTCATCCTGGATATGGGCACCACTTGTACTCCCACAGCTCCCGCTCCATTAAGCCCTCTGTATAGGGTATATTAAGGCATTGAAAGGTTGTATTAATATGCCTTATGATTTTTCAGATATATATTTCGGTTTGTGCCCATTCTGTGATGAAGTGTAGGCCCTTGTATTTACATATTAACGAGCTGGCACTGACAGCCATTCATCCACCTTGGTCAGCAGACAGCTATGTTTTGCATTTAGACGACATGTAAACACCTGTTCATTCATTCATTGGGACACTTGACAAAGTTAAGTCTGCGCATGGAAATTACGGACAAACCCATAAACAATTGACAATTGCTTACATTAACACATGACAACGAAATGCAGACAGGGCGACTGTCATAGGACACACATTCAGATTCGGGAACGCCTTAGATTGACATACAGATGCATGGCAAAAGCAAAGGCCCTTTCATGTATTGTTCTGTCTGATATGTAATTCGACTGATGAACTGTAAGACCGGTTTGGAGCAGTCTTTTCCTGCTCAACAAATATGCTTTAAATATGAGCTTCACATTCAATAAAGTTAGTTGTGACTGCACCAAGTTTGAGTGCTGTGTGTCGTCATAACTCCCAGCTGGTTGGAGGGGAAATCCATTATCTATTGGGGGAAATCCATTATTGATTGGGGGCGTTAGCAACTGAAGGGCTGTAATATCATCATGATTGCCTCCTGACAGGAATTGAGCTAACAGTTTTGGTGTCAGAAAAGTGGGATCTGCCAAAAACAGTATGGGGTAAGTAATCATATTTTCTATTATTATTATTACTACCCTATACTGTCAGAGCAGATAAACGGTACCCAGTTAACCGCTAATTTTAGCAACTCCCGGGAATCTGAAATTCCCAAAGATGGGGTCTGATACTCCAGCGCTTGGAGCGCCAAAGATAAAAAGGGGTCTGGAACCCGGTTACAAAGCAGTACTGTGTGTGATGGTGGATTCCCCCTCCAAAACCTTGTATATATTTGTATAGACACTTAAGTGTATTTGGTCGTTATATAAGATTGCATGCCATTGTATAGATGTATGTGGAAATTGTATGTGATATTAAGCTGAGCTTGAAGGTATAGTCTTGCCCACCAAGGATAGTTAATCAGCAGACCATAAATTGGATATATGTATAAATCTGATTATTTAGACGCAGGAAACCGCATAAGTTGGGAACTAGGTTTTTCCAATAAAGTATAAACACTGATGTCACTACCCATAGAGATATAAACCTTCAAACTCAGCTGATCTCACTTTGTATTCTGAGCTTAAGATAATGGGAAATTTTCAAGGTAAGGAGAATTCCGGGAAAATGATGAAATTTACGTTTAGGAAGATTGTATGAAAATTGTATCATGTATGGGCAACCTTAGATCCATAAATCGTTATGTTGTGTTTGTTTTAACATTTGTTCCTATAGGTGCTGCTGTATCAACAAAGCATTTCATAACATTGAATGAATGTTGGTTGCATAATAATTTGTTTTGTGGTTATTACTTATGTTTTAAAAGTGATGTGATTTTGCCGTACTATGCTGGTCATGGCAGCTTTTAGAAGCAAGGAAATATATATTTGGTGTATAAAGTGTGACCTTAAGGACTAAAATTGTATTTCTATCCTTAAAAATCGTAAGCAATTTTGAAACTTTCATCATTAAGGTTTTGTGTCACCAACTTTTCTTTCTTTATCACTGGCTTTTAAAAAAAAAAAAAAAAGTATATATTTTCTAAGTGCCCTTTTAGCAAACAAACCCCCCTTCCCCCCCCCACCTCTTTTGGTCTGTGACACAGGTAACTGCAAAGGGACTGTAAACAGCTGTATTGTCATACAAATTAACGATCAGTTTTGCCTTTTAGAGAAAACAAGTTTTAAGGAATGTTCCGAATTGCTAAAGACTGGGTGATGTATGGGTTCTTGTATTTCAAATGTGAAATTACTAATATTTTGAGCTGCTCGTTTTTTTTTCAACCATGGTGAACAATAATAATTTTTTTCTTTAAGTTTATGGTATACCATAATAATAACAAAAAAAAATAGAAATCCACGTGGTAATAATTAATTTGACGTCAACAATTTTTGGTATTAGAAAAGTGCACTGTTAGGAAGGAAATGTTTGATATGCTTACTGTATGCTCAATTCCTCTAACCGTTGGTTTATTTTTAGGAGGAAAAGTAAAATGTTTGTTACTAAACCTTTCTGATGCTTATTCCTCAGATAAGTGAAATTTGAGATTTTCAGAACAACCAAGCACAGCCTTCAACAACAACCAATCATATGGGAGTATTGTTTCCAAATAGATTTTTTCCTGATTGATTAGACTATTTTTATGGGTGTTAGAAAGTTTTTATTTATTGGGTGTCAGATATTTGATGTGTTCTAATTTGACACATATGAGCTCTGGCATAAATGAGGTGCTATGCTTTAGATAATTAAGCATCTCTGTTTTTTTTTAGAGTTTTCCTTTGGTATATTGGTACATACTTTTGTATTCTGGTGCTAAACACTAATTTTTGAATTTATGCACTTATGCTTTTACTACCTTTTCTGCTGACAAGATTATTGGTATGGGATAATGTGCTCAGGCAGATACTGGAGTACTACTCTTATATAATAATCTTGGATACAAATGAAATTTTACAGATTTGTGTACATATACCATATGTAACTCTGGAAAACTAGTTAACTGATTGTCATTTATATGTCACAGCACGTTATCAGATGTGCAGTATGTGAAATCTGTATTGTTAAATAGTAGAATAGAAAGCTGTCATTCAAAAAAAAAAAAAAATAGGATGGAAGTGGTTGGCTTGTTGATAGTATGCTAAGAATTAAAATGAATTTATGCCAGCGTTACTACTTTGAAAGGTAAACCTCCTGCGGTGAATTCAATTAGTTGATCTCTTTTCATCCTGAAAGTGACTCACTGCCCAGGTTTTGCATATGAATGGTCCTTGGAGTCAGATTTTGTGTCTCCAAGGCTATTTGGGTTTCAATTTCCTGTTCAGGTGTCACCAAGCAAACTGAGCAATCACTTATAGATTTATGTCTGCATGAGTACTGACTTCTAGCTGTTTTGTGTGTCTCTATTTGTCCATGTACACAAGACAGCTTGAATTTCACTCCCTGTTGTTCAGTGATCACAGCATCTTAGCCATGCAAGGGATACTCAGTTCTAGGTAGCTTCCTGCTTGGGTGAGTCAGAGGACTGCAATTTAACCCATTTCCACCTTTGGAGGAATACAAGGCAGTTCAACCCCTCCAAGGGCCCCCACCATTGTTGCATGTGTAGACATGTTGTGTTCTCCCAAAACAGTGCCATTAAGTATCCTTCCTGTTACCTGCCTTCCTGTAGGCCCTAAACCTCAGTACTGCGAGTAGCTTCACTAGCATTTATTTTTGCTGCCTGTCTATAGGCCAGAAGCCCAGTGGCGCAAAATACTCCTGCCATTCTTGTAAAACTTGTATTTTGTCTCAGTACTTACCTGCTATTCTTGCTAAAGTCAGAATGACTTCAGACCCGTCTCAACCCCATGAGTCCATTTATTCTCATATCTAGAGATTTTGCAAGAGGAAAATGTGGCAGAATTAATTAATTGGAAAATTAAACAGTGATTATGGTGATCTCTCGCTCTCGTTTCCTTTGCCAACAGGTGCACCAACCCACCCATTCAAGCCTGGTGACAGAATTCTGGTGAAGGCCCCTCCATAAGCTGACGTCGCTAGACCGATCCTACGGACCCCCTGCAATAGTTCAAGCAGTGACCAGAACAGCGGTACTGACAGACGACTCCCCGGTTTGGATCCACGCATCGCGACTGAAGGAAGCCCCACCCCTGGACCCCACGACGACGGACCGGAGATTGTGACGCGCACCAGACGAATTCCAGTTGGATCCAGACAGACGGAAGCCCCACCCCTGGACCCCACGACGACGGACCGGAGATTGTGACGCGCACCAGACGAATTCCAGTTGGATCCAGACAGACGCATTGGTACAATGCCAACGGACACCCCTACTCCTGTAAAACTTCCCATTTTTGCAGCAGTGGTACTGTTTACAGCAAGCTCAACACTAGTAGCCACTGTTTGGTTACTGGCAACATGTGCTCACCACCCTGAGAACCTCTCCTCATTTTGCCCTTCCTCACCCCAGGAAAGGAGAGAGACACGAGACATTCATGTCTCCACTTTACAGTTAAAGTCAAGTTTATTGGACACAAAGGACAACATATGGATGTTTATTGCTACCAACATACTGAACTCTTCTGACTTTTGCCTTTCTGATCACTACAATTCTAATGATTTGTTCTCTACCTGCCTGCTAGCTGTTCCTACCCCAGTTAATGTTTTAAAAGTCTATTATAGTGGGGTGTGGGCTGACTCAAGTATAGAAGACACTGATGTATACACTCATCCAAATCTATATGCTTATCGTAGTGACAGATCCTCATATTCACTCACAGAGACACTGGTAGAGATAGATACAGGATATGTAACCTCCGCTGAGGTATGTTACAACATGACCTGCAATAGAAGCTATATCCCTATGTGCACACAACCAAGTCGCCAGCCTACATACACCTTGGAATATAATGTCACCTGTTTTGTGCTATTCAGAGACTCTAAGTGATCCCACCGTTATAAATAAGCTGGGATCAAAGGTTGGGTTGAAAGGTTGTATTAATATGCCTTATGATTTTTCAGATATATATTTCGGTTTGTGCCCATTCTGTGATGAAGTGTAGGCCCTTGTATTTACATATTAACGAGCTGGCACTGACAGCCATTCATCCACCTTGGTCAGCAGACAGCTATGTTTTGCATTTAGACGACATGTAAACACCTGTTCATTCATTCATTGGGACACTTGACAAAGTTAAGTCTGCGCATGGAAATTACGGACAAACCCATAAACAATTGACAATTGCTTACATTAACACATGACAACGAAATGCAGACAGGGCGACTGTCATAGGACACACATTCAGATTCGGGAACGCCTTAGATTGACATACAGATGCATGGCAAAAGCAAAGGCCCTTTCATGTATTGTTCTGTCTGATATGTAATTCGACTGATGAACTGTAAGACCGGTTTGGAGCAGTCTTTTCCTGCTCAACAAATATGCTTTAAATATGAGCTTCACATTCAATAAAGTTAGTTGTGACTGCACCAAGTTTGAGTGCTGTGTGTCGTCATAACTCCCAGCTGGTTGGAGGGGAAATCCATTATCTATTGGGGGAAATCCATTATTGATTGGGGGCGTTAGCAACTGAAGGGCTGTAATATCATCATGATTGCCTCCTGACAGGAATTGAGCTAACAGGCATCTTCAAAGCAAATGCCATCACTCTGCCTTACAAAATTATGCAAGATGCACGCTGTCTTCACTGCACATATGGCATTCTGCATATTAAGATTGATGGCGCTGTGCAAAAAAACACCATTTGTTTGAAAGCAAGCAAAGGCACATTCCACCACTCTTCTTGCTCTAGTCAGCCTGTAATTGAACACCCTCTTTTCAACTTTTAGGTTTCTAATGGAGTAGGGCCTTAGAAGGTGCTCTCCTAATGCAAATGCTTTATCCCCAAGGAAAACGTAGGGTGCAGGTGTTTGATTTGTTCCTGGTAGTGAAGAGTTTGCAGGCAGGTTCAGATCATTGGAACGCAGCATCTGGCCAAAGGGGAATAGGCAAGGATGATGGAGTCCGAACTACTTCATAGGAACCAATGCCAACATATTGGAAGCAGTAGTTGGCATCCATAACTGCCAGTAGGGCAAAAGAGAAATACTTTTTATAATTTAAATATTTGCTTCCACATTTGCTTGCAATCAGTTGGACAATGCTAATATGTTTTCCCTCTACCGCTCCAGCGCAGTTCGAAAAATTGCCCCTCTCCCAAAACAAATTTGCTATTCATAGCCATTCCTCCTTCATAGGCCTTGCCATCACCATATTGTGCATCACAACCCAAAATGCACTGCGTATTATGTAGCTCGTGGTTGATTTTCCAACCATGAAAGAAAAGTGCAAACTGGCCAATGATTGTCCAGTAGCTAAGTACCAGAGGAAGAAAGAAAAATGACATACTTTTGTTTTGTTTTATAGAAGTCCTAATAAAAAAAAAAAATGGAAAAGCCTCAAAGATGCCTATACAAATATATAGATGATTTGATCTCTATCAGCCTATCAGGAGTAGGGTTTTTTGCTGTCGTCCCTGAATAATTTGTGTGTGTGGGTTGGTACCTCATGCCAAGTTGGGTGGGACTTTTTAGTCAGGTAAAATTAGTGAGGGTAGTACACAATTTATGTAAAAACTAGAACATGTAATAACTCAGATTAAGCAGTGTACAAGGTAAGTACATAAATAGTAGTGATGGGTTATAGACCAAAGTGAAGAGGTGTAAGAAGTTGGAAGTTTTCGTGACATGTGTTTTATGCTGATTTTAAGGATAGGTCTCTGTCGTTCCACGCTGTATAGCCTGGAAATTCTGATCAGAGAGTTTCTCCTGCGTTTCCTACCCGTTTCGGCTACAAAGTGAGCCTTTTTCAAGGGTGATGGTCACCAGTTCTGAAACATTATTATACGGATAAATTTATTAGTAATCACATAGTCATTACCACTTGATTCTATTCAATGTGGTAAAAAAGTAAATATACATACATGTTTTTTGTGTTCCTTGTGTGATTTTTATTGCTCCCTGTTGAACAGCGAGAACCTAGGCTGCATCCTGCAAGATATATTGTTGGAGTAAGTATTGATTGAGAAATAGATTACTTTTGGGGTCGATTTGTGAAGCATGGGAATGCACTTACATGGTATATTGAAAAAGCGAGTATGCAATTTCTACGGATGTTGCCATTTGAGTCATACACAGTATGTTGTCCCAAGGTCCAATCCTATCCGAGGATATGTGTACCTTCTTTTGGCTTGTATCTCTGAGTGTGCGTCTTCTTGTATCTGCACTGATCTGCTGAGTAATTGTACATAAAATGCTCAGCGATTGTGTAGAGTAAAGTAGTGCATTTTTTGTTTTAATTGGTGTGAATTTAAAACTGAGTTACGATTTTTTACCTTTAGGGTGATCTGGGATAGTTCCCTGGGTCCGGGTAATGATCACTCTAATAGTCCAAAAGTGTAGTTTGTTTCTCCATAAGACCTTGCTGAGAAATGGTGGCATTTATTTAATTCAATTCAAGGTATCTTATATGTTGCAACTGTTGGTGTCCAGTGTAATGGGGTGACTTACGTTTTCGTGGAGTTTGTATTGCAGTTGCCCCTGTGTGTCCTCTCTCCTCCCTGTCTGCAGTGGAAGTGAGAAGGACAGCGGTTCCCTGGCCTTTTAACTGAGTCGCGCATGCGCCCTAGGCGCCGCACGTCTCAGCCTCTGCTCTCCCTCAGCTGGTGTTAGTTGCTGGTGCGCATGCGCCCGCTGGGTGTGTGCGCATCCAGACTTCCACCATTGGGACTTCAGTGCGGCCGCCGACACAGAGTTGTATGAGTACCGTACTCCCTGAGTATGGGAATGCTGATGTAGCTGCAAGACTCATATCTGAACATACAGGGGCTTACCGTGCTGGGTGTTCTTTAGGTTGCATAATCACGGCAGGATGCTTACATAGTGGTATGAGATTTAATAAAGCAAATACAAAATACAAATATAATTAGAATAAAGGAGCTTTATTACCAATATTGGTGATAAGTAGTATTAGTTGCTTACAGTATTAACAGCAGACTATAGAACTAAGAGAAACGCAGGGAGAGGGGATAGTGGTCTTTTCTCTAATTGGAGTTTAGGTGTTATCTGATTAATTCAGACTTATCTTACTGTTATAGTAAGTTTGTACTGTGGTCACAGTACTTTTTTTCTTAATTTTCTAAAAACGAGATTTCTTGTGAATGGATATTTAGTTGTCCTTCGTTTCGAAGAACTAATCGAGTGATGTTATATTCTTGAGTCTATTCTTGACTTCATGATGATTTGCTGACAGGACTTCTTATTCCGTGGTGTGACGAGACTTTTTGTGAATGGATGCCTTTTGTTTTTTGTTTTTATTGATTTATTTGGTTTGTTTGTACAATTTTAGTCCGTTTTTCCGGATGAAAAACCTTCTAAGAAAGGACGATAACTTTCGGTCTCGTTCAGGCCTGGGGGAGTGGTCGCATTTAAACGTTTAATCCATCTCATTTCGAGTTGTAGTAATGTTTTGTTCCAGTCTCCCCCCCCTCCTCGGGATGTGAATTCTTTCTAGGGCCATAAATGATATCTCTGGCATTCTGTATCCATGTTTATATGCCACATGTCGTCCAAGAGGTAAATGGAAATGACACATTTCCATGCTATTGACGTGCTTATTAATCCTTTTACCAAATTCTTGCTTTGTTTTCCCTATATAGAAGGCATTGCACTCACACCTCGTTAGGTAGACTATTCCTTTTGTGCGGCAGTTTGCATAGTGTCTAGGTTCGAATTCCTCTCCATTGGGCAGGGTTGTTCTTAGGCATTTTTTGATAACTTTGCATTGGTTGCAAGAGCCACACGGATACGTGCCTTTTACTTTGCAGGGATCCTTTCGTGTCCCTTCCTTGAACTCGCTGTGGACCAGCTTTTTTGATTGATCCCGCTTTTTTATATGTTACTGGGGGATGATCGGTTACAAAGTCTTTCACTGTAGGGTCTTCTCTCAGGATGGTCCAGTGTTTCTATAAGATATAAATATCAAGTAGTGCAGCGCTATGAGCAACAAAATAAATTGTGCTTAAAAAAGGATAAACAAATGCAATATGGTGACATAATATGCATCAAAAACGTGAGTCCATTCAGCACATGGAGATATAAAGAGTCCACTTAAAGAATGAAGATCCCAAGATGTGGAAAACAGAATGGAAAACAGGCACCCGTGCAGATAGACAAGGTGGCAGCTTACCACAATGCGTGGGCCTCCAAGTTAATGGAAAGGCCACTGAAAGTATAAGATGTTAGCTCTTATGGGCTGGACTCTCTCCTCTGCACGAACAGACCAGGTTTGCACTTCAGTTATCCTCCGCCTATTCATAGATCCAGGAATGACTCCGGAGTATATGGCAATATGTGGAGGAATGAAGATAACATAGTGTACTCCCGTATGGTAAAAAATGCAGCTTTATTACAAGTTCTACTTACAAGAGGATGAATATGCACAAGCGACTGGATATAAAAAGCGGCGTCCCGCTATGGTAAGCATGCAGCCGGCGTCCTGGGGGCGTGACAAGCGCGATGTCCGGAACCTCCCGACCGGTTTTGTCAGAGTGACGTCGTCAGGGGCGTGGTTACCGGACATCGCGGGCACGCCTCACATATACCCCATACAGTAATTACATCCGGAACTTCGTCCAATCACGGACGAGAAAGGGCGGAAGTGACGCACCCGATGTCTGGCCATTGAGGGTGGAAGTGTCCGGAGACACAACAGCGATCACGGAGGACACAAAACTCAGATCAAATGAGTAATCCGCCATCCTCAATATACTGAAAATATAAAAACAAGGGCTACTACCACTTGCGCGGTAATAAAAATTATGAAAAAATAAACATATATGGATAAAAAACGGGACTCTATAAAAATACCACCGATATAAGGAAAACGCCATCTGGTGGCCAAACGAAGTATTGTCCCGGGAGAGATGTTAGAAAAAAGAGACCAGGCCAGAAAACGAATTGCAGCACTTTTCCCTTTAACATACAATCCATCTAAATAACATAACAATAATCTCTAACAAATCGATAAAGGACCGTAAAAGATTAAATACCACTTACTGATAAATGGAAACAATGAACAATGAATAAAAAAATATAAAATTCCGTAATAGTGTACATATAATAATGAAAGGGAAAAACGTGGCTTTACCTTTCCTGTCTTTGGCAACACTAACTGTTATTAATGAAACAGTTAATGTCCCATTCGACATTAAGGCCATGAGGTACATAGGTTTTCAAAATATAAATCCATCGCGTCTTGGCGCGAGATAATTCCCTTTTTGCGTTCGCCCCTCGCCAATTAGGAGTAAACTTGTCAAAAGCCACAAACAACGTGTTTCTGGGGTCTTTGTGTCAACAGTGGTCAAAATGTTTTGACACACTGTGGCCAGGGAACCCTTTACGAATATTTGCCACGTGTTCTCCCATGCGAATTTGCATATTCCTCAGGGTTCGTCCGATGTACTGCTTCCCACATTTACATTGAAGTAAATACACAACATTTTGTGTTGAGCATGTGATGAAGGATTTTATCGGATATTCTCTCCCGGTGACATGGGACCTAATTTTCTCAATCTTTCTACCTTTAAATACATTTAAGGCGCAAATATTGCATCTCTTGCAGGGATAAAACCCTTTTAGTTCAGGTAGAAACATGGGCCTCTCTGGTTTTTCAATGACATTGTGGGCCACCTGGTGTCGTAGTGATGGAGCACCTCTAAAAATAACATTAGGTCGGTCTGGGAGAGCCGGACCCAATATTCTGTCATTCTTAATAACTGACCAGTGTTTCAGCATAATTTTCTTAACCTCATAGTGCTGTAAGCTAAAAGAGGTGATAAAACAATTTTTAAATGGTTGACAGTCATTGTTTCTAATGCGTGGGGCTAATAGGTCAGGTCTATTCATATCAGCTACTTCCCTGATGGTCTTATCCAGGGAGTCAGCATGATAGCCCTTGTCCAAAAATTTACTTTTGAGTTGTGAGGCCTGTGTGAGAAAAGTATCGAGATGGGTACAATTCCGCCGTAGCCTCATAAACTGTCCCTTAGGGACAGCTTGTAACCATGATTTATGGTGACAGCTGTCAACTGGGATGAAGCTATTACGGTTGGTTTGTTTGAAGAAGGTGGAGGTGACCAACCTGTCCTCTTCAACTACCAGGTTAAGATCCAGAAAGTTGACACTGGTTGTACTACTGGTACAATCAAGTTTAATGCCTCTATTGTTCTCGTTTAGGGTAGACATGAATCGGTCAAGGGAACATTGATCTCCATCCCATAGGAGGAGGATGTCGTCTATGTACCTACACCACAGCACCAGCTGGGGCGGCCGGTCCCTATAGACGACATCCTCCTCCCACCTGGCCATAAACAAATTGGCCAGGCTGGGGGCAAAATTTTCCCCCATAGCCACACCACGACATTGTAAGAAATACGTATTATTGAACCAGAAAAAATTGTGAGTCATTGCAAAGTTCAAGATCTCAAGAATGAACTCAATCTGTACTCTATCTAAACCACTGAGAGTGTTCAAATAGTATTGTACTGCCTCATATCCTAATTGGTGCGGTATGATCGTGTACAGGGACATGACGTCCGCTGTAGCCACGATCATGCCTTCCTTCCATGTGATATCTTTAATGATATTGAGGACATGTGTTGTATCCTTAAGGTAGGAGGGCATCTGCAATACCAATGGTTGGAGGAAAGAGTCCACGTATCTTCCGACACGGGAACAAAGGGAGTCTATCCCGCTGATAATGGGGCGGCCGGGAGGTTTCATAGGATTTTTATGTACTTTTGGAAGGAAGTACATAACCGGCAGGCGGGGAGCCAGAGGTACTAAGAATAATTTCTCCTTCTCCTTCAAGATGCCTTTATCAAAGGCTTGGTTTACAAGAACCTGAAGCTCTTTTTTATATTTAATTGTTGGGTTCCTATTAAGGATTTGATAAGTATCCCTATCACTCAAAATGTTATTCATCTCAAGGACATAGTCATCCTTGTCGAGCACGACAATACCACCGCCTTTGTCGGCCGGGCGGATGACTATGTCCTTGTGTTTACACAATGTTTGCAACCCAATTTGTAAAGAGTTGTTGGTTGGTGGCTTTTTTATTTTGATCCTTTCAAGGTCTCCCAGCACCAGTTCCTTGAAGACCTGTACAGAGGAGGAGACCTTACCGCGTGGATTAAAAAGTAATTTTTATTACCGCGCAAGTGGTAGTAGCCCTTGTTTTTATATTTTCAGTATATTGAGGATGGCGGATTACTCATTTGATCTGAGTTTTGTGTCCTCCGTGATCGCTGTTGTGTCTCCGGACACTTCCGCCCTCAATGGCCAGACATCGGGTGCGTCACTTCCGCCCTTTCTCGTCCGTGATTGGACGAAGTTCCGGATGTAATTACTGTATGGGGTATATGTGAGGCGTGCCCGCGATGTCCGGTAACCACGCCCCTGACGACGTCACTCTGACGAAACCGGTCGGGAGGTTCCGGACATCGCGCTTGTCACGCCCCCAGGACGCCGGCTGCATGCTTACCATAGCGGGACGCCGCTTTTTATATCCAGTTGCTTGTGCATATTCATCCTCTTGTAAGTAGAACTTGTAATAAAGCTGCATTTTTTACCATACGGGAGTACACTATGTTATCTTCATTCCTCCACATATTGCCATAAACTCCGGAGTAATTCCTGGATCTATGAATAGGCGGAGGATAACTGAAGTGCAAACCTGGTCTGTTCGTGCAGAGGAGAGAGTCCAGCCCATAAGAGCTAACATCTTATACTTTCAGTGGCCTTTCCATTAACTTGGAGGCCCACGCATTGTGGTAAGCTGCCACCTTGTCTATCTGCACGGGTGCCTGTTTTCCATTCTGTTTTCCACATCTTGGGATCTTCATTCTTTAAGTGGACTCTTTATATCTCCATGTGCTGAATGGACTCACGTTTTTGATGCATATTATGTCACCATATTGCATTTGTTTATCCTTTTTTAAGCACAATTTATTTTGTTGCTCATAGCGCTGCACTACTTGATATATATACTGAATGGGATGACTATGATTCCAGTGTTCTAGCTGCTATTTGCTTATGTCATTTGCCTATGTCATTTCACTATATTGAACTCATCTACCATTAAGCGCAGGATTCCCCCCTTGATTTTAATTGTTTGTTATAGTTTTATCCTGCTGCTGATTGTTTTATTCTGTCATTTTTTATCACTCATTTCAACATGGATATTTTTGAGTTTAGAACCCAGCAGGTTCTCGATATGGAGGATGTCTTTACCGGCACCCCCGTCTCTACTGATGATATTGGGAGTCGATTTACGAGACTCAAGAACCTGATGACTACCGAAGTACACACCAACTGGGATATAGCGTTCTTAGAACGATATATCGCAGATAAGATGGTACCCAGGAGTCTCAGGTGGGAGGTCAATCCTCAGAATGACGAACTAGATCTGGATGGCTGGTTTAAATACTTCAATGAGGCTGGGATCCATTTTCTACAATTCCTCATCAGTAGGAAAAGAAGCAAGCTATCCAAGATTGATAGCGAAATCAGTGATTTGAAAAAATCTCTGGAGGAATTTAAGGAGAAGGATGACTATAAAAAACAGTCTGAGCTCCTTGTGAGACATCTAGAGAAGGAAACCTCTGATCAAAAAAATAAGAAAAAACTGAAATTTAATCGTGATGTGGGTGACTACAAAAACGATACAGTGTTTAAATGGCAAATTGCTAGGGCTGTTGGTAATACCAACACTAGTAATAACCTTCAGGGTGAACCCATGGACACGGTTACAGCAACCACCTCTATACCTAACAGTCAGGACATTGTTGGAGGGGCTAACAATAGACCTATTAGTGGTGGGAGAGGTCAAAACCTTAAATTTCCCCTAGGTGCTTTACCTAATAGAGGGTTTAAAAATTACAATAACACCAGAAATGTTAATAGACCCCAATCTACCAACCGACAAAAACCGTTTGTTAATAACAGACGGGGCCCACCGCAGTATGATTATCAGAATGCCCCTTATACACCTAGACCAGGATACACTGTGCCCACCTTCAATCGGTTCACCCCTTTGGATGATGGTGGATGGGACTCCCCTAATAACAACAGGGTCATTACCCGACATCCTAGGATGGAACCTAGGGGGTGGAATGATAACGGTGATCGTTTCGGGGACCGCTTCGGTTCTGAATATGAACAATTTGAGTCACCACGAAATTTCCGTCCACTTCCACCATTTAATACTAATACATACCAGGGGGATTTTCCCAGGGGCAACCAAAATATCCAGAGGGATTTTCCCAGGGGCAATCAAAATACCCAGAGGGACACCGAACTAAGAGAGGGACCAGAGGGGGGCGGAAGGCGAGGGCAAAAAAGAAGGCGACTCTAAATGATGGGGGTATATTCAACCTTTCTAAAGCCTCTTTTACAAAAGAGGAACAATCCGTGCTAAACCGCGGGTTAAAGTTTGCACCTCCTAGGACACTCAATAAGTTTGACACCTTTATTGATGTCCAAAAATACATCAGGAAGTTGAATATACAAAGACATATATTGTCTAACCCCAGAACAACATCAAATAATGTTAGTAAATATACCCATACCACCCTGGCCAACGCCTCCCTTTTTAATCCACGCGGTAAGGTCTCCTCCTCTGTACAGGTCTTCAAGGAACTGGTGCTGGGAGACCTTGAAAGGATCAAAATAAAAAAGCCACCAACCAACAACTCTTTACAAATTGGGTTGCAAACATTGTGTAAACACAAGGACATAGTCATCCGCCCGGCCGACAAAGGCGGTGGTATTGTCGTGCTCGACAAGGATGACTATGTCCTTGAGATGAATAACATTTTGAGTGATAGGGATACTTATCAAATCCTTAATAGGAACCCAACAATTAAATATAAAAAAGAGCTTCAGGTTCTTGTAAACCAAGCCTTTGATAAAGGCATCTTGAAGGAGAAGGAGAAATTATTCTTAGTACCTCTGGCTCCCCGCCTGCCGGTTATGTACTTCCTTCCAAAAGTACATAAAAATCCAATGAAACCTCCCGGCCGCCCCATTATCAGCGGGATAGACTCCCTTTGTTCCCGTGTCGGAAGATACGTGGACTCTTTCCTCCAACCATTGGTATCGCAGATGCCCTCCTACCTTAAGGATACAACACATGTCCTCAATATCATTAAAGATATCACATGGAAGGAAGGCATGATCGTGGCTACAGCGGACGTCATGTCCCTGTACACGATCATACCGCACCAATTAGGATATGAGGCAGTACAATACTATTTGAACACTCTCAGTGGTTTAGATAGAGTACAGATTGAGTTCATTCTTGAGATCTTGAACTTTGCAATGACTCACAATTTTTTCTGGTTCAATAATACGTATTTCTTACAATGTCGAGGTGTGGCTATGGGGGCAAAATTTGCCCCCAGCCTGGCCAATTTGTTTATGGCCAGGTGGGAGGAGGATGTCGTCTATAGGGACCGGCCGCCCCAGCTGGTGCTGTGGCGTAGGTACATAGACGACATCCTCCTCCTATGGGATGGAGATCAATGTTCCCTTGACCGATTCATGTCTACCCTAAATGAGAACAATAGAGGCATTAAACTTGATTGTACCAGTAGTACAACCAGTGTCAACTTTCTGGATCTTAACCTGGTAGTTGAAGAGGACAGGTTGGTCACCTCCACCTTCTTCAAACAAACTGACCTTAATAGCTTCATCCCAGTTGACAGCTGTCACCATAAATCATGGTTACAAGCTGTCCCTAAGGGACAGTTTATGAGGCTACGGCGGAATTGTACCCATCTCGATACTTTTCTCACACAGGCCTCACAACTCAAAAGTAAATTTTTGGACAAGGGCTATCATGCTGACTCCCTGGATAAGACCATCAGGGAAGTAGCTGATATGAATAGACCTGACCTATTAGCCCCACGCATTAGAAACAATGACTGTCAACCATTTAAAAATTGTTTTATCACCTCTTTTAGCTTACAGCACTATGAGGTTAAGAAAATTATGCTGAAACACTGGTCAGTTATTAAGAATGACAGAATATTGGGTCCGGCTCTCCCAGACCGACCTAATGTTATTTTTAGAGGTGCTCCATCACTACGACACCAGGTGGCCCACAATGTCATTGAAAAACCAGAGAGGCCCATGTTTCTACCTGAACTAAAAGGGTTTTATCCCTGCAAGAGATGCAATATTTGCGCCTTAAATGTATTTAAAGGTAGAAAGATTGAGAAAATTAGGTCCCATGTCACCGGGAGAGAATATCCGATAAAATCCTTCATCACATGCTCAACACAAAATGTTGTGTATTTACTTCAATGTAAATGTGGGAAGCAGTACATCGGACGAACCCTGAGGAATATGCAAATTCGCATGGGAGAACACGTGGCAAATATTCGTAAAGGGTTCCCTGGCCACAGTGTGTCAAAACATTTTGACCACTGTCGACACAAAGACCCCAGAAACACGTTGTTTGTGGCTTTTGACAAGTTTACTCCTAATTGGCGAGGGGCGAACGCAAAAAGGGAATTATCTCGCGCCAAGACGCGATGGATTTATATTTTGAAAACCTATGTACCTCATGGCCTTAATGTCGAATGGGACATTAACTGTTTCATTAATAACAGTTAGTGTTGCCAAAGACAGGAAAGGTAAAGCCACGTTTTTCCCTTTCATTATTATATGTACACTATTACGGAATTTTATATTTTTTTATTCATTGTTCATTGTTTCCATTTATCAGTAAGTGGTATTTAATCTTTTACGGTCCTTTATCGATTTGTTAGAGATTATTGTTATGTTATTTAGATGGATTGTATGTTAAAGGGAAAAGTGCTGCAATTCGTTTTCTGGCCTGGTCTCTTTTTTCTAACATCTCTCCCGGGACAATACTTCGTTTGGCCACCAGATGGCGTTTTCCTTATATCGGTGGTATTTTTATAGAGTCCCATTTTTTATCCATATATGTTTATTTTTTCATAATTTTTATTACCGCGCAAGTGGTAGTAGCCCTTGTTTTTATATTTTCAGTATATTGAGGATGGCGGATTACTCATTTGATCTGAGTTTTGTGTCCTCCATGATCGCTGTTGTGTCTCCGGACACTTCCGCCCTCAATGGCCAGACATCGGGTGCGTCACTTCCGCCCTTTCTCGTCCGTGATTGGACGAAGTTCCGGATGTAATTACTGTATGGGGTATATGTGAGGCGTGCCCGCGATGTCCGGTAACCACGCCCCTGACGACGTCACTCTGACAAAACCGGTCGGGAGGTTCCGGACATCGCGCTTGTCACGCCCCCAGGACGCCGGCTGCATGCTTACCATAGCGGGACGCCGCTTTTTATATCCAGTCGCTTGTGCATATTCATCCTCTTGTAAGTAGAACTTGTAATAAAGCTGCATTTTTTACCATACGGGAGTACACTATGTTATCTTCATTCCTCCACATATTGTGCAAACCTGGTCTGTTCGTGCAGAGGAGAGAGTCCAGCCCATAAGAGCTAACATCTTATACTTTCAGTGGCCTTTCCATTAACTTGGAGGCCCACGCATTGTGGTAAGCTGCCACCTTGTCTATCTGCACGGGTGCCTGTTTTCCATTCTGTTTTCCACATCTTGGGATCTTCATTCTTTAAGTGGACTCTTTATATCTCCATGTGCTGAATGGACTCACGTTTTTGATGCATATTATGTCACCATATTGCATTTGTTTATCCTTTTTTAAGCACAATTTATTTTGTTGCTCATAGCGCTGCACTACTTGATATATATACTGAATGGGATGACTATGATTCCAGTGATCTAGCTGCTATTTGCTTATGTCATTTGCCTATGTCATTTCACTATATTGAACTCATCTACCATTAAGCGCAGGATTCCCCCCTTGATTTTAATTGTTTCTATAAGATGTTTTTGATTTTTTTGTGTTCGTTTGTGTACCTCATGATTATGCGGGTTTTTTGATCCTGCTTTTTTGGATCTGTTGTCTGTTTTTTGAACAAAAGTTCTTGTCTCCCTTTTATCCTGACTTTGTTAAAGGCCTTTCTCAGGGAGGTTTTTGAATAACCTCTTTCCAGAAGTCTGGTTGTTAACAGGCCTGCTTCCCTTTGGAAGTCGTCAGTATTCGTGCAACTCCGCTTAATCCTGAGGTAATGGCTGTACGGAATGGCCTTTTTTAGTGGAGTAGGGTGGAAGCTGGCGGCATGCAGTATCGTGTTGCCAGATGTTTCTTTCCTATAGAGTGTGGTTTTTACTGTGCCGTCCTGTTCTTTACATATCCAGGTGTCCAGAAATGGAATTTTGTTTTTACTATAGCTCAAGGTGAAAAACATATTGTATGTATTTGTGTTCAGTGCTATCTTGAAATCCTTGATTTGGTCCTCTGATCCTGTCCATACAATCAAAATGTCATCTATAGAACGCTGCCAGACTAGGATGTTGTCTGCGTAGGGTGCGTTTTCATCATTCCCTAGGAATTCCTGTTCCCAGGCTCCAAGATAGAGATTCGCATACGATGGTGTGCAGCTTGTGCCCATGGCAATGCCACAGGTTTGCAAATAGTAGGAGCCATCAAATGTGAAGAAGTTTCGGTTCAGGATAAACTCTAGCATCGTAATGATAAAGTTGTTAAAGCTTTCGTCATGTAAGCTTTGCTCACTAAGTATATTTCTAATTGTTGCCAGGCCATTGTCACATACATAGTTACATAGTAGGTGAGGTTGAATAAAGACAATAGCCCATCCAGTTCAACCTGTGTAGGTGTGTGTGGCTGTAATCATCTCACATAGCCCTTAATGTCCTGATCCTTGAGATGTAAGTCTAAGAGTCTTTTGAAAGCCACCATACTACCCGCAGAAACCACCTCTTGTGGTAGACAATTCCACAATCTTGTAGCCCTAACAGTAAAGAACCCTCCTCGTTGCCTGAGGTCTAAACTCTTCTCCTCTAATCGCATTGTATGTCCTCGAGTCCTCATGCAATTCCTTCGAATGAACAGCTTTTTTTCTAAGCTGAGATCCCCATTAAGATATTTATAAATTGCTATCATGTCCCCCCTCAGACATCTCTTCTCCAGGGAGAATAAATCGAGCGATTGCAGCCGCTCTTCATAGTTAAGGTCCTCCAACCCCCTAATCAGTTTAGTTGCCCTTCTCTGGACTCTCTCCAGCTCCAACACATCCCTCCTGAGGACTGGCGACCAGAACTGGACAGAATACTCCAGATGCGTTCGGACCAGAGTTTTATAAAGTGGAAGGATTATAGTCTTATCTCTGGAATACATCCCTTTCTTTATGCATGCTAATAATCTGCTGGCTTTGGCAGCTGCCGCTTGACATTGCATGCTGTTGCCTAATCTATCATCAACCAAGACTCCCAGATCTTTCTCCATTTTTGATTCCCCCAAGGGTTCCCCTCCTAACGTGTATTGTGTTTTTATGTTTTTAGTCCCCAAGTGCAAAACCCTACACTTCTCCACGTTAAACCTCATTTGCCATGTCATTGCCCACTCCGTTATTTTGTCCAGGTCATTCTGTAGGATATCTGCTTCATGCTGTGCAGTTATTGCCCTGGCCAATTTTGTGTCATCTGCAAAAACTGATAACGAACTACTGATCCCGTCCTCAATGCTGTTTATGAATAAATTGAACAAGGTTGGTCCCAGGACTGAGCCCTGGGGCACCCCGCTTACTACCTCAGACCAGTCTGAGTATGCGCTGTTTATTACCACCCTTTGGACACGGCCTTTTAGCCAGTTCCGTATCCAAGAGCAAACCCTGCTGTCGATACCTGCAGACCTTATTTTATAAATTAAGCGCTTGTGGGGAACTGTATCAAACGCCTTAGCGAAATCCAAGTACACCACATCCACTGGTCTGCCCCTATCTAGCTCACAGCTCACCTCCTCATAGAATGCTAAGAGATTGGTTTGACAAGAACGCCCATTTGTAAACCCGTGCTGATTACTGCTGATGATGTTGTTGTCTTTAGCATACTCTACGATATAGTCCCTTATCATCCCCTCCAGAAGTTTACATATTGATGTCAAACTGACAGGCCTATAATTTCCCGGGATATGACTCTGGCCCTTTTTTTAATATCGGAATCACGTTGGCCTTCCTCCAATCCCCTGGTACATCTCCTGTCCTAATACTGTCAGCAAAGTTCAGGAACAGTGGTCTAGATATAACCTTACTGAGTTCCTTGAGTACTCTCGGATGTACGCCATCCGGGCCTGGTGATTTGTTTGTGTTAAGTTTATCCAGCCTTTCCCTGATTTCACCCTCTGTTAGCCATAGTGGCAAGTCCTGTGTATTACTACTAACCATACAGTCATGGTCAGTGTACCCCTCCTTTTCCTGTGTAAAGACTGACGAGAAAAAAGCATTCAGCACGGTTGCTTTTTCAGTGTCCTCTGTAACCATCCTCCCATCATCGTTAATTATGTGTGCAATATGCTCTGCCCTAGTTTTTTTGCTGTTAATATATTTAAAGAATTTCTTTGGGTTTTTTTTACTATCCTCTGCTGTTTGTCTCTCAAAGTTGATTTTAGCCATCTTGATTTCTTGTTTACTTTTCTTATTTGCCTCCTTGTATTGCTCGAAAGCCGATACTGTGCCCTCGGATTTATATTTCTTGAAGGCCAATTTTTTTCCCCTAATAAGTTTTTTAACGCTACGGTTTAGCCAGCCAGGTTTGGCTTTGTCTCTTCTAAATTTATTTCCCATAGGAATGCACTGCAAGATGCATTTGCTTAATATGTTCCTAAAGCATTCCCATTTTTCCTCTGTGGTCAGTGATCCCAGGGTTTGGTCCCAGTTTACCCTTTCCATCAATGAGTACAATTTTGGAAAGTTTGCCCTTCTGAAATTTAGGGTTCTTATGTTCCCCACTTGCCTTGTTATATTGTTATTTATACTAAATGTGATCATCCTGTGATCGCTAGAGTCCAGGTTGTCTCCTACCTCCGAGATTATGTCTGGGTCATTAGTGATCAATAGATCCAGGACTGCGTTTTCTCTGGTAGGGGAATCCACCAACTGTGACATGTAGTTGTCCTGTAAGGTTTCCGTGAATAGACAGGCCTTCTGTGAGTGTGTAATCCCCTCATCCCAGTCAATGTCGGGATAATTGAAGTCCGCCAATATGATGACTGATCCCAATCTTGCCACTTTACCCATTAGTGCTAAAATTTCCAGCTCTACCTCCTCCCCTTGGTTAGGTGGCCTATAGCAGTGGTCCTCAACTCCGGTCCTCGGGGCCCACTAACAGGCCAGGTTTGCAAGATAACTGAATTACATCACAGGTGATCTCATTTGCTGCTCAGTGATTGCAGTATTCTAGTCTGCATCTCCCCCAGGTAAAACTTAAAATCTGGCCTGTTAGTGGGCCCCGAGGCCCAGGGTTGAGGACCACTGGCCTATAGCAAACCCCCACAACTACTTTTCCCTTTTCTCCTTCCCTATGGAGTTCAACCCACACAGATTCTAAATCCATGCTCATCCCATCCGTAATGTCACTCCTTTCTATCACCTTTATATTGTTCTTGACATAGAGACATACCCCTCCCCCTCTTTTCCCTACCCTGTCCTTCCGGTGCACCGAATACCCTTGGATATTGGCCAGCCAGTCATGTGAGGGGTCGAACCAAGTCTCTGTTATTCCCACAAGGTCTATGTCATCCAGAGGCGTAACTAGATTTCTCAGGGCCCCGGTGCAAGAAATCATGAAGGCCCCCCCCCCCCCCCGAAAAAGCATGTTTTTGACCCTTTTTTTTTTATTTTTTATTTTTTTGCAATATAACAAAGTAAAACATTTCGGTTTCTGGTGAGGGGTGAGGGATCAGGGCAGTAATGGTGGTGAGGGGTGTGGGATCAGGGGCGGTAATGGTGGTGAGGGGTGTGGGATCAGGGGCGGTAATGGTGGTGAGGGGTGTGGGATCAGGGGCAGTAATGGTGGTGGGGAGGGGTGTGGGATCAGGGGCAGTAATGGTGGTGGGGAGGGGTGTGGGATCAGGGGCAGTAATGGTGGTGGTGAGGGGTGTGGGATCAGGGGCAGTAATGGTGGTGGTGAGGGGTGTGGGATCAGGGGCGGTAATGGTGGTGAGGAGTGTGGGATCAGGGGCGGTAATGGTGGTGAGGGGTGTGGGATCAGGGGCGGTAATGGTGGTGAGGGGTGTGGGATCAGGGGCGGTAATGGTGGTGAGGGGTGTGAGATCAGGGGCGGTAATGGTGGTGAGGAGTGTGGGATCAGGGGCGGTAATGGTGGTGAGGGGTGTGGGATCAGGGGCGGTAATGGTGGTGAGGGGTGTGGGATCAGGGGCGGTAATGGTGGTGAGGGGTGTGGGATCAGGGGCAGTAATGGTGGTGGTGAGGGGTGTGGGATCAGGGGCAGTAATGGTGGTGGGGAGGGGTGTGGGATCAGGGGTGGTGAGGGGTGTGGGATCAGGGGCGGTAATGGTGGTGAGGGGTGTGGGATCAGGGGCAGTAATGGTGGTGAGGGGTGTGGGATCAGGGGCGGTAATGGTGGTGAGGGGTGTGAGATCAGGGGCGGTAATGGTGGTGAGGAGTGTGGGATCAGGTGTGGTAATGGTGGTGAGGGGTGTGGGATCAGGGGCGGTAATGGTGGTGAGGGGTGTGGGATCAGGGGCGGTAATGGTGGTGAGGGGTGTGGGATCAGGGGCAGTAATGGTGGTGGTGAGGGGTGTGGGATCAGGGGCAGTAATGGGGTTGGGGAGGGGTGTGGGATCAGGGGTGGTGAGGGGTGTGGGATCAGGGGCGGTAATGGTGGTGAGGGGTGTGGGATCAGGGGCGGTAATGGTGGTGAGGGGTGTGGGATCAGGGGCGGTAATGGTGGTGAGGGGTGTGAGATCAGGGGCGGTAATGGTGGTGAGGAGTGTGGGATCAGGTGCGGTAATGGTGGTGAGGGGTGTGGGATCAGGGGCGGTAATGGTGGTGAGGGGTGTGGGATCAGGGGCGGTAATGGTGGTGAGGGGTGTGAGATCAGGGGCGGTAATGGTGGTGAGGGGTGTGGGATCAGGGGCGGTAATGGTGGTGAGGGGTGTGGGATCAGGGGCAGTAATGGTGGTGGTGAGGGGTGTGGGATCAGGGGCAGTAATGGTGGTGGGGAGGGGTGTGGGATCAGGGGTGGTGAGGGGTGTGGGATCAGGGGCGGTAATGGTGGTGAGGGGTGTGGGATCAGGGGCGGTAATGGTGGTGAGGGGTGTGGGATCAGGGGCGGCGGTGGTGGGGAGGGGGAGTGAGATTAGTGGCGGCGATGGTGAGGGGGGTGGGTGGATGGTGGGGTGGGATCAATGGCGGTGATGAGAGGGGGTGATGGTGGAGAGGGATCAGTGGGAGCGATGGTGGGGGGGGTGGAGGAGGGGTTGGATGTGGTGTCACCACTACCTCTGTCTTACTGATCCCATCCCCCTACCACCGCAGATCTCATCCCTACACCCCCAAAAGTTCTGTTGTAGAGGATGAGATCTGTTCTGTGCCAGGCATGGGATGGGATCATTAAGAGGCAGCATTCCAGTAAGCCAGCAAGGGTGGAGTTTGGGAAGGAAGGCAAGTTGAAGTTCACTTACTTTTAGCAGTCAGTCGAGTCAAGACGATTTCCCCCTCACTCAGGCTCAGGCAACTCCAGCCAGGCAGACACAGCATGGAGTCTCTTCACACTCGTCTGGCAGAGGGGAGAACTCCTCCTCCCCCTGCACTCTATTGGTGTCAGCTGGTCAGCTGACTTTCAGTGACTGACCACCCCTGCTGCCTCACTGCATCAGCCCTCTCTCGGATTGGAGGATCGGCAGGGCTGAGGGCGGTGCAGGCAGCACAGCAGCAGAATGCAGGTACTCGTAGATTGTTTTACACTGACTGCACACATGTCATGCCTGTACCTCTCCTCCCTGCCCCCCCCCCCCGCACAACGATCGGGGAAGGCGGCATCCAGCCTAGTTTCTCACTCACTCAGCTCAGCCACCACTAGCGTACTGTCATCAGGCGGACGGACGGGCCCCCTCACGCCGCGGCCGCTGTAAGAAAACGGGGCTGGCGGGCCCCCCCTCAGGTAGCGGAACTCCAGGGCCCGGTCGCAACCGCGACCGCTGCGACCCTGATAGTTCCGCTACTGATGTCATCCTCATGTACTAACATTTCCAATTCACCCATTTTATTAGCTAGGCTCCTGGCATTAGCATATACCCCTCTTAGTTTTACGGAAGTTAAACGGGATAGGCGGTTATGTTTATTCCTGTTTGGTCTGAGGTTCTCCCGCACAGACCTGCCAATTGACGTTGTGGACCTACTGTCGCTGCTGACCCTACAACTGCCTTCAGTCCTTTGCTCCCTCCTGACTGATTCTACTTCTGAGCCCTCCCCCCCGTCTCCTAGTTTAAAAGCCCCTCCAATTTGGTGGCCATCTTTCTCCCCAAAAGAGCTGTAACGTCCCCATTAAGGTGCAGCCCATCCTTACTAAAGAGCCGGTAGCGGACTGAGAAGTCAGCCCAGTTCTCCAGGAACCCAAACCCCTCCTTCCTACACCAGTTCCTCAGCCACTTGTTAAGTTCCCTAATCTCCCTCTGCCTCTCTTGTGTGGCTCGAGGTACAGGCAGTATTTCAGAGAAAACCACCTTGGAGGTCCTTTTCCTCAATCTATTACCTAAGTCCCTGAAATCGTTCTTTAGGATCCTCCACCTACCTTTTACTTTGTCATTAGTACCCACATGCACCATGACCGCTGGGTCATCCCCAGCCCCGCACAATAATCTGTCTGCCAGATCTGCGATGTGCCGAACGCGGGCGCCTGGTAAACAACATACTGTTCAGTTACCGAGATCTTTTTTACAGATTGCCCTCTGTCCTCTTGATAATTGAGTCCCCAACTACCACAACCTGTCTAACCTTTCCTGAGTTACAGCCCCCCTTCTTCCTGGAGCAACCCCTCCCCTGGCAGCTGGGGGAGGGTGCATGCCACCCCTGAGTTGATATCCCTCTCAACCTGCAACTCGGCAAATATGTTAGGGTGTACCAACTCAGGACTGGCCTCCCTGACACTCATCCCACTAACCTTCCTAACAGTCACCCAGCTGCATACCTCTGCTGCTTGCGTCTCCTCTACTCCTTCCTCCTCTATGCTGGCCACTGCCAGCGCCTGATGGGTAATGTCCAAGCTCCTTTCCAGGTTGTTGATGCGACGCAGTCTTGCCACTGTGTTCTCTAGATCCAGGATCTGGTCTTCCAGAGCAACAAGTCGCTCACATCTTGCGCAGCAGTATTCACCCTCGATTGGTTCATCAAGGAACTCATACATGGAGCAAGAAGTGTACTGAGTGGCATCCCCAATCCTGTCGGACATTATTACCCACTACTCTATGGGGATAATGTTAACGACCTGCTCTTCCTTACCTACACTACCTCTAACTCCCCTGGTACTAAACCTGGGGTACTCACCAGTCGCTAATATACTAACCAGTCACTATGATACTCACCAGTCGCAAGGATCCTCATCAGTCGCAAGGATCCTCATCAGTCGCAAGGATACTCACCAGTCGCAAAGATACTCACCAGTCGCAAGATACTCACCCGTCGCAAAGATACTCACCCGTCGCAAGGATACCCACCAGTCGCAAGATACTCACCAGTCGCAAGATACTCACCAGTCTCAAAAGATACTCACCAGTTGCAAAGATCCTCACCAGTCGCAAAGATCCTCACCAGTCGCAAAGATACTCACCAGTCGCAAAGATACTCACCAGTCGCAAAGATATTCACCAGTCACAAAGATACTCCCAGTCGCGCAAGGATACTCACCAGTCCAAAGATCTTCACCAGTCGGTCGGTCACAGAGCACTGTCAGTCAGTCGCAGAGCACAGTCAGACAGTCGCAGAGCAGTCAGACAGTCGCAGAGCACAGTCAGACAGTCACAGAGCAGTCAGTCACAGCACAGTCAGTTAGTCGCAGCGCAGTCAGTCCGTCGCAGAGCAGTCAGTCAGTCACAGCACAGTCAGTCAGTTGCGGCACAGTCGGTCAGTCACAGAGCAGTCAGTCACAGAGCATTCAGTCAGTCGCAGAGCAGTCGCAGAGTGGTTTTAAGCAGATAGATCAGCTCAGTGCAGATCGTACCACAGCTACCCCTCTCAGTCTATAGTAGCCCCTTAGTAACCTGTATTGCTTGTAGTGTTGTACTTTTAGTCCCCCCACCAGCCCCACCCCCCTACCAGCTGATCAGTTGTTACCTTACGTCCCCAGTCAGGTCCTGTTAGGTCCTTGTCCCTGCCGCCGCTGCTCTGTCTCCCTGTCGCACGCTCTCGGTCACCCCCGCCGCCGCTGCTCCGTCCCCGCTCTGTCTCCCTGTCGGTCGGTCACCTTCCGAGGCTCCTTCACCCGGCCCCCGGCTCCCTGGTGCGGCTTCCCCTGCACGTGCGGCTCGCGGCTCCTCCTCCGCTCCTCCTCCTCTCACACACACAGCTCCCTCGCTGTGCACCGATCACCCCGCAGCTTCCGGCTTGTCGTGAGGTATGTTGTTGTATAGAGCTTCGACATCCACTGTTATGAGAAAAGAATCATTTGGAATCACCATGTTGTCTAGAATTTGTAGCAGATGCATAGTATCTCTGGTGTACGATGTCAGATTGGTCACATGCGGTCGTAGGTACGCATCTATGACTTGACTCATTGCTTCGGAGATATTTCCATTCCCCGATACTATCGGTCTTCCTGGGGGGGGTTTTGGGTCTTTGCGTATTTTCGGGAGTGTGTAGAAAGTGGGGGTTCTTGGATGTCTGGTTCTTACGTAGTTCCACAAAGTAGGTGAGATTGTTCCTTCGTTGCCCGCTTTGTCTATTTTTGAATAAAATTCTTCCTTATATCTTTCGATCATTACGGGTGCAATCTTTTTGTAGCACTTTTGATTATTCAAGATTTTTAGACACATTTCCTTATATTTGGTGTTGTCCATAAGGACAACATTCCCGCCATTGTCTGAAGGTTTGATCGTAACATGTTCATTGTTTTGTAGTTCCTTCAGGGCTTGTTTTTGAGTTTTTGTTAGGTTTTGTTGGTTTCTAGTACCTGGTAGTTTTTCTATATCTTTCGTGGTTTCCCTCATGAAGAGGGCAATGGCAGGATTCAGGTTTATCGAAGGAAACGGCGATTTTTTCTTAAATTGTGTTTTTATCCTTTCTTTCTCTGTTAGGCGTGATGTTGTGTCATCATCTTCATCATCCTCACTGTCGGTTTGGTTGGATGTGTCTGTCCAATCCTCCAATCCTCCTTCTTGTAATAAGAGGTTCAGGTCTCGTATCGCTCTGAACTCCGCCGCTGACAAGGAGGCTTGTGGTTCATTTATGTCTGTTTTTTTAGTATACAAAACTTTTTGTAGTAAATTTCTTGCGAATAAATTATTATTCTTTATCGCTTCGAATTTGTCTGTTGGTTTATTTGAGCAAAATGAGAGTCCCAAAGTTAATACCTCAGATTGTTCCTTAGTGAGTTGGTATGATGAAAGATTGATGATGGTTACGCCTTCGTTTTTATATCCCGTTTTAATTTCTTCTATTTCGTCTGTTGGTTCTCCTTCCTTTGTCTCTTTTGCTTTCCTAAAAAGCAGATCAGTGCAGATACAAGAAGACGCACACTCAGAAATACAAGCCAAAAGAAGGTTCATATATCCTCGGATATGATTGGACCTTGGGACAACATACTGTGTATGACCCAAACGGCAACATCCGTAGAAATTGCATACTCGTTTTCAATATACCATGTAAGTGCATTCCCACGCTTCACAAATCTACCCCAAAAGTAATCTATTTCTCAATCAATACTTACTCCAACAATATATCTTGCAGGATGCAGCCTAGGTTCTCGCTGTTCAACAGGGAGCAATAAAAATCACACAAGGAACACAAAAAACATATGTATGTATATTTACTTTTTTACCACATTGAATAGAATCAAGTGGTAATGACTATGTGATTACTAATAAATTTATCCGTATAATAATGTTTCAGAACTGGTGACCATTACCCTTGAAAAAGGCTCACTTTGTAGCCGAAACACGTAGGAAACGCAGGAGAAACTCTCTGATCAGAATTTCCAGGCTATACAGCGTGGAACGACAGAGACCTATCCTTAAAGTCACCATAAAACACATGTCACGAAAACTTCCAACTTCTTACACCTATTCACTTGGGTCTATAACCCATCACTACTATTTATGTACTTACCGTTTACACTGCTTAATCTGAGTTATTAAATTTTCTCGTTTTTACATAAATTGTGTACTACCCTCACTAATTTTACCTGACTAAAAAGTCCCACCCAACTTGGCATGAGGTACCAACCCACACACACAGCCTATACAAGATATAGGAGACAATTGAGGGAGTTTAGATGTAGCCAGGCTAACGATGAACCTCCTCACTACCTATACGCAAAGGAGTTTGATTTTTTGAGGCCTGTTCTAGAAATGAGCTGGTAAGTCATGCTCTTGAAAGTATGACATATAAAGTATATAGATATTCTAAAGCATGTTTCTTTTTTCCTTTACAGTACCCAAAGTTCATGGGAAATGAAAGCTGCTGCTGCTTCTGTTCCTGCCCCTGCTCCTGAAGAATATGTGGAGAGCCCTGATGAAGAAGCCAGTCAGGCAATGCCTCACATGCTGCCAGAGAATTTTGACAACACATCAATGACATCTTCTGGGGAAAAGGTAACCCCCCTCTGACTCAAGTGGTTACCCCTCTGGCTCACGTGCTCACCCCTCTGGCTGGAGTGGTGCGCCGATTGTTGGCAAGGCCCGCTCGAGGCAGGGTGCAGGACAGATTCAACTGGCTGGTTGACTTAATAGATGACTTTTCCAAAAGAATTGAGGAAAGCCCAAGTCTTTCATTTTTAAAAAGCTTAAATAAATTGGTACTGCAAGTCCCCTAATCCAGCCAGGTAGAAATGTATAGAGCAATGCTGATCACAGTTTTATCATTCATTCCCAACTTCCACCCATCCCATCAACAAGTCATTACAGTAGCAGTCCTCATGCTCCATCATCATCATACACATTCACACCACCACCTGCTCCCTACAAAAATTTCCCACATGACCATTATTCCACCAATACAGTTCCCTCAGGTTCCCAGTGTCAAGATATGAAGAGCCTATCATTATATATCGTTAAATAGTCAAAGAGTCCCCTTTAATATACTAAAGAATATATTCTTCTAAATGTTTAGAACTCTAGTTGGTATTTAATAGCTGTGTCCCAGTTGTGTTCCAGATGGTATGAAATGTTCTGCCAAAGATATGATAAGATTCCCGGAAAGAGATGTTTATGAAAACAAGCCCCTTATTACCGTAAAATGTTATTTTCCCTAACATATTCAATCTTTTTTAATTGTCAGACTAACCTGTCACTACGCCCTTGCTGGGTCAAAATGACCCGATGTGTAATTGGGATTTTCCACAAGGAATGTATTGTCATCCGCCTAGACTGTATTGTGAAATCTTGTGAAACCTTGTGTAATCTGTAACTTGGGCTTGCGCCTGTTTATGTACGATAAAAGCTCTGTAACCAATGTAATCTGGGTCACAAATCCATTGAAGGATGATGTGAACCATTGTACGGCTCTATGGCGTATATTCTGAGTAAACATACGGAGACGAATTCAAACCTGATTGGCGTAGATGTCCCGTTATTTCAAGGCTCAAACTTAACATTTGAACTCAACACCAGGATACCCCCAACCTTTCAAGTCCCATTCATTCCAACACTCTGCCATGCATTCCATTCAACCAACTTCCACGCATTCATCTGCTTCCACAAATCCATTCCAACCTTCAACTTACATGCATAATTCCCAAAAGTCATCATCCAATTCTCCCTCTGAATATTTTCCTTGCCCACCAACTACTTCCTCCTATCCTGCTCCTTCCACTGCACCGGCCATGGGAATGAATGATGAAATGCATTGCCCAATATCCTCACCCTGCAGATTTGAGATTTGATCAGATCTGTCAATGTTCCTTTCTTTTTTTTTTCTTTATTGCTTTTGTAGGAGTTGCACCTGGCTTTGTCTACTGATGCTGAAGCCCATCTGCCTGAGGTTCAGTGTGTTATGCATATCTTGGTTCCAACAAATGGTTATTTAGGTTACTGTTGCCTATCTCTCAGTCTGCCCATTCTCCTTTAACTTGAGGGAGAGAAAGGAGGTGATCCCTGGTGCCACACATCCGTGTGGTCCTATTGATGGTGTTCAGAGTGGCAACCTCTGCCTGGACAACAGATTCAGTTTTGGGAACGTGTTGCATGTTCCAAAATCGGGTGGAACATGTAACATGTCCCCAAAGGCAAACTAAGGCGAAGAGAGGGGTATGGAGTGGGAGATGGGGGGTTTGGAGAGAGGTTTTGGGGAGTGTGGTGGGAAGGTGGGTTGTTGCTTACCTTACCTACCTGTGATGATGAGCTTTTCCACCGGTGGAATACTATTAAGATAATAGGTGTTTTCTCTCTGCAGATGTGGAGAGAGTAACACAAGCAACTCGTTAAAAACTGTAGGATAGAAGATTGATTGTTAGTAGATAAATAAATTGTCACACATTGCTATGATTGCACAAGCTTTGCGTGGATGAAGAGATGAACCCACCTTTTTACAGACATCCGTGTGTACTCAAAGACTTTCTCTTCATGCACTCGGAGATCACTGTACATTGCCCAGAACTGGCCACGCTGTTCTTTATTGGCATTAACAGGATGTACCCAGTATCTGCACATGTTTTCTTGCTCTTCTTTCAATAGTATCAGTAGTGCAGCTGCTGCACATGCAAGGAAACCGTTCTTAGCAGACATCTTCCAAAAAAAGGAGGAGGAGAGCAAACACCAACCCTACCCACAAAACCAGGAAGAGTTGGACCACTTTATGCAGATGTCAATGCCTGCAACAAAAACGCCTGAAAAAATGCTTAAAAAATGCCCAAAAAACACCTGAAAATGATACGCTCAGGTGTGAATGCAGCCTAAAAGCAAAGTTCACTTTTTTTTTTTTTTTTTTGATAAATTCCAGCTTTCCATCAATATATACCAATATACCAATAATGTACCTCTGTTGCAAAAAACAACACCATTTCTTTAATTGAGAGAAGAAGGCCTTACCTGCACTTTTGCTATATTTCCTATAACACGTCATCTTTTCCTGGTATGTAGATATTAAACAGAGAAGCCAGTAAGAAACAGGAAGGAATTCATCAGCTGACCTCATTAGCAGACACACCTGGGACTGCCTTCCAGCAGATCACAACTACCCCCAGGTGCACAGTTTTCTAATACAATTAATTAGTGATCACTGGTCTCACTAAATACAGTCACTTTTTTTCCCTTAGGCCCCTTTCACACAGGCGGACTGTTCAGACCTGCCTGTCCGTTTTTTTGGCGGATCTGAACGGTCCCCCCATGCATCTCTATGGGGCATCGGATGTTGGCAGAGACATGTCCGCTGACACCCGATCCGATACGATCCGTCAAATCTGGACGGATAGAAACCCTATTTTCCATCCGTCCAGCAGGTCGGATCGGATGGGATTCTATGGGGCTGTGACAGCTGTGTCTCCGCACACAGCACGGAGAACAGCTGTCATTCTCCTGCTCAGAGGGGGATCGGCGGATCGATCCCCCGCTGAGAAAAGCGGAGTCCTTTTGACGGACTTACTGTGTGAAAGGAGCCTTAGGCTCCTTTCACACGGTCCGCCTCCATCAGCGGACTCCGTGCTGCTCAGTGGGGGTCGGGGGATTGATACACCGATCCCCGCTGAGCAGGCAGGTGACAGCTCCCTCTCCACTCTGTGTGCGGAGAGGGAGGTGTCAGAGCCCCGCTGCTCTCTATGGGGATTCGGATGAGAACGGACCGCCTGTCCGCTCTCATCCGATCTGATCACCTGGACGGATGGAAAATAGGGTTTCCATCCCTCCGGATTTCACGGACAGGATTGGATGCGAATGGCAGCGGGTGTCAGTGGACATGTCTCTGCTGACATCCGCTGCCCCATAGGGATGCATGGAGGATCCGATCAGATCCGCCTAAAAAACTAACAGGTGGATCTGTTTGGATCGTTTGTGTGAAAAAACCCTTAAATTCTTCTTGCATAGATCTGTTCATTTGGAGAGTGCAGGAAATGAGTGATCAGGTTACAGCCTATGTGGATAGAGCTGTAGTATTGGAAACAGGAGAAGCATGTCCTGGGTTCTGTAAAGCTCAGCATACACTACACAATCTGATTGTACAATCTCCTTCAGATTTGCCATCAATTATGTAGCGCAAGGGCCTGCCTGATTGGATACAGAGTGATCAGATAGCTGGTGTTTCCTCCTATTACAGTGGAACCTTGGTTTACGAGTATAATTCGTTCCAGCAGCTTGCTTGTAATCCAAAACACTCGTATATCAAAGCAAGTTTTCTCATAGAAAAGCATTGAAACTCAGATGATTCGTTCCACAAGCATTTATAGTAATATAAAGATATGCTGTTATATATAAAGTAGTACATTACTGTACAGTATAAGTATGCCATCTCCTTTGTTAAACATTATGTGTCCCTGTGTTTGTGCTGTACATAACAGATGCCGATTATACTGTATTAGTGCTTGTCTGGCTGTTCACTCACTTCACTGCAGCCCTCTGCTTCCTCCTCCCCTCCTCCTCAGATGACGTCAGAAGGAGTGATCGGCCCCTCCCGCCGGGTAGAGCACAGAGCCGAGGTGAGAGAGAGGCAGAGAAACGAGGAGACATATACATACAGTAAGTGCAGAGACACTCTGAAACAATATAAATCGGCATGTTTATACACAGTACAAGCACTGGGACACATAATGGTATGTGAGAGAGTGCATTAACAGAGGGGATGGCATGCTTTTAGAGTATAAAACTGCTCGTATATCAAGACAGTTTTTTTAAAAAAATGTTGCTCGTCTTTCAAAACGCTCGTAAACAAAGGTACTCGTAAACCAAGGTTCCACTGTATATAGTTTTGGTAAATCTAAAAGAGATTGTACAGGACTTGTACAATCAGATTGTATAGTGTATGGCCACCTAAAATGAACTAGTTGCTAACTACTCTTAATCCTTGTTTGTTTTGCAACAACATTTTCAAAATACAAATCCACATCAGTAACATTTAGAAAGTTAGGAGTAAAGCCCCGTACACACGTACCGAATGTCGGCCGAACGATCGGCCATCTTTTGTCCGGTGCTGTCCTGTCGGTTGAAAAGTGCTAAAGACTGCACACAAATTTTGTCGGCCAACAACAGCCGACTGCAGAAGTGATATCATGTGATGGTTAACTTTCCGTGTGTTTTTTCTTCTCTGAGCATGCCCAGTCTTGCTCATCTGCTGTTTGTCGGCCGAATTCTGTACTGACTGAGGAACAATCGGCCTTTCTGGTGATGGCCAATAAAAATTTTAAAGCATGCACACCAGATTCTGTTCGGCCGAAAAGTTGCAGTCGGTTGTCGGAAGCATCATACTAACAAGCCGACAATCGGCCGATCGGTCGGTGGCCGAATATTTACGGCCGACAATCGCTACGTGTGTACGGGCCTTAACTCCTAATTGTGTTCATGGAACTCTATGTAGCTTTGTGGCGTGAAGCTGTGCTGCCTGTCACAAGTTGGTGTAACAATACAAATTTAATTGAGAAAAAAATCCCCCCAAACTAAAGCAGACCTTTAGGTCTCAATTATATGATAAATCATTTTTATTTGTCTAAAAAAAATGTTATTAGAATGTTGACTTCTAGATATATATATATGTATGTATATATCGCTGATGGCACTTATGCGTTCGCCAAAGCACATATAAATTTGCCATTGAAATTCTAGGGGGGTGGTAGCATGGGTGGGATTTTAAACCATGAGCTGTTACTATATGTAAATACAAATTAAACATTCAAAAATATTTGATATATAAGAGATATAACTGTAAATATTCAAGAAATATAACATTAAAGAATAGCAGACATTACTTTGTAACACTCATTAAGAAATGCATTCGTTTGTAGAAAAGGAAAAAAAAATAAACCAGAAAAGAAGATTGATATTATAATTATCAGCAAAGGACGCAAAACAAGTCACATCTACTATTTTTTTTACAATTTAGCAATGATCTTGCATTTGTATTTTAGGAGAATATAGATTCTCTAGATCTTTGTTCGTTCGTTAATCATGGTACTACTGTATATTCTATGTATAATTGTCCTCATCTCAGTGGCTTAGTGGTTTGCCCTCCTACCTAGAAACACTCAGACCATGGGTTCAAATCCCAAGCAATGTATTGCCTGCTTAATTTTAAAACAGCAGAGTATGCTGAAAATAGGCAAACACCTAATTGCCACATCAGCATTGTTGTTTGCATGCAATGGTATGTTTTTTTAGCAAAAGTGTTATTGTGTGGACATAAAATAATCAAACACTAGTGAACACGCAGGGATTGGGATTTGAACTCATGACCTCAAGAAATTCAAGAAATACCAATTAGTGAAGTGAGCACTAATAAAGTAGATAAATCTGAGAAACCTTCAATACATCAGAAAGCATTTAGCATGTATGGTGGGTTCCACACACTAGGAGATGCAGCTGGAAAAAATGACACATAGGGTGACCAAAGAACCCCAACGCATTTCAACGTGATATAAGCCTTCTTCAGGGGGCATATATATTGGTCCACCATTCTTTGGGAGAAGAAATCTGTATATATGTTACAAAAAGTAAGTCATTATACCAAACAATACCACATAGAGGGTGTCTATCTGAAGAGGACTTTAAGCAGGCAAGCACAAAAACTTACATGCATGTATAGCCCATCCACAGGTGATTTAGCACTGATGTATTGTAGTTTTTAGCATGTATCCAATTTACAGATGAAAAAGCCCGGGAGCGAGTCAGAGCGGAGGCCCCCCTCTGAGGACCAAAAAGGACAGGAGCCTCAACGGAACCCGGCACATTCAATCTGGGGAAAGAGGGGAGAAGGAGAGGAGAGACGAAGAGAGAGCAAGGAGAGGAAAAAATAATGAATAAATAAAAAAAGAAAATAAGAAAAAATATGTGAATGAAAAAACAGGGACATGAAAAAATAGGGGAAGCAGTATGAAAATTCATATTCGGGAACCCCAATTGGGATCAGAAAACCAAAACAAAAAATCTGGATAAAATATGAAAAAATATATATAGATAATATATAACAAAATATATAGTGAAAATATATTAGAGAAAAGACATATATATAGATATGTATTATTGTCATTTACCCAAATCCTGTATTAGTCCTAGTTTGGGCTTAAAAAATAATAATAAATATAGGGGTAAAACTTAAAAAGTTAAGTCAAGCAAACCCATAAAGGTGGGTATGGCTATAAAAAAAAAAAATACATGTGTTGGCGCAGTCCCCATGTTTTCCCCAGCATATACCCACATTCAAGATGGCCACGGATGGACTTCTAGTCCTTCGACCGGATGTTGTTGTTTGTGGGACTTCCTCCTTTGTCCCGCTCGGCGAAAGTTCCCCACACACTGCCTCTCCATCTGGCATCCTAGGCGCTACATCTGAATGGGGCTTCCTGTGGAAAATTGGGCTGCGGGAGACAGATGGGGCTTGGTTCGCTCACCCCCATCAGTGAGCATATGGACCAGGTGGGTCCTCTCTTGGGGTGAATGGGGATTGGAGATCTCAGAGCGGAGGGCGGGGTTAATTCTTTATATACTGGCATACTCATCCCACTCCCTCATTCCCCATCCTGTGTGGGGAGGTACACTTTGACTTGGTTAACAAGAGGTGAGTCCTTTCTTTTGCATCCAGGCACTATATCCTCCTTTTTTCAACCTTTTTTTTTTTTTTGCCTAATTTTTGTTTTTTTAACGATTACCTTCCCTATCTGTGCTATCTCTCTCTTTCCCCTTCTTTTTTTTTTTTTTTCTAGCCATACCCACATTTATGGGTTTGCTTGACTTAACTTTTTAAGTTTTACCCCTATATTTATTATTATTTTTTAAGCACAAACTAGGACTAATACAGGATTTGGGTAAATGACAATGATACATATCTATATACATATATATGTGTTGTCTCTAATATATTTTTACTATATATTTTCTTATATTCTATCTATATATATATTTTCATTTTTTATCAACATTTTTTTTTTTGGTTTTTTGATCCCAATTGGGGTTCCCGAATATTAATTTTCATACGGCTTCCTCTCCTTTTTTCATGTCCCCGTTTTTTCATTCACATATTTTTTCGTATTTTCTTTTTTTATTTATTCATTATTTTTTCCTCTCCTTGCTCTCTCTTCGTCTCTCCTCTCCTTCTCCCCTCTTTCCCCAGATTGGATGTGCAGTGTTCCGTTGAGGCTCCTGTCCTTTTGGTCCCCGGGCTTTTTTATCTGTGGATTGGATACATGCTAAAAACTACAATACATCAGTGCTAAGTCACCTGTGGATGGGCTATACACGCATGTAAGTTTTTGTGCTAGCCTGCTTAAAGTCCTTATCAGATATCAAGTGCTGGAGGCCAATGGAGAGAGGGCTTCCCTTGCAGCTAAGTTCCAAACTCCCCTTGAGATGAGACAGGAGGAGTTAGGCCCAAAGTCGCACAGGTCGCCTGCAGAGTTGCTTGCAGAAAAGGGTTCAGGGATACCGCTGTTGTGCTGCGGGGTTACTGCAGGCAGGTGGCACCAGTGAGATGAAGCAGGTACTAGGATCCCTGAGACAGAGGATGGTTGATTCAAGCCAAGGTTCGATGCCAGGTGGGTAGCGGAGGAGACAAGGTCAAGTGGTAGCCAAGGTCTGGACAGGTAGCAGGCAAAGGAGATCCGTTAAACAAGCCGAGGTCAAAGTCAGGAAGCAAGCTGGAGATGGAGGTGTAACAAGCCGAGTCAGGAGCCAGAAATCACAGGAAACAGGAAACACAGGATGTTGATAGAAGCTGAAGATCAAACAACAGCACTTAGAGAAGGGCTGGCTCCTTTATAAAGGCCCAGGTGAGGGGCTGACGGAGATGCTGGGTCCTAGAGCCTTCTTCTATTCTGACGGATACTGGGTCCTAGATCCCTCCTGCTATTGGTACCCTGATAGTCCTCTTCAGATAGACACCCTCTATGTGGTATTGTTTGGTATAATGACTTACTTTTTGTAACATATATACAGATTTCTTCTCCAAAAGAAGTGTGGACCAATATATATGCCCCCCGAAGAAGGCTTATATCAAGTTGAAACGCGTTGGGGTTCTTTGGTCACCCTATGTGTCATTTTTTCCAGCTGTATCCCCTAGTGTGTGGAACCCACCATACATGCAAAATGCTTTCTGATGTATTGAAGGTTTCTCAGATTTATCTACTCTATTAGTTCTCACTTCACTAATTAGTATTTCTTGTATCCTCTGTATCATTTTTGTGAACCTATTTTTTGTAAATTTTGTGCTATTTTTGCCATGAATATCTTTTTAATATGATATGTATTAATAAAGTTTGACATTTTTTATTTACATATTCGTATCTTATGCTTCACATTCCTTTGACTCAAGCATCATAACATTCCCCCTCCCCCGTTCTGTTAGGAACATCAACCCCTTGGTGGTGTTTCCAGGTTTTTCTCGAGTAATTACATCTAGAGTGACCATTTCTTCACCTTCTTCTTAGTGAATTAGGCCCATAGCGTTAAAAGAAGAGACATAGACACACACCAACACAAGTTGAAGTGGATGGACTGGTGTCTTTATTCAATCTTACCAACTATGTAACTATATGTAACCTTAGTCTTCTCACTATTATACAGTGGAAAGACTTATACTACTGGCTCACTCTAGAAAAAACCTCTTTATAAACCAACATGAGCCATGAGTTTGAGCTAACTCAAGTTGTTTGTAGTTAGGAAAATGGCAAACTAACATGATTGTTAACCCTGTAGCAGCTGATTGCTATTCATTATTCCTGCTCTTCCTGTCCTTGAAACTGGGGTCAGGTGGCTTATGAAGGCTTTGACTGCCTGTTTCAACAGAACTCTGAAGTGCAGGTGTATTTTCACTTTAACTTGTCTCAATACCGTTTTTTATGGATTCTACCACTATGATGTACTGTATGTTAACTTTCCATCTGTCACTGGGTGTTAAGAAAACAGTAGGTCCCCACTGGCAACCAGCCTGAGTGGGAATCTGTCACATTTAGAAGATTTTAGTAGTGATAATATTGCTAAATGCTTTACTTCCTGCTTCAAATGGAGTTTCGACTCAGCTGAACTACAAACATGTAAAATTTGGGCTAAACATGGGTTCTTTCTGAACCCAAAGCTCATCGCTAATATTTACACCCTTGGCTCTACCTATCTTGTTTTTACCGCTACAAGAGAACTTTCTTCTTTTACCTACTACCCACGCAAAAATGGACCCAATTCTCCCTTAGGGCTCATTTCTATCTATGCACTGCAGTAACACTTGATAAAACTCATGATGTATTATGTATTACTATAACCAGTGGTGCTGCACTTACTCAGGTGCAGTACCGTTCCTTTTCTAATCACACCTCTATGCACTACCACAATGCTCTGAATGGAGCCTTAAGCCCCGTACACACGATCACATTATCGAACGATCTGTCATCCATTTTTTGTGGCATGCTAGTCTGATGTGGAAAGTGAAGAGGTTATTTTCATACGAATTTTCCCGTACAACAGAATTCTACTTCAGAAGTGATGTCATGTGTTGGATTGCTTTGTATGTGTTCTTTCGTCTCTGAGCATGCCTAGTCTTGCTCTTAAGATTTTTTTCCGTCGAAATCTGTACTAATGAGACGAAAATCGGAGGTTGATTTGACTGACGACAAATTTTATAGCCTGCATATCAGAATTTTGTCAGCCGAAAAGTCGGAGTTGGCTGGCGAAAGCACCATACTAACAATCTGAAAATCGACAGATCAGTCATCGGACGAATTGTCCCTACAGATTTTCTTATCGTGTGTACGGGCCTTTAGGCCTCATGCCCACTGGATGTTATAAAAACGCCAGTAGCTTTGTAGTGAGTTTTTCAGCATTTTTCAGCTTTTTTGCATTGGCGTTTTTCAGTGTTTTTTTGGCATTAGCGTTTTTAGCTAAATACCACCCCTCTGCTATTTTAGTAACTCCCACTTTCCCGCAATGCATCTCTGCATAGACTTTGTTAATTGTTTTGTCGCCATTTTCAAGGCGGAGAGAGCAGTAGAGAAGAGAGGAGCACTGCATTGTTCAGGAGTGATTAGGTGTGGAGAAAAAAGGGTCCTAAAACACTTTGGTGCAAATGTGATGCAATTTGAGCCATACAAAATATATGGCTTAAATCACATCGCACAGAAATCACATGTGCTGTGCACAGGAATGCGGTGTTCAGCATGCACCAGTGTGAACCCAGGCTATGTTCCATGAACGACACGTCGAAACAGAACCCAGTCTTAAAAAAAGCAATGGAATCAAAAAAGGTAAAAAAAACACCAGCTAGCAGCATTTTTTGGTGTTTATCAGCATTAATCGACTTTAGAGCATTTTTACAGCGGAAAAACGCCACTCAAAACCTAATAGTTTTCGCTTTTTTTTTACAGCCAGAAAACACCCCTGCCAAAAACTGCTGAAAACAGCCTATGTGTGCATGGACACACAGGATAACATTCTGGGGCGTTTATTGGCTATAGAAAAAAACGTCTGACGCCAACAGCAGCTGTAAAAATGTCCAGTGTGCATGAGGCCTAAAAATAACATGTCACATAAGCCTATATATCAAGAGATAGGAAAAACTATTAAAGTGTTAATTATGAGAGCTAGACATTTGGACACATACTAGACTATTGCTGATAAAATAATTAGCAGACAATAAATACAACAATAAAAAGGGACACCTTAGTGACTAACCATGGTACAATGCAGCTGATATATTATGGGATGTGAAGATACCTGATACATGGGCAAAAATAGAATTCTTACTTTCACAACCATAAAAAGTAAATTAACTGTACATAGCAAATGAATCCTCTTCTGCACCTGTTTTTTTCTGTGCACAGAAGAACATAAGGCATCCAATGATTATTTAATTTTGACATGATTTATCACCTTGTATTCCTCAAACTTGATAGAACAAATTAATCTTTGATTGCAGAAGCCACTGGAGGTTGCCATTAGTCATATAATTTGATAAGGCTGTGTGCGTTTCATTTTGCAGTCAGAGAGATATGAGAGCCTAGCAGCAACTCCTGAAACGTGCTGGGTCCAGAATAATTCTCAATATCACAAATGTTAGTGAACATTGACAAGGGTAGTTTAATATTACACTTAGCTGCATATGTGTAGTTTTAGTCAAGTATACGACATAAAACATTGCAATATTTTGTTATATAGCTAAAAAGAAAATGAGTTGTAACCAAAAAGCTAAACAGAAATAGTAAACCACATACCAATCTATTGAGTCTCTTACCCAGCACTATGTGAGGAATAGTCTTTATATGAAACACAGGCATATAATATATACCTAAACGAATAACTGCATTTTTATAATGATACTTTACAATGTAAAACCCCTGTATGCTATTCCAACCATACAGGTGCATCACATAAAATTAGAATATCATCAAAAAGGTCATTTATTTCAGTAATTTTATTAAAAAAGTAGAACTCACATATTTTATATACAGTAGATGCATTACATAGAGTAATATTTTTCAAGGATTTCTTTCTTTTAATTTTGATGATTATGGCTTACAGATTGTGAAAACCCAAAATTCAGTATCTCTGAAAATTTGGATATTACAAAGGACCAATAAAAAAAAAGGATTTTTAATACAGAAATGTTGGCTTACTAAAAAATATTTCCATGTACAGTATAGTATTCACTCAATACTTGGTTGGGGCTCCTGTTGCATGAATTACTGCATCAATGCGGCTTTGCTTGGAGGCAATCAGCCCGTGGCACTTCTGAGTTGTTATGGAAGCCCAGGTTTCTTTACTATTTTCAGCTCATCTGCATTGTTGGGTCTGGTGTCTCTCATCTTCCTCTTGACGATACTCAACAGATTCTCTATGGGGTTTAGGTCAGGGGAGTTTGCTGTCCAATCAAGCATAGTTATATCATGATCAGTAAACCAGGTATTGGTACTTTAGCAGTGTGGGCAGGTGCCAGATCTTGCTGGAAAATGAAATCAGCATCTCCATAAAGCTGGTCAGCAGAGGGAATCATGAAGGGCTCTATAATTTCCTGGTAGAGGGCTGCACTGACTTTGGACTGTGTTGGAAAACACAGTGGACCAGCACCAGCAGATGACATAACTCCCCAAGTCATCACAGACTGTGGAAAAGACTGTGGAGAATGTGAAGTTTCCACAGTTCGTGATGATTTTGGGAGCCATGTCATCTGCTGGTTTTGGTCTACAGTGTTTCATCAAGTCCAAAGTCCGCACATCCCTCTACCAGGATATTCTAGAGCCCTTAATGCTTCCTTCTGCTGACCAGCGTCATGGAGATGCTGATTTAATTTTCCTGCAGGATGTAGCACCTGCCCACACTGCGAAAAGTACCAATACCTGGTTTAATGCTCATGGTATCACTGTAATCAAGTCTCTGTATGAACGCACCTGCACTGTGATAGTCTTAGGAGGTCCGTTTAAAGCGCAGAGAGCATCATGCAGAACAAGGAACACACCAGGCAGGTCCAAGATACTGTTGTGGAGAAGTTTAAAGCCAGATTTGGATACAAAAAGATTTCCCAAGCTTTAAACATCCCAAGGAGCACTGTGCAAGCGATAATATTGAAATGGAAGGAGTATCAGACCACTGCAAATCTACGAAGACCTGGCTGTCCCTTAAACTTTCAGCTCATACAAGGAGAAGACTGATCAGAGATGCAGCCAAAAGGCCCATGATCACAGCTGAGGTGGGAGACTTTGTCCATAGGACAACAATCAGTCGTATACTGCACAAATCTGGCCTTTATGGAAGAGTGGCAAGAAGAAAGCCATTTCTTAAAGATATCCATAAAAAGTATTGTTTAAAGTTTGCCACAAGCCACCTGGGAGACACACCAAACATGTGGAAGAAGGTGCTCTGGTCAGATGAAACCAAAATCAAACGTTTTGGCAACAATGCAAAATGCTATGTTTTGCGTAAAAGCAACACAGCTCATCGCCCTGAACACACCATCCCCACTGTCAAACTTGGTGGTGGCAGCCTCATGGTTTGGGCCTGCTTTTCTTCAGCAGGGACAGGGAAGATGGTTAAAATTGATGGGAAGATGGATGGAGCCAAATACATGACCATTCTGGAAGAAAACCTGATGGAGTCTGCAAAAGACCTGAGACTGGGACAGAGATTTGTCTTCCAACAAGACAATGATCCAAAACATAAAGCAAAATCTACAATGGAATGGTTCACAAATAAACATATCCAGGTGTTAGAATGGCCAAGTCAAAGTCCAGACCTGAATCCAATCGAGAATCTGTGGAAAGAACTGAAAACTGCTGTTCACAAACGCTCTCCATCCAACCTCACTGAGCTCGAGCTGTTTTGCAAGGAGGAATGGGCTAAAATTTCATTCTCTCGATGTGCAAAACTGATAGAGACATACCCCAAGCGACTTACAGCTGTAATCGCAGCAAAAGGTATTAACTTAAGGGGGCTGAATCATTTTGCACGCCCAATTTTTCAGTTTTTTATTTGTTAAAGTTTGAAATATCCAATAAATTTCGTTCCACTTCATGATTGTGTCCCACTTGTTGATTCTTCACAAAAAATTACAGTTTTATATCTTTATGTTTGAAGCCTGAAATGTGGCAAAAGGTCGCAAAGTTCAAGGGGGCCAAATATTTTCGCAAGGCACTGTATTTATTATTATTATACAGGATTTATATAGCGCTAACAGTTTGCGCAGCGCTTTACAATGTGAGGGAAGACAATACAGTTACAATACAATTCAAAACAGGAGGAACTAGAGGGCCCTGCTCGTTAGAGCTTACAATCTAGAAGATTTTTAATGATATTACTTTTTAATGATATTTTTTATGATATTTTTTAAAAAAAATTTTTATAATTTTTTAAAATTATTAATATATTTATTATAATTTTTATTTATAATTTTATGAGATGCACCTGTACTAGCATGCTATCCTAAAGTAAACCTTGTAATGAGTCATAGAAAATAGGCATCCAAAATCTGTACACTAACATCCCCTGCACCAAGGGAAAGTTTCTCTTTGAATCACAGTTGACAGCTGGTAGTGTGCACATATGTGCACTGCTAGTTTCCTCTCTGACTTATTTAAATTTTTTGTGTCCTTTATCTGAAATAAGTATGTAGATATAAATATTAAAACTTGTTGTGGATCGTGTAGAAGAAGCCAGGGCAGCATTAATGCTAGGTGTCAAGATCAGAGGAAACAACAAAGAAACAGGTTTTGCCTTCAGAATCAGTGAAAAAAACAAAACATTAGTATCCTGTGCATCCTGTTAAAGCACAGCAAGGTACAGTATGTGCTTTGCTTCAGCACAGGTATTAAAAATCACACAGGGCTTACCAGCTAGGAGAGAGTTAAAGATATGCAGGTCTTTCAGGCAGTCCAATGTGGCACCTTTTCCCCTGGAGCACAGGCTTACAGTACAAACAGTTCTTTCCTCTTCACACAAAGAAAAAAAAAAACTATCTCTCTGAGCTCACCTGTTCAATAGGCAGAGATAAAATGGAAGTATCTGCCCTCCTAAATTAACCCCATCTTAGCCTGCCCCAGGTGGACTCAGGTGTCACATGTCTGATGAAGGGGTCCTGCACAGCTCCGAAACATTGCACTATGTCTTCTAAGATGTGATCATTCTTCAACAAAGATTTGGACACAATCTTTGGGCGTGCAGAGCGGCGATCGGTGATGCGGCGTGTCACACTGACACACCGCATCTCCGATCTCATTAAAGAGCCTACTGACGTAGGCTCTTTACCATGTGACCAGCTGTGTCCAATCACGGCCGGTCACATAGTACACAGGAAGAGCCGTTGATCGGCTTTCCTCAGTACGTGCCTGACATGCACGAGAAAAGGAGAGCCGATCTGCGGCTCTCCTGACAGGGGGGGGGGGGGTTGCACTACTAATCAGATCATTGATTACCAGTGCAGACCCTCGGGGGGGTGTGCCACTAGAACCGCCAGGAATGCCCACTATGGCCACCAGGGATGGCAATCGGGTCTCAGGGAGCCTGCCAGTGCCCTCCCCATCAGTGCTGCCCACCAGTGTCCATCATTGCTGTCTATCAGTGCCGCCCACCAGTGCCGCCTATCAGGGCCCATTAGTGCCCATCAGTGCTGCCTGTCAGTGCCGATCAGTGCCGCCTATCAGTGCCCATCAGTGCCCACCAGTTCCACCTATCAGTGCCCATTAGTGCCCATAAGTGCCACCTATCAGTGCTCATCAGTGCTGCCTATCAGTGCCCATCAATGCCACCTATCAGTGCCCAGCAGTGCCGCCTATCAGTGCCTAGCAGTGCCGCCTATCAGTGTTACCTATCAGTGCCACATATCAGTGCCGCCTATCAGTGCCGCATATCAGTGCCACCCCATCAGTGCCTCCTCATCAGTGCCTGCCAGTGCAGCCTTATCAGTACTCATCAGTGCAGGAAAAAATGTATTTATTTACAAAATTGTATAACAAACAAAAAAACTTTTTCTTTTTTTTCAAACTTTTCGGTCTTTTTTTATTTGTTTAGCAAAAAAGAAAAAACCTTGCGGTGATCAAATACCACCAAAAGAAAGCTCTATTTGTGGGGGGGAAATGACATAAATTTGGTTTAGGTACAGTGTTGCATGACCACGCAATTGTCATTCAAAATGCAACAGCACTAAAAGCTGAAAATTGGGGCTGAAAGTGCCCTGTATTGAAGTGGATAAAAAGTTCACCCTGTGAGATACAGTGGGTACGGAAAGTATTCAGACCCCCTTAAATTTTTCACTCTTTGTTATATTGCAGCCATTTGCTAAAATCATTTAAGTTCATTCTTCTTCCTCATGAATGTACACATAGCACCCCATACTGACAGAAAAACAAAGACTTGTTGACATTGTTGCAGATTTATTAAAAAAGAAAAACTGAAATATCACATGATCCTAAGTATTCAGACCCTTTGCTGTGACACTCATATATTTAACTCAGGTGCTTTCCATTTCTTCTGATCATCCTTGAGATGGTTCTACACCTTCATTTGAGTCCAGCTGTGTTTGATTATACTGATTGGACTTGATTAGGAAAGCCACACACCTGTCTATATAAGACCTTCCAGATTACAATGCATGTCAGAGCAAATGAGAATCATGAGGTCAAAGGAACTGCCTGAAGAGCTCAGAGACAGAATTGTGGCAAGGCACAGATCTGGCCAAGGATACAAAAAGATTTCTGCTGCACTTAAGGTTCCTAAGAGCACAGTGGCCTCCATAATCCTCAAGTGGAAGACGTTTGGGACGACCAGAACCCTTCCTAGAGCTGGCCGTCCGGCCAAACTGAGCTATCGGGGGAGAAGAGCCTTGGTGAGAGAGGTAAAGAAGAACCCAAAGATCACTGTGGCTGAGCTCCAGAGATGCAGTCAGGAGATGGGAGAAAGTTGTAGAAAGTCAACCATCACTGCAGCCCTCCACCAGTCGGGGCTTTATGGCAGAGTGGCCCGACGGAAGCCTCTCCTCAGTGTAAGACACTGAGCCCGCATGGAGTTTGCTAAAAAACACCTGAAGGACTCCAAGATGGTGAGAAATAAGATTCTCTGGTCTGATGAGACCAAAATAGAACTTTTTGGCCTTAATTCTAAGCGGTATGTGTGGAGAAAACCAGGCACTGCTCATCACCTGTCCAATACAGTCCCAACAGTGAAGCATGGTGGTGGCAGCATCATGCTGTGGGGGTGTTTTTCAGCTGCAGGGACAGGACGACTGGTTGGAATAGAGGGAAAGATGAATGCGGCCAAGTACAGGGATATCCTGGACAAAAACCTTCTCCAGAGTGCTCTGGACCTCAGACTGGGCCGAAGGTTTACCTTCCAACAAGACAATGACCCTAAGCACACAGCTAAAATAAAGAAGGAGTGGCTTCACAACAACTCCGTGACTGTTCTTGAATGGCCCAGCCAGAGCCCTGACTTAAACCCAATTGAGCATCTCTGGAGAGACCTAAAAATGGCTGTCCACCAACGTTTACCATCCAACCTGACAGAACTGGAGAGGATCTGCAAGGAGGAATGGCAGAGGATCCCCAAATCCAGGCGTGAAAGACTTGTTGCATCTTTCCCAAAAAGATTCCAGGCTGTATTAGATCAAAAGGGGGCTTCTACTAAATACTGAGCAAAGGGTCTGAATACTTAGGACCATGTGATATTTCAGTTTTTCTTTTTTAATAAATCTGCAACAATGTCAACAATTCTGTGTTTTTCTGTCAGTATGGGGTGCTATGTGTACATTCATGAGAAAGAAGAATGAACCTAAATGATTTTAGCAAATGGCTGCAATATAACAAAGAGTGAAAAATTTAAGGGGGTCTGAATACTTTCCGTACCCACTGTATACCGTAATTCTCATCTCCAGCGCAGGTCCTCTTCAATCTTTAAAATGGGCCTCTTTGAAAATTACAGATCCACCAGGGGTGATGCCAATTGTAGCATGTAAATATGAATTCCCTGCAACAATTTGAATATGTGTTCTAGAGATATTACCAGTATTATCTCTCTATGACTAAGCTCTAAATCCAAATATACTAGAAAGTATTTATCTACTACATGTGTAAGCTCAGTTTGGCATGGGTTATTAGTATTGCCACGCTACTGAATTAACTTATGTCCTGTACCATAGACAGCATCCAAGATTATAAAAACTTTCAAATAGAACCAGGTTTTCCTCAAAGAAGATTCTTATATCCCATAAAGAGATTGGCAGAATTTGGAGAAAACCTGGCCCCTATTGCCATACCCCCTACATTTATATAGAATTTGCCAATGAAAAAAAAACAAGTTATGTGTATTTATGAATATGTATGCTTCCAAAAAAATGTACTTGTTCAGGATTAAGGATGCCCGAGAAGGAAAGGACATTTTTGTATTGCTTGAAGGCCATTAGATGTGTATAGGGAGGATACATCTAGGGAAACCCACAGGTATCTGTGCTTCCATTCATACTGTATTAGAATTTCAAGCATGTGACTAATGTCATGAGGCAGTTCTCATACCAAGGGCTAAAGGAAAAAATCAATATAATGAAAATCAATATAGGTGGCATTTGAAGGTAACCACTTCAAATGCTGAAAGACAGACCCGTCTTGAGTTTGTAGAATACATCAATGGCTTTGGGAGGCCAAGCCATTTGACCTTTCAGATAAGGCTCATGATGGAAGCCACTATGATAGAATATTTAAAGGTTACATTCACCTTTTTAGGCAGAATTTCACTTTTTATAAGAAGTATTTTCTGCCCAAGCCTTCCTAATATGCTTATCTCTCACTTACCTAGTCCATTGCAATTTGAATCTACGCTTCTCAGTTAAAAATTTTCAAAAATGTATTCTGCCCATTATTTCTGGTGACATCATGTTACCTTCCAGAAAACATCATATCCCATCATTCACTGCCTTACTGCTTCACGGAATAGGGAGTATAGTACTTCTGTGGAACACATCTCCCTCATTACTAAACAACCTGTTTTTTTTATTGCCACTCACTTTCCTACTTCTTCCTTTAAGATGGCCATACATTGTACAATCTAATTTACAATCTCCTTTACATATACCATCAACTATGGAGTGCACAGGCCTGTCTGATTTGATACAAATTGAATGGATTGTTCAGTTGGGTTCTCCTATTACATATTTGGACAAAATTACTACGCCAGCCCTGATGCAGCCAAAAACAGGGGCGTAGCAGGGTATGAGAGCATGTGCCACGTCCTAAAAATCTGAGAATGAGAAAACAGGGGAAAAAAATAATGGACTTTCAAGGCACCGTAGATAAAAAAAACAACGCTTTATTGTTGGTAGGCATAAAAACAGAGAAAAGTGCGTCAGCCGACCCCAAGGGGGCGGAGACAATTGATCAAAAATACAAATAGCACGGTGACAGAAAAACTCTGCCACTAAGACATACAATGCGACAAAGGAAAACAGAGTTACAATGAGGTAACAACTAGTATGGCTGAGGGCGCTATACGCTGCAGTCGAAAGCCCCCAAAGGAGCTGGCAACGCAGAGCGTCCTCAACAGTACAGATACAACTTCCACAAGGGAACGGACTGATATAACCAAATGCTCTACATGTTTCGCCTGATGTTCAAGCTTCTTCCGGAGCTGTTTAGGATACACATTCCGTATGAAGGTGTCACTGGAGCCAACAGAAGGGCGCCAGGAAGATAACCAATCAGTACACCAACACTAAGTAATCACGAGGGACGACCTGCTGAGGCAACTCAAGGGAGCACACGCTGCTGTGGCCGATTGTAAAAATATCAATTGTTCCGAATAAAGGAACAAATGAGATATAAACCAGTCAGTAACATAGCCAGGCATAAGATATAGGGATTAGTCATAGGCACTTCCTCCGGTAGAAGGAAACGTGCAGCCCGTACTCCTGATGTTCCTCATAGAACCGCAGACCGATGCCCCCGGATGGGGAATGACCGCCACCTTGGCTCCGCTCCTATCACACCTATTTGTGTGTATGTGTATACATACATACATGTGTGTGTGTGTGTGTGTATATATATACCCCTACACAGAAGTTCAGATGTCATGCCTGCCTCCAAAGACGTCCACAAAAAAGCCAAATAAACGCCTGCAACAAAAACGGCCAGGTGTGAAAATAGCGGAGCCCTATGCCTGCTCTACTGCAATTCTAATACAAATTATCTTTTTTTTTTCTGGTTCTGGACATGCTACAGAGCTGAAACTTCACAGGTACACTAAATCCAAAGAAATCTCATTTTTTTTTTAAATATTTTTTTCAATAATTGGCTCTCTATCAAAAATGACAATTTTTAAGAACTTTTATTTGTGTGATTAATAGTCCCTGGGGCATGACCCAGAACCCTAGGCACTTTTTAGGGGCATTTATTGGGTTTTAGGGCTTCAAAATGGTGTTTTTTGATTACTGAAGTTGGGGTCCCATTGATTTCAATGGGGTTCTGAAATCCGGGCCGAACTTTCGGGAAGTTCGGGTGTTCTGGTCGAACCAAACTTTTCAAAAGTTCGATCATCCCTAGTAGTTGCCCACCCCATTATTTTGTTCAGGTCCGCTTGTAAGGTTTCCACATCCTGTATAGAAGATATTGGCATGCTTAGTTTAGTATCATCCGCAAATACTAAATAACTTTCTTCTAATGGTTTTCTATGGGAGACACTGCGGGCTGAGTTGAACTTAGCCTTAAAAGAAAACTTCATCCAGGCGCTAAAAGAGCCAAAAGTCAGTTGCAATACATGCACTCAGAGACCATTGCTGTTAAGGAAGACCAATAGAGTCTGTATTTGAAGAAGGATCTAGACAGTTGAGTACTGTCCGTGATACTTTTTTTATTTGCACTAACATACAATTTTTCAGGACTAGCTTTCGGGGTATGTCCCCTTCTTCAAGATCCAAGCAGTACTAATTCACAAAATGTTTAGCAGAATGGTAAAAAAAACACAAAATCTCTAAGCCAAAGGAAAAAAAAGAAAACCAAACAAACATAAACAAATTTAACTGGCAATGGTAATAAAACTAGCATAGTTAGTGAGATAAGACAGAGGGAGAGCTGAAGACAAGGGGGAAGGTGAGGGGGATAGTCACAGAGGGGGTCGTAAAACTGTGGGATAATGAGTAAGGAAACCCATATCTAAATTTAAGCCGTTATTTTTTGTATCAAAAAGTATCATTCTTAATTCGGAAACACCAACTCCCACTAGGGATAATGGAAAAAGGTGGGCTTAGGGGGACTTTTCCTGGTATCGTACTCAAAAAATATATATATGGCTACAAATATGTAAAAAATTAACAGGTTTTATTTTATTATAAAAAAGGAACATTCATTGTTCACAATGTGGACACTACAGGACATACATACAAAGAAAAAATACATATATAACCATCATAGTACTGGTGACATTTCAAAGTTATTTGACAAGGTCCTCTTTATTTGAGTGTGGGGGTATTGATGCCTCCACTTGGATCCTTGCCTGACATGTTTCGCTATACAAAGCTTCTTCAGGGGTGAAAGAACTCGATAGAGACAGTGACGATATCTCTATCGAGTTCTTTCGCCCCTGAAGAAGCTTTGTATAGCGAAACATGTCGGGCAAGGATCCAAGTGGAGGCATCAATACCCCCACACTCAAAGAAAGAGGACCTTACTTGTCAAATGACTTTGAAATGTCACCAGTACTATGATGGTTATATACGTATGTATTTTTTCTTTGTATGTCCTTTAGTGTCAATATTGTGAACAATGAATGTTCCTTTTTTATAATATAATAAAACCTGTTAATTTTTTACATATTTGTACCCATATATATATTTTTTGAGTACGATACCAGGAAAAGTCCCTCTAAGCCCACATTTTTCCAATATCCCTAGTGGGAGTTGGTGTTTCCAAATCATGTTATTTGGGATGTAGGTATCAACAAAACTAACAAAACATCAGAGCACAATCAATTGAAAGTAATCATTCTTAATTCAAAAGTTTTCCTTTCCTGGATAGTTCTGAAATTCCCTTTAAGAACTAAAACATTGAGGTCTTCTATAGTGTGGTCCGGTTGTGAACAATTATGTCCCACAGGTGTGCAGAAACTATCTTCTTTATGTTCCTTGATGGTATGTCTGTGCAAATTCATCCTCGCTTGCAACATCTGTCCTTTTTCGCCTACATAAGATCCTTTGCAACATCTTTTGCATTGGATGAGGTACACAACATTACTGGAGGTGCAGTTGTATGATCCTGTTATATTGAAGGTCCCATTTGTGTGTGTGGCACTTTTAAACAGATTAATCTGGTTGCACAGTTTGCAGCGTTTTTTGTGGCAGGGTTTGCTCTCATTATTTGTGACTTCATAATCAGAATGAAGTTTTCTGCTGATTAGTTTATGTCTGAGGTTGGGTGGTTGTCTGAAAGCCAGTATTGGAGGTTGTTGGAATATTCCTTTCAGAGTTTCATCTTCTGTTATGATGGGTTGTAAATCTTTGATTATCTTTCTTATCCCTTCTAGAGCTGGATTGTATGTGGTGACTAGAGGTACACGGTTATTTGTTTTTTTCTCTTTGTATTGGAGAAAATTTTCTCTTTGGGTTTTCAAGGCTGTGTTTATGCTGGTGTTGATGATTTTGTTTTTGTAACCTTTCTTACGGAAGGAGTTTGCTAGTGTTCTGAGATGTTTATATCTGTCTTCTGGGTCTGAACATATTCGGTGGTATCTGATGGCCTGGTTGTGTATGATGGCCCGTTTAGTGTGTTGGGGGTGAAAACTGGAACTGTGGAGATAGCTGCATCGGTCAGTCGGTTTCCTGTATATCGAAGTATGAAGCTTGTCATCCCTGATGTATACTATGTTGTCTAGGAAGTTGACATGCCTGTTAGAATAATCAATTTTAAGTTTGATAGATGGGTGAAAGGTGTTGATCAATGAAAAAAATTGTTTGAGATTTTCCTCACCTTCTGTCCATATGATGAAAATATCATCAATATAGCGATAATATCTGTATGGCTTATGTTGTATGCTGTTCAGGAATATGTCCTCCAGATCAGCCATAAATAAGTTTGCATACTGGGGTGCCATTTTACTTCCCATAGCAGTACCCATACACTGGAGATAGATGTTGTTATTGAAAATGAAGTAGCTGTGTGTAAGAATGAATTTGATGAGCTGTGTAACATCCTCAGCACTGTATTTGTGGTTTGGTGAGGATGATAAGAATCTGTGACATGCAGCCAATCCATCCTTGTGAGGGATGTTACTATACAGCGATTCTACATCCATAGTGACTAGAAGTGTATTTGGTGGTAATTGTTGTATATTGTTAAGCTTGTTAAGAAAGTCAGTTGTGTCTTGAAGGAAACTCGCAGTATTCATGACTAATGGTTTTAAAATATTTTCTACAAGGCCTGAGATTTGTTCGGTAAGTGTATTCATACCTGTTATGATGGGTCTGCCTGGATTTCCTGGCTTGTGAATCTTGGACAGCATGTAAAAGTCCCCAATTTCTGGATTATCCGGAATAGCATTGATAATTTCTGAATGTAGGTGGGTGGGTGTAGTTTTAATGAGACATTTTAATTGCATAGTAAAATCCTGGGTTGGATCATAATCCAGTTTTTTTATAGTAAGTAGTATTTGCCAGCTGCATCTGGCCTTCTTGTACATATTTGTTTGTATCCATCACAATGACTGCTCTCCCTTTATCTGCTGGTTTGATGGTGATGGCCTGATTATTGCGCAAATCGTGTATAGCTCTTCGCTCCAGTGGTGAAAGGTTGTATAAAATTTTCTTTTGCTGGGTAAATATCAGGGATGTAACTCGCAGTCTGAAGCTGTCAATATAGGTGTCCAGTTTGGGGTTGCGTCCTTGTGGAGGTGTGAAGTTGCTGTTCTTTTTATTTTTGTCACTTTCTGTTGTCCTAGGATAACTTTCATTACTGTGAAAATATTCTTTGAGCCTTAGTCTCCTGAAGAATTCCTCCATATCTGACAATACCTGTAAATTATCCAATTTGGTGGTTGGGCAGAACGTGAGGCCTTTGGAGAGGACTGTTATTTCTGGTTCAGAAAGTTTATGATTTGACAAATTAATGATTCCAAGTTCCTCTGTTATATCCGCATTTTCAGTCAGGTCAGCATTTACACAGATGATACCTTGGGATTCTGAATCTAAATCCAAGTCACTGATAGCAGGACCACCCTATAGAAGACCTCAATGTTTTAGTTCTTAACCACTTAAGCCCCGGAGGATTTGGCTGCTAAAAGACTAGGGGGTATTTTGCGATTCGGCACTGCGTGACTTTAATGGACAATTGCGCGGTCGTGCGACACTGTACCTAAACAAATTTGACGTCCTTTTTTTCCCACAAACAGAGCTTTCTTTTGGTGGTATTTGATCACCTGTGCGATTTTTTGATCACGCGCTATAAACAAAAAAAGAGCGTCAATTTTGCAAAAAGAACAATATTTTTCCACATTTTCTTATATGAAATTCCCCCAAAAAAAAAAGTAAAAATCAAAATTTTTTAACATTTTCGGCCAATCTGTTTAAGGCTACATATGTTTGGTAAAAAAAATCGCAAAAAGCGTATTTTGATTGGTTTGCGCAAAAGTTATTGCGTTTACTAACAAAGGGAAAGATTTTTGTAATTTTTGTTGTTTTTTTTAACGCGTAATGGCGGCGATCTGCGATTTTTTTTGCGGTACTGCGACATTGGGGCGGACAGATCGGACCCTTGACTGACATTTTTGACACTTTTGGGGTTACCAGTGACATTTCTACAGTAATCAGTGCTATATATATGCACTGTTACTGTAAAAATACACTGGCAGTGAAGGGGTTAACTTTATTTGAGAGGGAGGGGCTGTGTGTGTCCCTAGGGGCGTGATTCTAAATGTGATTGGCTGTGGCTTGAGCTTTAGTTACACTGATCAACAGTCCTACATAGTAGAACCGTATGATCAGTGTTTCTACACAGGGGAGAATGACAGGCAGCTTGTTTACACAAGCTGCCTGCCTTTCTCCCTCTCCCCTGACGATCGCAGAGTGAGCGGCGGACATCGGGTCCGTGACCGCGCGGGAGCACGCCGCAGGCGGCGCGCGCTCGCTCCCCAGAGCCTCACAGGCTAGTGACGTAAATATACGTCACTTTGCCTGTGAGGGGCTGACTGCCGCAGTTAATATACTGTGGGCGGTCGGCAAGTGGTTAAAGGGAATTTCATAACTATCCAGGAAAGGAAAACTTTTAAATTAAGAATGATACTTCTTTTTGACACAAAAAATAACGGCTTAAATTTAGATATGGGTTTCCTTACTCATTATCTCACAGTTTTACGACCCCCTCTGTGACTAACCCCCCCCCCCCCCTTCCACCTTCAGCTCTCCCTCTGTTTTATCTCACTATGCTAGTTTTATTACCATTGCCAGTTAAATTTGTTTATGTTTGTTTGGTTTTCTCTTTTTTTTTCCTTTGGCTTAGAGATTTTGTGTTTTTTTTTACCATTCTGCTAAACATTTTGTGAATCAGTACTGCTTGGATCTTGAAGAAGGGGACATACCCCGAAAGCTTGTCCTGAAAAATTGTATGTTATTGCAAATAAAAAAGTATCATGGACAGTACTCAATTGTCTCTGCCGCAAGCGCACTAATATGGCTACAATGACCTTAAGCAAGAAGGATCTACAAAGAAACTATGCACATGAATGTTGCTGTTGCAGAGTTCTGAGGATCCTAAATAAGGCGAATCTTAAACACCCTCTAAACTGCCCTATGTGGCCACGAATAGCAAAAAAAAAGGAGTATATAAGGTCTGCAGAACAGTATTGATCTTCAAATGGAGCAGAAAACCATATCATCAAGTGTAAACTCCAAAGAGGACACAGGATTAGTGAATGACTCTTCATTATAGCATAAAATCCCATAGATGCATTTACAAAGGAAGACACTCCAAATTCACTGGTGCCAATATGGTCTTGCAAATAGATGGCGGTATATCCGCATGTGGGCAATTAATGGGAAAGAGAACAACCATGGACACAGCTGGAGTCTGTTGAGGTTTCCACAGACACTTTGATGTCTGTAGAATCTAAAAGGGATGTTCCTTTTGATGATGCAGACCAACATTTAACATTGATCCTGAAGGATTTGTGGTCAGGAGGTCATACAAATACGCTTTTGGAAGAATATTTAAACTCAGAGAGCATACATACTGTTTTAAACCCAAAACTATTTTTTATACTTTGAATTCTAGGGATTAATTCATTAAAAAATCTTACCATGTTCCATATAAAGAATGTTAGAACTATATAACACTACATCTTATCTTAAACACAATAACCTTAAACCCTCAGAAATGTAGGCTTTAAAGGAATTGGAAATTATAAAAAATGTAGTCATCTATCTGGCAAGCTGATAAAGGGGTAATTTAATTTAGTTATACAGGATAGAAATAAAGAATTATTTGAAAGAAGTTTATCTTTTTATATTAGATCAAGCCCCATATAAATGCATTTCTTGAGTTTCTAGAGGAACGTTTGAGTAACAAGACCTTACATGATGGAGTGATCAGCAATAAACAAACAAATTTATTTTTGCCTGAATATTTTTGTACTCCATACTTTTACTATTTACCTAAAGTTCGTAAATCAGTTATTAATACCCAAGGAGCATCCATCATAGCTAGCACCGATAGCGGAATTGTCCCACTATATATACAGTATATATATTTTCGCAACCTATTGTGCTCTTTTTACCATCTTTCATTAAAAGATTCTGGCCATTCGATCCACATTCTACAAAAATATAAGTGGGAACCTGGTTATTTATTGGTCTCCTTGGATGTTAGCTCGCTATTGTCATCCATCCCACATAGTATGAGTTTGAATGCAATACAGTTTTTAATTGCAAGGGATACCAATATGACCTCTAGACACACCCAATTTATAGTAGACTGCACCTGCTTTAGTCTTAAACACTATTGTTTTTGTTTTCTAGACAATTTTTGCAAATTCTTTATTTTGAAAAGAAAATGGCAACCAGCACTCTGCAGTCAGCAAATATACACTGTAAGGAAGCAGAACAACATAAGACAACTGTTACAGCTTAAAGGGTATACAACATAGGTTAATAGACCACAAATCTCTCTATAAAGAGGACCTGTCATGGCCCATGCTGTCACAAGGGATGTTGCTCATCCCTTGTGATAGCAATAAAGTTTGTACAAAAAAAAAAAAATGTACAAAAAAAAAAAGGGTAAAAAAATAAATAAATAACAAAATAAAAATAAAAAATTTAAAGCGCCCCCGTCCCACCATAGTTACGTGCAAATATGAACACATGCGTTACTCCGGCACGAATATGTAAATGATGATCGCACCACACATGTAAGGTATTGTTGCGAAAGTCAGAACGAGAGCAATTACTCTAGCACCAGATCTCCTGTGCCACTCTAAACTGGTAAACTGTAAAGGGGTTTAAGCGCCTCCCATGGAGAATTTCAAGCACCGTAGTTTGCCGCCATTCCACGGGCAGACGCAATTTTAAAGCGTGCCATGTTTATGCATCTGTTTACTTGGTGTAACATCATCTTTCACATTATACAATATAGATGGGCTAACTTTACTGTTTTTTTTTTTTTTTTTTAATTCACGACTGTGTTTTTTTTCCAAAAAAATTGCATCTGAAAAACCATTGCGCAAATACCGTGTGGCATAAAAAATTGCAACACACACCATTTTATTCTATTGGGTCTCTGGGGGTTCTAAGTAATTTTCTAGCAAAAAAAAAGTAGATTTTTACATGTAGGGGAGAAGTGTCAGTATAGGCTTGGGAAGGAGGTGGTTAGTCCCTAAAAAATTGAAACAATAGCTTTGAAACAGCAGAGGTTTATACTATAATAAAGAGTCATTCACTTACCCCTTTGTCCTCCTTAGTTTGCACTGGATGATAACGATGTTTAATGCTCCATGATTTATAACATGCTACAGACCTTATAAACCCCTTTTTTTTTGCTATTCATGAGCACATGAGTTTTTTTTTGTTTTTTTTTTTTTAGTGGGTGCTTGAGATTTGTCTTTTTTAGGGATCCTCAGAACCGTGCAACAGCAAGGAGTCATTCACTTACCCCTGTGTCCTCCTTGGGGTTTGCACTAAATGATAACATTGCTTAATGCTCTTAATGTGAAGATTGATATCACGCAACAGACCTTATAAATTCCTTTTTTTTTTTTTTTTGCTATTCATGGGCACGTGGTGTTTTTTTAGCAGATGTTTGAGATTTGCCTTATTTAAGGATTCTCAGAATTGTGCAACAGCAACATTCATTTAGTTGTTGGACTCTGTCTACATATTTCTTATTCATTTGGTTGTGATTTTATTTTTCATTTTACTATCGGACATTGTATGCTTGGTTTCTTTGTATATGGTAGAATAGCTGTAGATGAATTTGCGGTAAAAGTTGCTTGCAGTCTAGCTGGTTGAATCCAGTCTGAGACCAAAGTTTGCCTGGATGTATGAACACACCTCTATCAGTGGAAATGTAGCCAAGCAATGGAACCCAAGTGTCATGTAGCTGATCTGAGGCCAAGGTGCTGAGAGGGCTCCCCTTGCAGCTAAGTGCAGCACACCCCTGAAGGTGGGACAGGAGGTGTAGCGCCCAAAGAAGCACAGGTTGCCAACAAGGTTCCATAGAGCCAGGCCGGTGATCACCTGGTGGATGCTGGAGAGAGTCCGGGGGCTCAGGCAGGTAGCGGAAACAGGAACTTAGTTGAGGTTACAACAGGAAGGCAGGCAGGTAGGTAGTAATGTTTAAAAGTGATGGTGCGCTTTTCTTATATGTGAAAAATCATATATTGAACAATATATAACAAAAATGGGGAAAAAAACCCAATCGGAATCACAGTGATGGGTAAGTGTGTGTAAATGAACAAACAAAATTCTCAAATAACACTCAATGTGACTAAACAAATAAAACACTGAAATAAAAGTCCATTAGATATTGTGATCCAAAATGTGAAAAATGGTGAAGAGAATCCAATTAAGAATCAAGGTGATGATGTAGTGTTCCCTCCACCGGGTGAAATGCCTCCTTACCTGGCGGAAAGAAGGTAAGTGCCTGATAATGATATTCTAATATAAATAAAGCCAGTGTTCTAATTCCACCTGCACACGTGCACGGTCACCCGGGTGATAAATATATGCAAGCCTCTTACCAGATGTAAGAGACAATCAAGCCTCTAAATATCCTGATCATGAGGATGCTTCCTTAACACCGTAGATGGATGAAATCATTCCCACTTTCTTCCCTCTGTATAAGCCAGCGTGTGTCTCCTATTCTTTTGGGGTGATAGACTCCCCGCGATGTTCCAAAGTACATAAAAGAATGGATGGGACTAATAGTGCATTACCTTAATATACGATTTATTAATATACAGATTTGCACTTACAGTTGGGTTGAATGTTAACAAGCAGAAAATCATATGACAGGCTGAGGATCTCTAGGTGCATCGGGTCCGGCTGCAGCACGGACTGCCGATGACGCAATGACGGCACGCCTCCCTCCTGACGCGTTTCCTCCAATAGGGCTTCAACTTGAGATGGGAGAGATAGGTATCACCCCAAAAGAATAGGAGACACACGCTGGCTTATACAGAGGGAAGAAAGTGGGAATGATTTCATCCATCTACGGTGTTAAGGAAGCATCCTCATGATCAGGATATTTAGAGGCTTGATTGTCTCTTACATCTGGTAAGAGGCTTGCATATATTTATCACCCGGGTGACCGTGCACGTGTGCAGGTGGAATTAGAACACTGGCTTTATTTATATTAGAATATCATTATCAGGCACTTACCTTCTTTCCGCCAGGTAAGGAGGCATTTCACCCGGTGGAGGGAACACTACATCATCACCTTGATTCTTAATTGGATTCTCTTCACCATTTTTCACATTTTGGATCACAATATCTAATGGACTTTTATTTCAGTGTTTTATTTGTTTAGTCACATTGAGTGTTATTTGAGAATTTTGTTTGTTCATTTACACACACTTACCCATCACTGTGATTCCGATTGGGTTTTTTTCCCCATTTTTGTTATATATTGTTCAATATATGATTTTTCACATATAAGAAAAGCGCACCATCACTTTTAAACATATACACGTCTTATCATCTGGTTGCAGCCTTTCACCCAATCAGCGCACCCCTTTCTTTTCAACAGGTAGGTAGTAATGGCAGAGTCCTTAAAACAAGCCTGGGTCATACACTGAAGGGCAGGCAGTTATTAGTAACAAAATCAGTAAGCCAGGCCGAAGTCATACACTAAAAATCAAGCAAGAGCAAGGTTTGTAGAGCACGCCAGAGGGTTAAAGTCAGGAAAAGGAGATCAGACAGGTCAGGAGCAGGCCGGGTCACAACAGGTATTTCAAGGTAAGTATGCAGAGGCTCAGGACACATGAAGGCTGACGACAATCCAGCAATTTAATGGAATTAGCAGAGGTCTTATATAGGCCAGCAAATGGCCTCATCTGTCATGTTATGCATGCGCCATTGCGCACACGTGTTCTTTGATTCGCGCCGCTGCACACCTGCGTACACCCATTCCCCATTCTGCCGATTCTGCTGATGCGCATCCTTGCAATTGTGCTCCTATCTTACTCCCTTCTCAGTTGACAGTTGATTGTGCAGTCACTCGTGTGATCTGTCCTGTCTCAGAGTCCATTCGGTTCTTCCAATTGCCAAGCTTGTATTTCCTCCCCCCCCCCCCCCCCCAGCTCTGCCTCTCTGACACTGTTACAGCCATAGATGTCTTTTATCTGATCTTATCCAGCCCTGCTCAGTGTTATGTAGCTAGGCTCCCCAATCCTCTCTCCTAGTCTGGTTCCTCTTCACCTCACTGCCACGAATGTCTCATTCCCCCATGCAATGTAATTTCATCTCCCCCTCTACATTATCATCACACATAACACACTCAGTTCCCTTACACAAATCTATGTATCCCTGCTCAGTCACTTCTATTTAACCCTTTACTTACCGTTCTGCTTAATAATGTCCCATTTCCTAATACCTATAGCTTAGATCTATGATTACAGGACTCCAAATTGAGTCTCAGGACTAGTTCAATTGCGTCCATAACTCTAGGTCAGTCCCATTCCCTTACCTATATTAACCCTCAATCATTTTACTATATATATATATATATATATATATATATATATATATATATATATATATATATATATATAGATATATATATATATATAGATATATATATATCTATATATATATATATTTTTTTTTTAGTTTACAAACAATTCTATGGATATTTATTAATCGTTAATCTGTGGGGGGGGGGGGGGTATCCCCAAAACCACTCCTTTCTCTTCCACCAGCTTTCAGCTGCTGTAGGGGGATCCGCTATGATCATTCTCCCTGTCCAGGATTCAACCCCCCCAGTATTCTGATCCTCCTGTACCCCCCCCCCCCCCAGTAGTAGCTCCTTCTCCTCTCCCAACACAGGGGGATAATTTCAGGATAGGGATGGGAATTGGTAAATATGTACCAACCCCTTCCTTTCCTTTTTCCTCCATGAATAGCTACCTTTCACTTACTATGCTCATTCATAACTGAAGTATAGTGAACTGTGTTTACTATTCTTTAGTTTGTGAATGAACAAAGAGCCTTTCTACAGAGCACTTCCTGATTATTCATCTGCCCAACAGTGTTGTTTAAAAATAGTTTCTATTGTAAAAGAAATAATAAAGTTGTAAAAAAAAAGGCTCATTCACACAGGTTCTCTGGCCATGTGAATGAATGATTTAGAAATGCGGCTGGAGCTACCTGCTACTCTATGGAGACGCAGAAGATGTGTGAACACAGCTGCAGGTTTTGATTTGGCAGGTGTGCGTGAGTGGCCCCAAATGCCCACTTTTTGTGTTGAGGGCTGTACACCTGAACCCATACACCTTTCAAATTAGGACTTGCAAATGTGTTCATACAGCCACTGTGTCCCCACGGTGTAACATAGGCTGCCTGCACACAAATCCAGATGGCTCCAGCCACATAAACAATCCACGTATTAATACTGTACAGGCCACATGGCCCAGACCTCATTCACACATAGAGCTTTATTTATTACCTCAATGCAGTTTTATACTTTAGATTTAGTAGAAATAGTCTAAGTTAAGTTGTGTTTTGTGTCAGCTAATAATGGTTTTAGTGTATTTTTAGCAAAATATCTCTTTGATATTTTCTGTAGGGGGCCCTGTCAGGCTGTACGGGGGCCCTGCAATTTCTATCAGCAGCCCTGGATGCACCCATCTCTAGTACTCGCAGAAATGCTAGTTCATCCATGGCCATTTCCCTGACACACCAAGTTTGTTTCAAGAGACGCTTCTCCAACTTCAAGTAAGTAAAGTTGTCCAAATGCCACTGTGGAACTTTATGTGAGAACAATGGGTGTACAAGTCTGATGAGAGAACAGGAATATCATCTAGGTATCCTGTAACACATGTTTATAGGTCATGGAAAACCTCAGTGATGACATTTTTGAAGGCAGCAGGGGCATTGCATGAGGAGAAGGGCATCGCAAGATACTTGTAATGCCTGATCCTTTGGTTGAAGGCCATCTTCCACTCATTGCCTTTCCACATCCTAATAAGACTGTAGGCCCCTATGGGATCCAATGTAGAAAACATACAAGCACCATGGAGTCTTTCAAAGAGTTTGGATATTAACTTTTTTCTACAAAAACAAAAAGAAAACGGATCAATAAAACCATAGAATAAATATCTAAATAAATTCAGTGAGTGAAATAATCATATACCATCCACAATTGATTAAATGAATAATACCATGTGCAAACAGAAAAAAATGTCCCTTAAATTATTTATAAATAAAGTGCAATGTGGAATCCACCAGACATACTGTATAGACACCATGACATCCAAGTTATGGATCTGCAGTTGTCAGGGATAAATTGCCCAACACCTGGAGGTAAGTATTTAGCTTACCAGAACCTCTACCTCATGGATAGAGGCAGAAAGTGAGTGCGTAACAAGTCCAGGGATAGATGGATCTCTCCCTCTGTTCTTCAATCACACTACAGCCTGGGTTTCAATACCACTTGTCCAGCAGTCCTTTACTAGAGTCCATATTTTGTCAATAAGCTCAAAATGTTGCCCTATCTGTGCAATGTCCCAATGGTGGATGAAACATGCATAGTGCATGCATATTAAACACAATGTGTTTGTCTTATTTTTCATGCTTTTTCTTTTGTAATTTAGAAATGTTCACTCTCGAGAAATATCTATCAAAACTCCTGAAGAAGCTATTATGAAGATGGCGAAACATGTAGAGTTGATATTATCGAGTGCATTTTTTTTGCTTTTAACATTTTAAATCAATGTACTGTCTTGTCCTCATACTTTATGTTTAATAAAATGTGTAATTTTTGAGAATTCAGATTTTTCTCCATCATTTGCACCTATAAAGTCCCACTTTGCCCCCTTTATTGAAATTGAAAAACAGAGGGAGAGATCCATCTTTTCTGGGCTTGTTACACACATGTTGTCTGCCTCTAACCATGTGGTAGAGGTTTCAGTAAGATAAATACTTAATGGTTAGAGGTTTCAGTAAGCTGAATCCTTACATCAAGGATTTGGGCATTCTATCCCTGACAACAGGCGATCTAAGACTTGGATGTCACAATTCCTATTTGTCTGGTGGATGGCACTTTGCACTTTATATATGAATGTTTTGATGGACACTTTTTCTATTTGCAGATGGGAATATTCATTGGGCAGGGCTAGTGATGTGACAACACGCACAGTCCGACAGAGTGATGGAACGGTCAAACCTGTGGAATGTTTGTATGCCTTTTACATTTGCTCAGTCTGTAAAAGCAATGTGTTAGCTTTTAAATTGACTTAAAAAAACAGTAATCATATCTGCACTGAGGCAAAATTATATAACTGTTGTAGGCTGCCAACACTTAAAAGCAGTAAATCGGTGCTTCAATAAACTTATAAAAAAAAGTGTAAAGTGCAGGGCCTTAAAACAAATCCCATATGTGTACTATTAAAGTCCAAAATGAAGGCAATAAAAGAAAAAGTCCAATCAAGATGTGCAAACTGATGACACCAAAAGTGATGTACAGTATATCTTCTCAAAAGGGCTTCAGTGATCTCCCATCACCAATGTACGAAATGCAAACTCACCAAAATGAGTGACTGCCACTACACCAGTATTTTATGGAGCATAGGAATTCCCAGGATGTCTCCTTAATGGCTTCCACCACAGATGACCATGACCTCTCTAGAAAGAGTATGGTCAAAATGTGCTTTTGCCCCAAGGGGTTAATAATCCTAAGCATCAGCTTTTCACTCCAGGCTAATTAACGCTGATTTTGCTTTTTGTAATTCTCTGTACAGCAGCCCTAGCTGCTGTACAGCCTGTACAGTAGCCTTAACCTGGGACTTAAGCTTGGGAAAGGGAGGAGAAGGTCCTGGGACTTAATAGGTGTCTTGCATTCAAATGTGCTATGAGGGAACACGTCAATAGGGAAAGGGAACATAGAGATGCATACAGAGAAAACAGCACTTCTATGCTCTCTTTCCCTGTTGACATGTTCCTTGACAGCACATTTGAATGCAAGACACCTATTTAGTCCCAGGTCCTTCTCCTCCCTTTCCCAAGCTAAGGCTGCTGTTCAGAGAATTACAAAAAGCTGAATCAGGGATAATGACCCTGGAGTGGAAAAGCTGATGCCTAGGATTACTAACCCCTTGGGGCAAAAGTGCATTTTGACCATACTCTTTCCAGAGAGGTCATGGTCATCTGTGGTGGATGCCCCTGAGGAGATGTCCTGGGAATTCCTATGCTCCATTTGTCCATATGTGAGCAATATGCTGACCAAGGTGATCATACTGCTGTAGCAGCAGTCACTCATTTTGGTGAGTTTGCATTCTGTACATTGGTGATGGGAGATCACTGAAGTACTTTTAAGAAGATATACATCACTTTTGGTGTCATCAATTTGCACATCTTAATTGGACTTTTTCTTTTATTGCTTTAATTTTGGACTTTATTAGTACACATATGTGATTTGTTTTAAGGCAATGCATCTTTTTAAATAGACTAGTGCACAGCGGAAAATTTTGTTTTGTTTCGTTTTCATATGTAAAATACATAATTTCATCCTGTTATATTTGTTTTGTTATGTGAATTTGTTTTCAGGCAATTGATTGTTTATGTAGAGTATAGATATTCGTTATAACGAATCGACTCATTTTATTGTTTAATTGTTTTATTTTTGGATAATTCATTATTTATGTAAATATATTTGTGATAACGAATTGTAATTCTGAAAGGCGTTTGTTTATTAAATCCATTAACTCCATTAATCCACTTGATGACAATGTCTCTTCTGCTGCTTCTCAAGACTCGTCTCCTCTGCTCAAATGCAATACAACACTCTTCTCAGGAATGCACTTTGCCAGTGGTTGTGCTGTGTCACTGCTGCTGGTACCAGGAGGAACCTGATGTTTAGAGCTTGAATTCATTAGCATCTGGAGATATGTTACATAGTACAAGCTGAGTTCTGTGTACCATTAGATATTCTAATCAACATATTACTTTGGACAAACAGCATCTTCCAGTGTTCTTTTTAATACTCCCTTAAAGGGTTCCCAAACTTTAAAAACTGTAGAACAGATAAAAAAAAAATAGTTTAAAATACTTGTTTGGTTACCAAGATTATATGATGTTCATATACGGTCTTTATAAAAATGTATTCACTAAATTTTTTTTTTTTATGCATCAATTAACGATTGATGCTCGGTTGTGTGGCTTAAGTGCCTTGATGGTGACTAGAACCTCATTGGGGGAGATGGGGCGGTCCAACAAATCCTGTTGAGTTGTGGATAGAGAGAGAAGAGGAGTTGTGAACAGAAGAGAGTCTGCCACTGATGGATCAAAATGAACTGTGACTTTGTAAAGTTGGGAGAGCGGTTATGAAATATTTGAAAGACTTTAAAAGGGTCAATCATTTTAATATGCTGATTGGTTTTGAGATTTATTGGTTAATGGCAGTCATCAAGGTTATAGAGAGTTAGGGCAAGAAAAGGTCAGGTTTATAAGCCTTAGTGTATACAGACACAGCAGAGATGTGGCGGTGGTAGGTCTCTATGACTCAGGGTAAAAGCACATATTTTGATGCCCTCCTAGGGTCAGGGGAAACCCAATGGAAACACTGTATAAAGAACAAAAAGAGGGCACACCTACCTTGTGCATTACCCAAGTGGAGTTTATTAAAATGAAATAAGAAGAAATATACTCAAAAACACTAAAATAGTTAAAGGAATATCGATCCACAATGGACCTAAAGCAACCAGGTCATCAGGACAGTGTCCAGAACAGGACCTTTAAAATGGCTGACGTGTTTTGAGGGGAGATTCCCTTTTCTTTAGAGCCAGTCTGCAGTGATGCATTGACGCATTCAATCTAGAGGAAGGGGCTTGTCACATGGTCTCAAAGCCCCTCCCAGCACTTGGTGAACATGGGAGTGGTGTCAAGGCTATGCCTACTAAAATATATTGTAATGATACAAATAACAATAACACCATCAAGAGTAAAATTAAATAATATCCCAGTTTCATGATCAACAGTTAAGCGCCTCTGCAATTGAAAAAAAAAAAAAAGGGGGGGGGATTTTTTTGAACGATAAATTAATTAATTGGAAATATTGAAAAAATTTGTGTGTCTATGGTAAATAATAATATTAACAAAAACAGATCTGATGGGATTGTATAATAGTAAAGATGATGATAACAATATCCCCCCCCCCCTTTTTTTTTTTGATTGCAGAGGTTGATCATGAAACTGGGATATTATTTAATTTTACTCTTGATGGTGTTATTATTGTATCATATCATTCCAATATATTTTAGTAGGCGTAGCCTTGACACCACTCCCATGTTCAGCGAGTGCTGGGAGGGGCTTTGAGACCACGTGACAAGCCCCTTCCTCTATATTACATGTGTCAATGCATCACTGTAGGCTGAAAGAGGAGATCTCCCCTCAAAACATGTCAGCCATTTGGAAGGTCCTCCGGCATGCTGGACACTGTCCTGCTGATCTGATTTCTTTGAGTTCATTGTGGATCGATATGCCTTTAACTATTTTAGTGTTTGTGAGTATTTTTCTTCTTATTTCATTAAAAAAAAACTCCATTTGGGTAATGCACAAGGTTGGTGCACCCTCTTTTTGCTCTTTATTAGCCTTAGTGTAGTTCTTATGGTTGCATGATTGAGGACCTTTTCGGCTGACTCAGCTAAAAATAAGTCTAGCTCCGGATGAGCTTTGTCTAAGAGAAGCTTATTGGCCAGGGTAGGGTCATTGTGAAAGGCTGTGAAACATGTTTGACAAGTTTGATCAAGGATGCACTGGGTTTGCTATTGCTTAAAGCAAGAAGCTAAGCCTATATGAACCCTGAACAACTGGTTTGTAAGCTTCCTGTAACATAACTGGGGAAATATCAGGGGAATGATTATGTGTGAGTAGTCAGTTATAGCTTTACGTACTGGATATTAGTTATAATTAAATCACGCTATTACAAATTTCAGAAAACTCACCAACAGTAAACAATATTGCTGCGCCAAGTGACATAAATTATGTAAATAAATGTGCTTAAAATAGCTTAAATCAAATAGCAACTCAAATGCTAATAAATCAACTCTAATAGCAGTGATATTCAGTGATAATTACAGTCCCAAAAAGTGAACAATAAATAAAACGAAGTAATCAATCTTCATCTGTGATCACAAAATAAAGTGCTGCATGCTTCACTCCAGTGCTCCCAGTGACTTAGTGCAAGACAAGCAGCTCACCTTAGGACTAGACTCATAAGAGTCATACACACTTTGGGATGTATTAAGTAGATGTATGAATAACAGCCTGGTGTCCCCTCTTTCACCGCTTCCAGCTACCGCTCCACATGGACCAGGAACCCGATGTAAATACAGCAAGAAAGGATCTAATGCTCTCTGTTTGCAAAAAGCTTTTATTCCTTCTAATAGATGAAAATCCACTTACATTGATATGCACTTAAGCTCCCTGTGAACCTCCAGGAATTGACGTACTCCGAGCAGGCTCCTCCCCCGTACGCGTTACGTCAGAGACTTCGTCTCTTTGTGTAAACAAAGCGGGCGGATCTCCAGACTCGATTCCCCGACGATCGGGGAAGAGCGGCGGTGACTGAATACAGCGGGAGCGAGCCTCCGGCGGTGCGCGATTGCCGCCCACAAGGGGAGGAGTCCAGCGACATAGGTCTACGTCGCTGGACGGGAATGAGCCACTGTGCCGCAGTAGAGGCACAGTGAATGGGGGTAAAGTGGTTAATTTGGCAAGTAAAATACCAATTATTTATTGTATTTGATTGCGGAGTCATATAGACAGGGGTTAATGTAAATAGTCACAGATTTTCCCCTGAAACTAATATGTACTGTGTTGGTCAGAATTTGCAGTGACAAACAGATTACACTTTACATGCCATTGCTCTATTAACCACTTGCCGACCGCCGCCAGACTATATACGGCGGCGGTCAGCCCCTCACAGGCAAAGTGACGTACCGGTACGTCACTAGCCTGTGAGCCAATAGTGGGCAAGCGCGCGTCGCTGGAGGTGCGCTCCCGCCCCGCTCGTTCCCTAAGCAGCCCACGCGTGTGACCACTCGCGATCGTCGGGTGGAGAGGGAGAAAGGCAGGAGGCTAATGTAAACACAGCCGCCTGTCATTCTCCCCTGTGTAAAAGCACAGATCATACGGTCCTGCTATGTAGGACCATTGATCTCTGCTGTTACACACACAGCCACATCCAATCACAGTTAGAAGCACGCCCCTAGGGGTCCAATAAAGTTAACCCCTTCCCTCCCAGTGTCATTTTTACAGTAACAGTGCATATGTATACCACTGATTACTGTAGTAATGTCACTGGTACCCCTAAAAGTGTCAAAAATGTCAGTCAAGGGTCCAATCTGTCCGCCACAATGTCGCAGTCCCGCAAAAAAAAATAAAAAATATCGCAGATCGCCGCCATTACTCGTTAAAAAAAACCAATAAAAATGACAAAAATCTTTCCCTTAGTTAGTAAACGCAATAACTTTTGCGTAAACCAATCAAAATACGCTTTTTGCAATTTTTTTATCAAACATATGTAGCAGAAAACAAATTGGCCTAAAATGTTAAAAAAAATTTGATTTTTACATTTTTTTGGGGGGGTTTTCATATAAAAAAAATGTGAAAAATATTGTTATTTTTGCAAAATTGTCGCTCTTTTTTTGTTCATAGCGCATGATCAAAAAAATCTGCACAGGTAATCAAATACCACCAAAAGAATGCTCTGTTTGTGGGGAAAAAAGTCAATTTCATTTGGGTACAGCGTCGCACGACCGCGCAATTGTCCGTTAAAGTCACGCAGTGCTGAATCGCAAAATAGGCCCTGGTCAGGAAGGGGGTAAAATCTTCCGGGGCTTAAGTGGTTAACAAGGTCTCTTTAAAGGTCTAAAGAGCACCTATTGCACAAATAGAAGGAAGAAGGACTAAATTATGTGACAAAGTATTAAAAAATTAATTATTTTTAAAAAATGAACTATAGGGAATACACAGCCTAATTGTAAATATTTACTCAGAGTGCATATTTAACCAGACTATGGACATTTAAGTTTTTACATTTTATCAACAAGCAGTAAAGGAGCTTTAAAACAAGCCACTACCAATCTCTGTAGCTGAATGTTTTGTGAAGAAAGTAGAAAGTCATCCTCAAAATAACAATAGAGACTCTAAAGTTAGATTGCAGTCAGATTGGACAGAAAAACTCACTCACTAGTGTACCTTTTTTTCACGAATCAGCACACCCCAAAGCAAGGTAGTTGTCACTAGGGATGATCGAACTTTTCAAAAGCTCGGTTCGACCAGAACAACCGAACTTCCCAAAAGTTCGGCCCGGATTTCAGAACCCCATTTAAATCAATGGGACCCGAACTTCGGTAATCAAAAAACACCATTTTGAAGCCCTAAAACCCAATAAATGCCCCTAAAAAGTGCCTAGGGTTCTAGGTCATGCCCCAGGGACTATTAATCACACACAAAAAAAGTTCTTAAAAATTGAGAGCCAATTATTGAAAAAATTATTGAAAAAAAAAAAAATTTTGATTTCTTTGGATTTAGTGTCGGGGGGGGGGGGGGGTCTAAAAAGTGTACCTGTGAAGTTTCAGCTCTGTAGCATGTCCAGAACCAGAAAAAAAAGTTTGTTTGTATTAGAATTGCAATAGAACAGGATAGTGGCTCCGTTATTTTCACACGGTTTTGTAGCAATCGCCCAGGTGTGGTTTTGCAGCAGGCGTTTTTTTGGGCATTTTTTGTGGGTCTTTGGAGACAGGCAAAATATCTGAACTTCTGTATAGGGGTATATATACACACACACTTATATATATTTATACACATACACATATATAGGTGTGATAGCAGAGAAGCCATATGGGTGTTAATTATTTCATTAACGCAAGCATAGTTTTCTGCTACTTTCACACCTATATATGTGTATGTGTATATATATATACATACATGTGTGTGTGTATATATACCCCTACACAGAAGTTCAGATGTCATGCCTGACTCCAAACATGTCCTCAAAAAAGCCCTATAAACGCCTGCAACAAAAAGCAGGGTGACAGGGGTGAAGCCACTATCCGGTTCTATAAGTGTTCTAAGAGAAACGATCTTTTCTCTATAGCGGTCACCCTGACATGGAAGGGTTTTGTCACCCTGCCATAGCAGTCAGAGTCAGTTAACCCTACACTACGGTCCCCTTACACTTAACACTTTCCCTACAGAAACTAGATTATTAAATCTAACTATAGTGGAAAATAGTCCCCTAACTACACTAGCTATCCCTTTCCTCACACTAATAATTGCTAAATGACACTTTGAAGCAGAAGTAACAGAACTGCTTCCACTCTCTTCCACAGCCCTGTATTAAAATGGTAGAGATTTGGCGGAGCTATCTTATATACTGGGGGGCGTATTCACTAATGATTGGCCTCTGGACCCCCTAGTCACTCCAATCACATTCCTAGCATTCTCCTGCCCCCTCAATTGGCTTTTACTGATGGTTCTGGTCCAATCACGGGCTTTTAAAGCCCAGTTCCTGTCCCATTGCATTTTGGTCGGTTCTGGTTGCCGAATTCCGAACTTTTTACACAAAATTTACGGAATTCGGCCGAACCTCGAACAGTCAATGTTCGGGTCGAACCGATGGTCGACCCGAACCACTCGATCATCCCTAGTTGTCACAAGTTAACCTGTAGTTTTGTTTGTATACTCTTACCTCCTTGCTGCAGTGCTTCAATCTTGCTTCTTTTCACATGTGGTGTTTGGCTTCCCTGTTCAACTATGGGCATTGCCTATTCCACTGTGGGTTTTATCCTTTTCCTTTCTATCACTTCCTGGGTTATCTCCCTGTTTGGTTCCCTATATATACACAAGCTCAGTGCACTGCTCCTTGCTTGAGCAACTTCACTGTTCTCTAGCTCCCATTCGTATACCCCTAGGCTACTATATCTGATTTACTGTGTACTGACATGGTTACATAGTTACATAGTTACATAGTTAGTGAGGTTGAAAAAAGACATCAGTCCATCCAGTTCAACCTATGATGTGTGTGTGTGTTTGCTTTAACCGTACATTGTATACCCCTGTATGTTGTGGTCTTTAAGGTGTCCATCTAATAGTTTTTTGAAACTATCAATGCTCCCCGCTGATACGACTGCTTGTGGAAGAGAATTCCACATCCTTACCGTTCTTACAGTGAAGAACCCCTTACGCACTTTAAGGTTAAACCGCCTTTCCTCAAGTTTTAGTGAGTGGCCACGTGTCTTATTGTATCTCCTTTCTCTGAATAGTTTGTTCCTTATGCTCGGGTCACCAGTACAGTATTTGTACATTGATATCATATCCCCCCTCAATCGTCTTTTCTCCAGAGAGAAAAGGTTCAGTGCTTGTAGTCTTTCCTCATAGCTGATGTCCTCCATTCCCCTAATTATTTTTGTTGCCCTTCTCTGGACTTTCTCCAATTCCAGCACATCCTTCCTGAGGACCAGTGCCCAGAACTGGACAGCATACTCCAGATGTGGCCGGACCAGAGTCTTGTAGAGTGGGAGAATAATCTCTTTATTTCTGGAGTGAATCCCCTTTTTTATACATCCCAGTATTCTGTTGGCTTTGCTTGCGGCGGCTTGGCATTGCATGCCACTGCCAAGCTTGTTGTCTACCAGTACCCCCAAGTCCTTTTCCATCCTAGACTCACCCAGAGGTTCCCCCCCTAGTGAGTAGCTTGCTTTCTGGTTTCTGGCCCCCAAGTGCATTACTTTACATTTATCAACATTAAACCTCATCTGCCATGTAGTTGCCCACCCCGTTATTTTGTTCAGGTCCGCTTGCAAGGTTTCCACATCCTGCATAGAAGATATTGGCATGCCTAGTTTAGTATCATCTGCAAATACTGAGATTGTACTAGATATCCCCTCCTCTAGATCATTTATGAACAAATTAAACAGGATTGGTCCCAGGACAGAACCCTGGGGGACCCCACTTTCCACACCCGCCCAATCCGAGTACTCCCCATTAATCACCACCCTCTGTACTCTCCCCTGGAGCCAGTTCTCTATCCAGGTACTCACCTTATGATCCATACCTACCTTCCTTAGTTTGTACAGTAATCGTTTGTGGGGAACGGTGTCAAAGGCCTTTGCAAAGTCCAGATACACCACATCCACAGGCTTACCTTTATCTAGGTGGCTGCTCACTTCATCGTAGAAGGTTAATAGATTGGTTTGGCAGGAACGATTTTTCATTAATCCATGCTGATTACTACTTATAATACCGTTTTCATTACTAAAGCCTTGTATGTGGTCCCTTAACATCCCCTCCAAAATTTTGCAGACTACAGATGTTAGGCTGACCGGCCTATAGTTACCCGGGATATATCTCGGCCCTGACCTCGGCTTTCTTTTTCCCGTCTGTGTTCATTTGCTGCCTGTCCTGACCTCGGCTTGTCTATTGGATATCCTTTAGTCTGCTACTTACTCTGCACACGCCAGCGGTCTCCACATCTTCAGCCGGGCCTACCTGGTGGCTGCGACCTGGTTTCAGCTTGCTGCAAATCCATCCCCACCACCAGGGGCCCTGGTGAAAAAGCAGACTGGGGCTTAGACTCTGCGCCCTGGGGAATCCTGAGCTGGGGATATGCCAGAGCTCACTACCAAAGACCCATTGACAGTTGTGTGTTACCACTTGTTGTGCTGCACTGCAATGCATGTACAGTAAAACCTTGGTTTGAGAGTAACTTGGTTTGAGAGCGCTTTGCAAGACAAGCAAATTTTTAAAATAAATTTTGACTTGATATACAAGCGATGTCTTGATATACAAGTAGCGTCACAACTGGGTATAAAAGAGAAGATAGGCGCCTCCAAGTGTAGCAATATTGTTACATTTAATGAAGGTTCAATATTTAGCAGCTCACATGGTTGATGATTAAAACAGGCACATCTAAGTATGCAGGCATCTGGGGTAAAGCTGTCCACATAGACCATCCTCCGCACTGCCATCTTCATCACACCCTTCCACGCTGCGCTCCACGAGCAATTCAAAGTCTCGCTTTCAGATCACTCTACTGCAGGGTAGTCTTCCCAATCCCAATTGCAGACTGACATCGGTGAGAGCCAGTGGTTCAGAAGATGGTCTATGTGGACAGCTTTACCCCGGATGCCTGCATACTTAGATGTGCCTCTTTAATCATCAACCATGTGAGTTGCTAAATGTTGTACCTTCATTAAATGTCCCCTTACTGCTACACTTAGAGGCGCCTCTCTTCTCTTTTATACTCTGTAGCTCCTGCTGGATTTTGCTTCTAATCCCCTTGTGGAGGCACCATTTGTGGATGGACATTTTATGATGACACAACCTATGACACTGCTATAATCTTTGTATATAGACTATAAACTGAAAGACTTATGAATAAATGGTTGTGGAACGAATCATCTGAGTTTCCATTATTTCTTATGGGAAAATTTGCTTTGATATAAGAGTGCTTTGGATTACAAGCATGTTTCCGGAACGAATTATGCTCGCAATCCAAGGTTTTACTGTACATTGCTATAATGCATTGTGGAACCATTAAAGCAATATTAAACCCAAAACCAAAACTGTAGTATATTGCAGCTTACCATTCTTTGGATGTGATGGTTGCTTCAGTTTTTTTCTTTTCTTTAGCTTTTTCACTCTTTCACCAGTTTTTTCATGGTGATCTGGCCAGTAGCACATTTCCTGTAATAGTGAGACACCACTCTGTATTAGCAGTTTTAAATACAACAAACTGAAGCCAGACTCTAGCTCACATTTTATAATCAGTTACAGCAAACCATTTTTTTTCCATTTTGGGATAAAGAAACTTGATATCTGATGAAGGAGCTAGCATGCTTGCTACGGGCCTTGCGCATGCTCAGAAATGCGTTGTGTTCTCCAGGTCTTCCGTTGACATCACACGCCACTGACAACACTGCGTCTCATGCTGCTGTGTCCACCCTCTCCACCTGGAATGACACCAATTCTGCCGGCTTCTCTTCCTGTCGGACTGCAGCATTTTGTGATCTGGATTGGTGTGTCATCCATCTTCCCCATTGGGAAGTTTACTCCACACAGATGAGCCTTCAATAATGTCCTGTGAGATTTTACTGTAACCCTTGCTACTTTTAATCCTCTTTAAAATGCTACACTTAGAGACTTTTCTGTTTATTTCATTAAAAAAAGAAAGTAAATTCAGCTATTACCTCTATAGATTGGTACACTGCATTATAATAGATATTTGCTTTTGGGTTTAATACCACTTTAAGAACACATGTAATGTGTGTTGTTGTGCATTAAAGTGCTCCTACTACTTGCTTACATTATGTAAATGTTTTAACGTACATGGCATGAGTACAGGTTTATTTTAATTTTCCTTTGCCATTTTATCCAAATCACTCAATTTAGTATATCAAAAATGATTTAAGCGTGGCAAAAATATAATTTTATTTCAAAACACTATGGTGTTTAACAATTGAGAAATGTACTCATGCAAGAATGGGGATGCATATATCTAGGTGTCTGTCCATAAATGTATGTTAGTATCTCCTAAGCTTGAAGTATATTGTATGCATAATGCACAGAAAGACAACAAAACATTTTGTAGGGAAAAAAAACTACCTTTATTTATGTTTTGTTTGAGCACTCTTTATGTGTGCCAGCATCCAAAATGTAATCCAGCCAGGGTTCTTACGGGATAAAATAAATATTTTTATGCTCTCATATTGTTGTTATTTATTGCATGTACATCTTCAATTTATCTACTAAAGCAAACACATTGTATAAATTTATCATCTGCATTACACTTGGATTAATAGAGATAAATGACAAAACATAATCAGTTGCAGCTCTCAGAGTTAATCATTGCATCTGAACTATAGGAAACACTTAATTACTCTCATTTTGCAAGCACAATTTAATGAGGGGCATTAGCCAAATGAAACGAATGCAGTACAAATGTACAAAATAGTTATACAATCATTAGAAATAATCTCTGACAGAGCAGGTGACAACAAATGCAGGATAAATTACAATAATGCCCTAAATGCTGAGCTGTCAGTATGCTAATGCGGTGATGAGCTATCCAGGGAATCTCACCACTACAGCTGTCAGAAACCAGCACATCAATCACCACGCTCTGCTTTGCTGATCATTATCATGTTTATATGATCAACAGACTTTCAAAGTTGGAGTCAACTAGGCTGTATGTCACCTGACACCAATGTCACTATTTGCACTTTAGGATAAGATTAAAGAATAAAAAAGAAAAAAAAAACACTTCAGGGGGAAATTAAAACATACTGTTGACTACAATAAATTTAATAAATATATTTATTTTCCTTGTAAAGGCAGTTTAAAGGCTAAGTTCACCTTTTCAGACAAAATAATCACTCTTCATAATTAATAGAAGCCCTTTCTAATGTTTTTGTTGTTTTTCTGCCCAAGCCATCCCAGTGTGATTATCTCTCGCTTACTAGTCCAAGACAGCTTTAAATCTGCACCTCTTAATTCTAAATTTTAAAAATACATTCTGAGCCCATCACTTCCTGTGTTATCATGTGACCATCCTGGAATGCCATATATCCCATTGTGCACTGATTTACTGCAACACAGAATAGGGTGTGTTTTACCTCTCTGAATAACACCTCCCTCATTACTATACCACCTCTTTTTTATTTCGACCCACCTTCCTACTTCTTTTTTTAAGGTGACCGTACACTGTACAGCCTGATTGTATAATATATTTTATATCTACGATCAACTATGTAGTGAAAGGGTCTGTCTGATTTGTTACAAATTTAATGGATTGTTCAGGTGGGTCCTCCTATTCCATCGTTTTGGTAAATCTAAAGGAAATTGAGATTGCACCAAGATTGCCTAGTGTATTGCCAGCTTTATACAAGTACATGGAATGGATTGGCTGGAGACACCCAGCTGCCATTGCTCACCATTTTCACTTTCAGGCCCCATTCACACCTAGCGTGAATTAGAGTGTGAGGACATTTTTCCCACAACATTCAATGAGTTGACCTACACATGACAAATACAGAAAAATAGCTCATAGGGCAAATTGGTGTGTTGCGTTTTTTTTTTTTTTTTTACCCAACAGGTTTCTCCCATCTTTTTGCAAGCAGCAAAGACAATGTTTGCTTCTGCTTTTGGGGTGTATAACGGTGACGATTCACTATACAATCTGATTGTACAATCTCTCTACAATGTCCTTTAGATTTAGCAAAGTTATATACTGTGGTATGAGGACACACCTATCTATTGAATAGAGATGAGCTTCGAGTTTGAGTCGAACTGTTCGCTCATTCGTCGAATGGCGAACAAATGGGCTTCTTCGCGAAAACTTAGAGTTCCCGCATTATCATGGACTCTGACCTCTGAATTCCACTAAATTACTTGCTGGCCGGGGGATTCGAACCCACAACCCTCTCTCATTGCAAGCCTGGTATTCTACCACCTATGCCACCGTTAAGCCTGCTTAAGCTGAATGCACTCTCCCTAACTTTTATCTTATCCACTGTGTGTGTAGGGTGAGATAGGAGTTAGTTAGTTAGGCAGGGAAAGTGTATTCAACCTAAAAATACTTGACGGTGGTGTAGCTGGTAGAATACCAGGACTGCAATTGCGAGGTTGTGGGTTAGAATCCCTTGGCCAGTGGGTGATTTATAAGTGGAGTTCTATAATTAATAATACATTACTGGCAGGGAGAGAGATATTTGCTTTTTACAGTTTGTTGAGATTGGATAGTGCAGTGTATACCACAAAGCTATCTATCTCTATCTATCTATCTATCTATCTATCTATCTATCTATCTATCTATCTATCTATCTATCTATCTATCTATATTCCGAGGGGTCTGGTATGGATTTTGGGGGGATTTTTTTCCTTTTTTTATCTGTATTGCCGGGAGCCAACAATATATTACAGCCGCGAGCAAGTTTAAATTTTTTCCTTTATAGATGTCAGTATTGCTGCAGCAGGCTACAAACATTGCACAAATGCATGACTTTACAGACACTTTAAGGCCCCCCCCCCCAGGCACGATATTTAAAGGAATTTTTCATTTTTATTGTTTTACTTTAAGCATTCTTAAAATCACTGCTCCTGTAAAAACGATCGTTAAGAAAAAAAAATGCATTGATTCATGTCCCCCAGGGCAGTACCCAGGTCCCCATACACTTTTTTGGGCCAATAACTTGCGTTTAGGCCTTTAAAATTAGGACTTTTGATTTTTCATGTTTGTGTCCCATATACTTTAATAGTGTTCGCATGTTCGCTAGAATGTTTCCTATGTTCGAGATGTTCTGGTGCAAACCGAACAGGGGGGTGTTCTGCTCATCACTACTATTGAAGGAGATTGTATAAGTGTATAGTCAGTGTATGGTGAGCTTTACAGATTTCCAATCTATGCAAAAAGAATGTAGGGTACAAAAAAATATGTCAGCAGAGGAAGACACTGGCTATGTATTCAGAGAGAATAATACTCACTGAAACGACTGCATTGAGCTATAGAGGGGGCTGGAAGCAATCTCCTGAAAGGGGGGCAGGTGCAGAGTGTGTTTTAATGGGGTCAACTGGTGAAGTACTTCCTCATTCTACTAACAGTTTTCATGTTGAATTTTTTTTATTAAGAGAAAGTATAACCTGTTACAATAGGATGTAATCAAGAAGAGATTCCCCTAAAATTGAGGCTAAGCAACAAAAACGTAAGTATACATTGCTGAGACAGGGATGGAGCCCTTCTTGTAGTGGTTTGAAACATTCAAGGTATAGATTATTTTAACAAGGTGGGGGGGGGGGGATATTAATGAATAAGGAGTTTGTGTGTGAGTATTGTAATGGAGATTTTTTGGGCCTGCAATGTTTTTACCTTCAGCTTACATTCATGATAATCTTTATTATTAATGTGACTTACAGTGAACCTCTTATGACTCTAGAGTTTCAGAATACTGCTTGGACATTCTGAGAACCAAAATGGATGCCATACACATTTAGGGACTCTGTGGGATGTCAGTTCAAAGGAGGTGGGAAGTGGTAAAGGAACAGGATGTACTTGATCATAAATGGTAGCTTGTGTGTTAAAGAGGCCCTGTATTTCAAGAAACCCCCCCCCCACACTTGTTTATATGTGGAAGGGAGTGACTCTACCTGGATGGGTGGGAGTTGGGCAAAAGTGGGTTATAAAAAAGCAAGCCAAACTCTCCAAAAATCCTCTTAATCTCTGGATACGATGGGAATGTAAGGTTTTTCTGTGTAATGTATCTCTATTGTTCTGTGTACCTTCTTACTGTAACTTTCTTTGTCCATTAGCAACACTGTATTTGTAACATCACTGCTTTTAAGATTTTATCATCTACGTTATATTTGAATTTTGATAATTGATTAATCGAAAGTTTATTTTCTGTAAAATTTAATTAGATCTTTATTTTTTAGCACAGTTTTTTGTTATTCATTTATTGGTAATAGCCACAACAGCATTGGTTAGATTATTTTATAGACAAAAAGTTGTAATCACTTATTAGATTAATCTTTAAAGGAATACGTGAGGTAATAGAAAACCGACAAAACAGTAGCTAGCTGATTATAGAGCAGCGGGTTCTGCTGTTTGTTTAATACCTAGATGGGATATACAGTGGGCTGCCCAAGAGAAAGTGAGGGATTGTTGTAGTTGTGATAAGGTGAGTTGGGGGTAGTGAGATGTGGAGTACCTTAGATTTCTGTGGATTTACCACTAGCCCTGAAATTGATGAAAATTGGTCTAATGTTGAGATGAGAGTGGGAGTGGATAGTAGGGTCCCCTGGGGTATGGGTATGTCGTCTGCAAACAAACAGAGTTTGTGGTGGATGCCACCCATTTCAAGGCCCTTGATGTAAGGGTTGGAGCGAATCAATTGGGCTAAGGGTTCTATGGCAAGAGCAAAAAGAAGAGGTGATAGGGGGCAGCCTTGTCTTGCTCCGCGCCCAATTGGGAAGGGGTCTGATTTGTAACCTGCATATTTGAGGTATGCAGAGGGAGAAGAATATTGGGAGAATACCCAACGGAGGAAGTGTGGCCCAAAGCCCCACCTCTGTAATAGGAAGCGAAGGTGTGGCCAGGCCTTTCTGATATCTAGTGATATGACGCAGGTAGGGATGCAGCGGGAGCGAACAATATAGTTAAGTAGAATCACCCTTCGGACATTGTCTCCAGCTTGTCTCAGGGGGATGAACCCCACTTGATCTTTATGAATGATGGAGCCTATGATCATGTTGAGGCGAGAAGCCATTATTTTTGCCATGAGTTTTATATCTATATTTAGAAGAGAGATAGGACGATAGTTGGCCCTTTAAGAATCATCTAAATTAGGTTTAGGAAGCATGAAGACAATGGCCATTAGGGAGTCAGCATGAAAAGAGTGGCCATGTAGAATAGAGTTAAAGGCTTTAGAGAGTAGAGGTGAGAGTAGGTCAGCAAAGTGCGTATAGTAGGTGGCCATGAAGCCATTGGGGCCTGGGCATTTGTTCTTCCTTAATAGCGTTAAGTATTTCAAGTTCAGAGAGGGGTTGTTCAAGTTTGGTCTGTTAGGTAGTGGTCAAGGTTGGGAGGGTGAGTTTGGAAAAGAGTGTGGAGGCGTGATTTTGATTGAACCTATTGTCAGCGAAATAGAGTTTGGATTAATGTTTACGAAAAGTGGATAGAACCTTTTTTGGCTTGCTGGAACAGGTATCTTTATCTAGTTTTAGCTGAATTGGTTTACATGCCAGGTCTGTTTTGTGCAAGGAGAGTGCAAGAAAGGTATCGGCTTTTTTGCTTTCATATAAAATTTATGTCTGCAATGACGGAGTGTTTTTTCAGCGGCTTCAGTCAGGAAAAGGTCTATTTCCAGCCTAGCCTTGTGTAGGGCCTGTCTGTGGGCAGGAGTGAGATTGTCTTAAAAGGTTGTGCGGGATTGCTGGAAGACGGTTTCGAGCTTTTGATGTAAAGTTTGGCATTCTCTTCCGAGTTTGGTGGCTAGTCTAATGAAAGAGCCTAGAATAACAAATGGTTAGTGGTGAAACATCATCAGTGACATTATGTTTGGTATAATCTTTAATAGCAAAGGAGATGTCTGTGCGATGGGCAAGATAAGTAAATATGGTGTCATTTAAGCTCCAAGAGCGATCTATTTGTTTAACCACTTGCCGACCGCCTCCTGTATATTTACTGCGGCACGCAGCCGCTTACAAGCAAAGGGACGTAGTACTACGTCGCTTGCCAATGAGCCTGTAGGGGGCGCGCTCCCGACCCCGCTCGTTCCCTGCCTAGCCAGCGCATGTGACCGATGGCCTCCGGCCACTCGCGATATCCCGCAGGAGAGGGAGAAAGACAGGCGGCTTATGTAAACACAGCCATCTATCATTCTCCCTGAAGTAGACACAGAGGCTATGCGATCCTGCTATACAGGATCGCATGTCTCTGTGGTTACTTCACTAGCCATGCCCCCTAACAGTTAGAATCACACCCCTAGGGACACACTTAACCCCTTGATCGCCAATAAAGTTAACCCCTTCCCTGCCAGTGTCATTTTTACAGTAACAGTGCATATTTATAGCACTGATTACTGTAGTAATGTCACTGGTACCCCCAAAAGTGTTAAAAATGTAAGCCAGGGGTCCGATCTGTCTTCCGCAATGTCGCAGTCCCGCAAAAAAAAAAATCGCAGATCCCCGCAATTACTAGTTAAAAAAAAAACAATAAAAATTACATAAATCTTTCCCGCAGTTAGTAAACGCAATAACTTTTGTGCAAACCAATCAAAATACGCTTATTGCAATTTTTTTTTACCAAAAATATGTAGCAGAAAACAAATTGGCCTGAAATGTTAAAACATTTAGATTTTTACATTTTTCTTGAGAATTTTATATAAAAAAAATGTGAAAAATATTGTTATTTTTACAAAATTGTCGCTCTTTTTTTGTTTATAGCGCAAAAAATAAAAATCGCACAGGTGAAAGAAAGCTCTGTTTGTGGGGAAAAAACGATGTCCATTTCATTTGGGTACAGTGTGGCACGACCGCACAATTGTCCGTTAAAATCACGCAGTGCCGAATTGCAAAATAGGGCCTGGTCTTAAAGCAGCCAAATCTTCCGGGGCTGAAGTGATTAAGTATTAATGAGTCTAAGGTGGTAAGGGTGGCATTGTGGTCGGACCAGGAGAGAGGAAGGATGATTGAGGAGAGGAAAGAAGGAGATGTCCCGATCGAGATAAGGATGTGGTCAATGCGTGGGAAGGTTTTGTGAGGATGTGAGCAGTAGGTAATTTGTCACCTAGCGGGGCAATCTCTCTCCAGGAGTCAAGAAGTAAATGAGGGTGGAGGAGTTGTTGGAAAGTTTGCTTATTTGGGGTCATGGGGGCTGAAACTGGGGATTTGTCTAAGAATGGGTATATAACTTAGTTTGAGTCCCCACAGAACAATACGGTGCCCTGTTAATGTGTGTCTATGACTTGCAAAAGATGGGATAGAAATGAGGTAGGGTTGTGGTTAGGGGCGTAATAAAAATTATTGTTAACTTAAAGTCTAGGAGAAGGCCTAGGAGGATAAGGTACCTTCCTTCAGGGTCTTTGATCTGTTCCTGAAGTTCAAAAGTGGTAGTGCGGTGGAATTCCACTAAGACTCCTCTTTGCTTGGAATTGGCTAAGGCTGTGAAAATTTGTGGGTAGGTATTGCCGAATGATTTAGGAGAGAATTTGTTCATAAAATAGGTTTCTTGAAGGCAGACGAGCGCCTTAGCTTTGGCAAATGATTGGAAGGCTTTAACTCTTTTATGTGGGGAATTTAGCCCCTGGACATTGACAGCGGGAACATTTAACGGGGCCATGGTGGGGGATGTGGGGGGGCTCATCATGAAAGTCAACCTTAGGTCTAATCCTTCTCTGCTGGCAAGGTTGACAAATGGGCATGAAAGGGAGCAAGATCAGAGAGGGGGAAGAGAAAGGAGATGGGTAAGGGATATCATTAGCGCTGATGCATGTCAAAAAGTGAGGATATTTGGGGGGGGGGGGGTATGGTGTTTGAGAGGAGCGTGCGAGTCCCATCTGACCCGGTCAAGAGTCCCAGGATGTTTTGTCTGTGGAATGCCCAAAAAAGGACATCCGCAGACAGGTGGGAGGCAGCAGTGACAGTAAGTAGTTTAAGTAGCCAGCCAAGTTGTAGATGTTATGTTTGGGGGGGATGAGAGGCTATAAGAGATATGTTGAGTGTGGCTGTAATATTCTACTAACAGTTTTCACATCCTGTGGGAAGTATACAAGGAAGTCATGGAGGAGGTATGCATGCCCTAGAATATAGGGAAAACCTTTTATTTTGTGTAACGGGAGTATACAAATGGTGTATTGGTACATATTGAACCTGGAATTTAGAAAAAAAAGATGAGCTTTGCCTTTAAGTTTTTGTGATTATTTTTTTTTTGTAGGTAGCTTTTAGTCTAACATACATGTAGTAGGTTGTTCTTATTAGTCTGTAACAATATAAGTGACTGTGCTTACAGTATGAGACAAAGTTGGCAACTATGTACTTAGAAAGAAGCATTGTAAGACTTATAGGTTTATGTATAATTTATTGAATGCTTTCTCTAAAACATGCTGAAACCAGTATTTCCAAAGCAGTGTAGAAACTGCTCAGTAGATTAATTAAAAAAAGAGCTAGATGCATTCCTAAATACACAACATTTGATTTTAACATTTATATGAAATAACAGCAGCAATTGTTGATCCTGGTAATATCCGATCACCTTCTGGTGGATCACATAGGATTTTCTTCCCTCTACAGGGGCCATGCTTTAATGGGGGGGGGGCTTCCTCTGGACCAGCTGTGGTTATAGGATTGTGCTTATGGTGGTTTTCTATTTATTTGTTTTTGATTGGTTGAACTAGATGGATTTGTGTCCTTTCTTTAACCTGTTTAATAGTTTTTTATTTGGTAAGGTTGAATAAAGACCAGTCTATCTAGTTCAACCTGTGAAGGTGTGTGTGTTTATTTATGTTTCTAGCACTTCCAATATCCCTGGATATTGAGTTCAATAAAAAGTCCATTTAAAAGTTTTTTTTTTTTAAATTAGTGACACTTCCTGCTGAAACCACCAATCGTGGAAGGGCGTTCCACATCCTTAACCCTCTGTAACAGTAGAGAATCCCTAGGTCATTTAAGGTTAAACCACTTCTCGTCCATCTTTATTTAGTTGGCAAGTGTGTTCTTGAGTGACCCGAGACTGAAAAGTTTACTTCCAATGTTGGAATCACCATTAAGATATTCTTATATTGCTTTCATATCCACTCTTATGCTTCTTTTCTCCAGGGAGAAAAAGTGTAATGTTTGAATTTGTTTCTCAAAACTGAGGTACTCCTGTCCCCTTTTTAGTTTTGTTGCCCTTCTCTGGACTTTCTCCAGTTCCACCACATCCTTCTTGAGGACTGGGGACTGATATATTTAAGATGCAGCCGAACCAGAGTTTTGTAAAATGGTTGAATTATAGTTTTATCCCTTAACCACTTGCCAACCAGATTCCGTAGTTATACGGCGGCAGGTTGGCTGTGTTTACGTGAAACAAAATGTAACTGTCGAAGGTGCGCACACATGCCAGTTGGCTACAGGGAGAGCCAAGCAGCGGGTCTGGCGGACGCGATGTCCGCTGGGCACCTGCGATCAATCTCCATAAAGACAGAACGGCGATGCAAACAGGGCACACCGCTGTTCTGTTAGTGATGAACACAGGGATCCTGTGTTCCTCCTATTTAGGAACACAGGTCTCTGAGTTTATCCAGCAAGTCCATCCCCAAACAGTAAAAAATCACCCCCTAGGGACACACTTAACCCTTTGATCACCCCTGGTGTTAACCCCTTCCCTGCCAGTGTCATTAGTACATTAACAGTGCATATTTTTAGCACTGATTACTGTAGTAATGTCACTGTTTCCCCCATAAAGTGTCAAAAGTGTCAGGTAAGTGTCTGATCTCTCCGCTACAATGTCGCCGTCCCGCTACAAATGACTGATCGCTGCCATTACTTGTAAAAAAAATAGATAAATAAATAAAAATTACATACGTAAATATTTCCCCTAGTTTGTAAACGCGATAACTTTTGTGCAAAACCAATCAATATACACTTATTGGGATTTTTTTTTACCAAAAATATGTAACAGAATACATATTGGCCTAAATTGATGAAAACAATTGATTTTTTAAAAAAAAAATTATTGGGAAGGTTTTAAAGCAGAAAGTAAAAAATATTGTTTTTTTTTTTATTTTCGCTCCTTTTTTGTAGCACAAAAAATAAAAACCTCAGAGGTGATCAAATTCCACCAAAAGAAAGCTCTATTTGTGGAAAAAAAGGACATAGGTTTTATTTAGGTACAGCGTCGCATGACTGCTCCTTTGTCAGTTAAAATAACGCAGTGCCGTATCGCAAAAAATGGCCTGGTCATTAGGGGGTAAAACCTTTCGGTCCTTAAGTTGTTAAGTAAATACCTTTTTAATGCATGCTACATTTCTGATAAGAAGAAGGGAGGCGGCTATTACATAGAAATTGCAGAAAGAAACAGGCACCCTCATCCCAATAGAATTTGGAAAAAATCCTTCATATAGATTGACCACAAAGCAGTGAAGCAGAGGAACCCGCCAGTAGGGGGCGAGGGACGCTGACTCACCCAACCAAAACCGCGGGAGCAGAGAGCCAACACTGCATGAGTGTCAAACAATGAAAGGAAAAAGTTGGGCCATTGGGGAATTTTATGGTGCCGTAAGACTAAATATACACACAATTCATAGAAAAAGTGATATAAAATTGAACAGCTTTATTAATACAGACAAACAGACTATTAAAATCTCGTCAAAAATAAAGAGAAATACATAACATTTTCACAGACAAAACCATGATAATATTGCTTAATAAATGGGACATGGACTGATAAACAATGAACTGTTGTCGGTAGTAAAGTAAGATGTTCCTACTACAGAGTAGCAGGATGGTCCATGTCCAATTGAGCACTTGACATGTTTTGCAGTGATTAAACAGCTTCTTCAGAAGTTTGGTATAAGCTGAAATAATAAACAACAGCGTCAAAAAGTAAATACAACATATCACAAAAACGCAGAGTAACAACACAGTCAGAAGAGCCGCCAGGAATGCCCAACCATCACCGTAACACCTCCACCAATGATGTTAAGGAAAGGGATGCAAAGAAAGCCGCATCAAAAAACCCCACCAGGCCGTGGGGTGTGGCTAAGAAAGAAAAACGCCAAAGCAATGTGCATTTTTATTTTATGCTGGAAGTATAAAATGATGGGAAAAGAAAAACACAAAACACATAAGTATATGAGTATATGTAAAAAACTAATTAAATTCCACCTATATTACCAAAGGCACATTGGTTTTATTTGTAAATGAAAAGGTGGAAAATCACTGATGTTCATACGGAAAGTAAGGGCACCCACTTTGAATATTTCATGATGGAAATCAAGGATCCTAAAGTAAAATAATTAAGAGGCTATGGGGCACCTCTAAAACCCCATCCCTCTGTGCTTGGCTTACCCAAATTGCCAAAATCTCAATGATGAAAGAGCTCATATCCACAGTACATGATTCCCCAACCAGATACACAAAAATTTGGAAAGATTGGATAATCTTCAAATATTTACAAGAGTACAACGATATCACCAACAGGAACGAGGATTAGACGACAGAATACATCAGATTACCTGTCACGTCCTCATGCTGGCCATAGGGAACTCCCTCTACCCCGATCAACACTTTAGCATTAGGTTTATAATGATTAATCCCCTATTACACCAGTATAATTGGTATATACAGCATACAACTATATTTATCTAATGACACTGGCTTCACTCTACTTTGATTGCAACCATCTATGGGCTAACTATCCCACATTCATAACGTTTAATTACTGACCAATTAAACGTTTACATCTTTTCTTAGATAGTACTATATGTATTTAACAATTCACATTACTGTTGTCTCAACCGATTCATGTCGATTTGTTCCCTAAACCTACGTTATTCTGTTACATTATGTTCAATGTTTGACTGAATAATTGATGTTTGTATACTTCATTATTCTTCAATAAACTTTTTGAAAAAAAAAATAAATAAATAAATAATTAAGATGTGTTATATAAGGTGAATATAAAGAATAGACATACGTATAATTAGATATATCCATACCTAGGCAGTAAGGAATCCTGATTTATTCATATTCAAGAGGTGGACAAAGAATAAGCACAAAAGCTTGCAAGCGGTCAATTGCAGTTCCCAGTGCTAAAGAGAGCCTCTCTTTAGCATTGGGAACTGCAATTGAGCCTCTCTTTAGCATTGGGAACTGCAATTGAGCCTCTCTTTAGCATTGGGAACTGCAATTGACCACTTGCAAGCTTTTGTGCTTATTCTTTGTCCACCTCTTGAATATGAATAAATCAGGATTCCTTACTGCCTAGGTATGGATATATCTAATTATATATGGATATGTCTATTCTTTTTATTCACCTTTATATAACTCATCTTAATTATTTTTCTTTAGGAACCTTGATTTCCATCATGAAATATTCAAAGTGGGTGCCCTTACTTTTAGTATGAACATCAGTGATTTTCCACCTTTTCATTTACAAATAAAACCAAATGTGCCTTTGGCAATATAGGTGGGATTTAATGATTTTTTTACATATACTTATGTGTTTTGTGTTTTTCTTTTCCCACCATTTTATACTTCCAGCATAAAATAAAAATGCACATTGCTTTGGCGTTTTTCTTTCTTAGCCACACCACACCGGCCTGGGTTTTTTTTTTTTTATGCGGCTTTCTTTGCTTCCCTTTTCTTAACATCATTAGTGGAGGTATTACGGTGATGGTTGGACATTCCTGGCGGCTCTTCTGACTGTGTTGTTACTCTATTTACTTTTTGATGCTGTTGTTTATTATTTCAGCTTATACCAAATTTCTGAAGAAGCAGTTTAATCACCGCGAAACATGTCAAGTGCTCAATTGGACATGGACCATCCTGCTACTCTGTAGTAGGAACATCTTACTTTACTACTGACAACAGTTCATTGTTTATCAGTCCATGTCCCATTTATTAAGCAATATTATCATGGTTTTGTCTGTGAAAATGTTATCTATTTTCTCGTCATCTTTGACAAGATTTTAATAGTCTGTTTGTCTGTATTAATAAAGCTGTTCAATTTTATATCACTTTTTCTATGAATTGTGTGTATATTTAGTCTTACGGCACCATAAAAATCCCCCATGGCCCAACTTTTTCCTTTCATTGTTTTGACACTCATGCAGTGTTGGCTCTCTGCTCCCGCGGTTTTGGTTGGGTGAGTCAGCGTCCCTTGCCCCCTACTAGTGGGTTCCTCTGCCTCACTGCTTTGTGTCAATCTTTATGAAGGATTTCTTCCTCCATGCTACATTTCTACTGACCTTGCTTTCTGAAGCTAGGCTTTGCATGCTATTGCTGAGTCTGTCCCGTTTATCCCAACTTCTATATCAATTATGGAGAAGACAAAACAGTATTGGTCCCAGGACAGAGCCCTGGGGAACCCCACTTATAACTCCAGACCATTTTGAAGATACGATATTTATCACCACTGTTTGGATGTGCCCCTGTAACCAGTTTTCTATCCAGGTACATATACTATCATTAGATAGAATGAGGGCCAATGTGCTACCAATGAAGTAAAAGATGTGCGATAGAATACGTTTCAAAAACAATCAAAATATAAAAATATAAAGCCAAAAATATGGAAAGAGCAGCCAATTTAGTAGTGTCACCACATACTGAGTAAAAAGAAAGAAAATAAGGGAAATTTGAAATTCAGCCAGGAGGAGAAGTGATATCACAGCCACAGAAACCTGCTTTTTACAGCTAAAGTAGGTTACCTTCAACACTCAATATTGGTCAAATCCCAATTTCTTATCATGGTTGGGGGAAGAAGCTTTGTCCACCCAGCTGTGATGGTTGGAGGACTGTTACTACCACATGATTTCCATGGCTGGGGTGCTCTGCTGACAGCCATTAGGCGGAATTAAACCCTCCTATCCTTTATGGCCACAGAAGCTGCTTCTGTTTGATCTGCAACTCATGGAGCTGCACTTGTGATCAGTTATGACATCAGCCAATTGATAGTTTGAAAGTTTGGTTTAGGGGAGTCCTAAGAAGATTTCACGAGTCCTTGGAAGCAATGTGATACTATTAACAAATAGGTCCATACATATGAGTGGGTGATTGACCAATGGTCCACACTAATCCCTGCAGAGAGGAATACCCAGAATTGAGCCTGCTGTGTATACAACACTCTTTTGAGTGTTTTTGGAGGTTAGCAGCCATTGCCCTCATTGTTGGATAATGGTTATTGGGATCCACTCACATGGTGACACATCCTGTGGGAAATTAAAAGGTTCACCTTTTAATGCGTCTGAAGCACCTTTTGATTCATTGATTACTTTGCACATGGAGACTTTTTTCTATGAACATTTATTTATCACTAGTGCTATTTATTTTTTGATGTATACATTTTTTGCATTTTGCAATTGGACACCTTTTTTACACAACTATTTGGTTTGTTTGCACATGGTCACTTTGATATGTATTTATATATTTTGTGTGCAAAGTTATTGCTGATACATATTTATTGAACACATTTATTAGTTTTTACTTTATCACTAAGGAGTTTGCCATACATATGCTGTCATTGACGCCAATAGCATTCCATTTTGTGGATTAAAGTGTTACTTAACCCCCATAAAAATGATTAACAAATGCTGTAATACACATTGTTCATACTTACTCAGTCACTAAGAGATTCGTTTTTGTGTATTCTGAAAAAAACCTGGTTGATTCTGCTGTTCTCTATCTCCCCTTCTGTCCAAGTCCCCAATTCAGCTATGGATTTTGCAGAGCAGAGTTGGCAGCTCTCTGTATGCTCAGTCTTCAGTGATTTTCTATACTGAGCGTTTCCTCCCTATCACATATGAGCAGCCCATGTGACTATAGAGCCACACATGTGGGTGTATACACAGTGGTAAATGACAACCCACTCTCTCCCTCCTCTTCAATGCCTACTAACCAGCTAAACACAATGGGGGCAGGATATTACATGTAAATTGATGGAGGCTTTACCTCCCTCTTATTCTAAGACACAGGCTGGAGGGGCGTGACACAGCCAGTGACTGGCAGAAATCCACTCACCCAATGTTCTTGCCAAAAGATAATTGCATACAAATTTGATTTCAAATATATATTTACAGTGTCATGCAAAAGTATTTGGCCCCCTTGAACTTTGCGACCATTTGCCACATTTCAGGCTTCAAACATAAAGATATAAAACTGTATTTTTTTGTGAAGAATCAACAACAAGTGGGACACAATCATGAAGTGGAACAAAATTTATTGGATATTTCAAACTTTTTTAACAAATAAACAACTGAAAAATTGGGCGTGCAAAATTATTAAGCCCCCTTAAAGCGGAATTCCGGGCACAGAAATATTTTTTCAGTGAACATACCCCCGGGACAGTCAGGGCTAGTACATTCCACAATGGCTAGCCTCTGATCTGTCCCGGTTCGCACTTACCTGCAAGAAGAAATACTCACTTATAAAATGTCTTCCACAGCATTGCCATCTCTGTTGTGGGCAGCTGAAGCCAGCGCGATCCTCTTCTGCATCCTCTTCCGCGTCTTCTTCTCCCAGAATGCGCCTTCACCGGCCCCTCTCGTCACTTCCGGCGCGGCGCTGCATTTCTACACAGCTTCTGGGCATGCCCAGAAGCTGTTTAGCAGGGAATGCGGCGTCGCACCAGAAGTGACGAGCGGGGCCGGTGCAGGTGCATTGATTCCTGGGAGCGATGACGTTCAGCTCCCAGAAATCATTGCAAGCCGGAAGAGACGGCGCGGGCCGAGGCCGCAGAGGGAGGAAGTGACGAAAGGTGAGTATTTCTTTCTACAATTACAAGGTAAGTAAAAAAAAATAATCCTAACTATCCAATTCCTTTTCAGCTGAAGCAAAGCAAGTGGATGGGCACAAAAATCGATTAGGTCGTTTTTGTGCCCGGAACTCCGCTTTAAGTTAATACTTTGTAGTGCCACCTTTTGCTGCAATTACAACTGTAAGTCGCTTGGGGTATGTCTCTATCAGTTTTGCACATCGAGAGACTGAAATTTTTGCCCATTCCTCCTTGCAAAACAGCTTGAGCTCAGTGAGGTTAGATGGAGAGCGTTTGTGAACAGCAGTTTTCAGTTCTTTCCACATATTCTCGATTGGATTCAGGTCTGGACTTTAACTTGGCCATTCTAACACCTGGATTATTTATTTGTGAACCATTCCATTGTAGATTTTGCTTTATGTTTTGGATCATTGTCTTGTTGGAGACAAATCTCCATCCCAGTCTCAGGTCTTTTGCAGACTCCATTAGGATTTCTTCCAGAATGGTCCTGTATTTTGCTCCATCTATCTTCCAATCAATTTTAACCATCTTCCCTGTCCCTGCTGAAGAAAAGCAGGCCCAAACCGTGATGCTGCCACCACCGTGTTTGACAGTGGGGATGGTGTGTTCAGGGTGATGAGCTGTGTTGCTTTTACGCCAAACATAACGTTTTGCATTGTTACCAAAAAGTTTGATTTTGGTTTCATCTGACCAGAGCACCTTCTTCCACATGTTTGGTGTGTTCCAGGTGGCTTGTGGCAAACTTTAAACAACACTTTTTATGGATATCTTTAAGAAATGGCTTTCTTCTTGCCACTCTTCCATAAAGGCCAGATTTGTGCAGTATATGACTGATTGTTGTCCTATGGACAGAGTCTCCCACCTCAGCTGTAGATCTCTGCAGGTCATCCAGAGAGATCATAGGCCTCTTGGCTGTATCTTTGATCAGTCTTCTCCTTGTATGAGCTGAAAGTTTATAGGGACGGCCAGGTCTTCGTATATTTGCAGTGGTCTGATACTCCTTCCATTTCAATATTATCGCTTGCACAGTGCTCCTTTGGGAGGTTTAAAGCTTGGGAAATCTTTTTGTATCCAAATCCGGCTTTAAACTTCTCCACAACAGTATCTCGGACCTGCCTGGTGTGTTCCTTATTCTTCATGATGCTCTCTGCGCTTTAAACGGACCTCTGAGACCATCACAGTGCAAGTGCATTTATACGGAGACTTGATTACACACAGGTGGATTCTATTTATCATCATTAGTCATTAGTCATCATTAGGTCAACATTGGATCATTCAGAGATCCTCACTGAACTTCTGGAGAGAGTTTGCTGCACTGAAAGTAGAGGCTGAATAATTTTGCACGCCCAATTTTTCAGTTTTTTATTTGTTAACAAAGTTTGAAATATCCAATAAATTTTGTTCCACTTCACGATTGTGTCCCACTTGTTGTTGATTCTTCACAAAAAATTACAGTTTTATATCTTTATGTTTGAAGCCTGAAATGTGGCAAAAGGTCGCAAAGTTCAAGGGGGCCGAATACTTTCGCCAGGCACTGTATATGACAATTTAACCACTTGCCGACCGCCGCACGACTATTTACGTCGGCAGTCAGCCCCGACCAGGCAGAGTAATGCAGGGCTACGTCGGCACTTCCCACCGGTCCTGTGCGCGCTCCCGCGCCCCCGCCGCCGCCGATGGCTCGATTGGGTTCAGAACCGATCAGTCATCAGGTCCAGGCCAATCATTTTTGGCCTGGACCTGTAGATCGGTCCTGTCCAATCAGATCCTGTTCTGAGTCTGTGAAATGTAAACAGACTCAGAAAAGACGTGCTCTCCCCTCCCATGATGCTTTTTGGATCCAGCATGAGCGGAGAGCACATCTAACTAAGTACTGCATCAAGCACACACTTGTACACTTAGATAGGCACATTTAACCCCCGATCGCCCCCACAGTTAACCCCTACACCCCCTGACACAACACACACTGTATACAGCATATAGCATTTTCCTATATACCTGTATAAGTGTGATTTGTGGTCAGGTGTAGCACTTGCTTTTCCACTTAAAATACCCGCCACCCCACCAATAAAGATTTAACCCCCTGATCCCCCCCGATCACCGCCAGTTAACCCCTACCCCCTGTCATATTCAACACTAATACAAACGTAATATACTGTGTTTTTGTATTTTTGTATTAGTGTGATTGTGATCTGAATTAGCGCAGGCGACTAAGTTTCTGTCCCATGTAGGTTTAGGGTCCCCGCCACCCCCCCAATAAAGATTTAACCCCCTGATCACCCCTAGACCCCCTGTCACAACACACACCGTATACAGTATATAGCATTTTCCTATATACCTGTATAAGTGTGATTTGTGGCCAGGTGTAGCGCTTGCGGCCCCCCCTTTTCCACTTAAAAAAACCACCATCCCCCCCAATAAAGATTTAACCCCTTGATCCCCCCTGATCCCCCCCTGATCACCGCCAGTTAACCCCTACCCCCTGTCACATTCAACACTAATACAAACGTAATATACCGTGTTTTTGTATTTTTGTATTAGTGTGATTGTGATCTGAATTAGAGCAGGCGACTAAGATTCTGTCCCAAGTAGGTTTAGGGTTCCCGCCAACCCCCCAATAAAGATTTAACCCCCTGATCACCCCTACACCCCCTGCCACAACACACACTGTATACAGTATATAGCATTTTCTATATACCCGTATAAGTGTGACTTGTGACCAGGTTTAGCGCTTGCCACCATTAATTTTATCCTTAGGATATCCGCCAGCCCCTCCCAATAAAGATTTAACCCCCTGATCACATCCAGTTAACCCCTTCCCCCCTGTCACATTGCACACTAATACACACATAATATACTGTTTTTACTGTATTTTGTATTAGTGTGTTAGATTGTGACTTGAGTTTGCGCTACCGAGTTAGTTTCTATCCCAAAGGAGGTTGAGGGTCCCCGCCACCCCCCCCCCAGATCCCCGGCGCATAGTTAGATATAACCCCTTGATTACCACACAAACGCACATACACTTCCATTACTAGTATAGTGTTTGAACAGATCAATATCTGATCTGATCAGAAATATACTAGCGTCCCCATAGTTTAGGGTTCCCAAAACACGGTGTTTGCACGATCAGCACTGATTCCGGCCAGCGCCTGCATTTAACCCTTTCACCCAGGCAAGTGTAGTAATCAATAGATTACTGTCACTTACAAAATTACTGTCACTTACAAAAAAACACAACACACAAAACCGCTGTGTTAGCAGAGTCAGGCCTGATCCCTGCTAGCATTAGCAGTTTTTTTTGGTAGCACTTGAAATATTCCTTGACAACCAGGTGCTTTTATCACCTGTGAGTCGCACCACTGTACTGGTAAATTTAGTTACCAAAATGACCAAACGTTGGTACAGTGGTGAAGAGGTATATAGTATACTGGCCGTGTCAGATGATAGCGATGGGGAAGCTACACTGGCAGAATAAGGGTCAGTATAGGAACCAGATGACGGCAGCGGCTCCCTGACAGATAGCTCCGGCGACGGATGGGTCCCTGTTAGTACCCGACCCCATTCTGGAGTTGTTGAGATGCAGGAATCGAAGGGTGCTCGTATAGAGCAGAGTGTGGTTACTAGTGCCGCTCATCCTTCTGGTGACCTGGCAAGCACCAGCGGCCTAGTACACCCTGGACCTACTACAACCAGCACTGCAGTATCACCTGGTGATGTGGCGAGTCCCCTAAGTGCAGTTGAAGCTGGTGCAGTGGCTAGCACGAGGAGTGGCCCGCAGCCACCGCATATTCGAAGACCGGCCCGTAGAGCCCATAGTGCCCTCCCTGATGCGCTGGCATATCCCAATTGGCAACCCACTGATTCTACAGAGCCATTACTTCCCCCATTCACTGCCCAACCTGGAATCCACGTGGAGACAGCTGGTTTTACGCCCCTGAAATTTTTTGAGCTGTTCTTCACGGAAGATCTTTTCAGATCTATTGTGGATCAATCAAATTTATACGCTCAACAATTCATCGCCGCCAACCCAAATTTGCCCCTTGCCAGACAATTCGGCTGGAAATCAATAACGGTTTCCGAATTTAAAATCTTTCTGGGCCTTTCCCTCAACATGGGCATAACCAAACAGAGTGAATTGCGGCTATATTGGTCCACTAGCCCAGTTCACCATATGCGCATGTACTCTGCCTCCATGTCCAGAGGGAGATATGAGCAAATTCTGCGATTTATGCATTTCAGCGACAATGAAATCTGTCGTCCTCGGGGAGACCCTGCATATGATCGGCTCCACAAAATTCGGCCCCTCATAGACCACTTCAATCAGCGGTTTGCAGCCTTGTTCACCCCTGAACAAGTTGTCTGCGTTGACGAGTCCCTGATTAAATTTACTGGCCGCCTTGCTATGAAACGGTACCTCCCCAGCAAGCGTGCCAAGTACAGGGTCAAGCTGTATAAATTGTGTGACAGGGCCACAGGTTATACAGTTAGTTTCCGGGTCTATGAGGGAAAAGATAGCTGTGTGGAGCCCCCCAACTGCCCAGACTACATAGGGAGCAGCGGCAAGATTGTTTGGGACTTGGTGTCACCCTTATCCGGAAAGGGGTACCATTTGTACGTGGACAACTTTTACACAAGCGTGCCACTATTTAGTCACCTGCTCGAATTACAAATTGGCGCATGTGGCACCGTGCGACCTAATCGCCGGGGCTTCCCCCAACGGCTAGTAGATTCCTGTCTTAGTCGGGGGGCGAGAGCCTGCTTGAAAACAGACAAATTGCTTGCGGTGAAGTGGAGGGATACACGGGATGTTTATGTTCTGTCCTCCCTTCACGCAGACACGACGATCCAAATCCCTACGGCAACTGGTGTTATGTAGAAACCCCTCTGTGTCCACGAATATAACTTTAATATGGGAGGGGTCGACCTTAACGACCAGCTTTTGGCGCCGTATTTAGTTGCCCGTAAAGCCAGACGCTGGTACAAAAAAGTGTCTGTTTATTTATTCCAATTGGCGATGCTGAACGCCTTTGTCCTATACAGGGCATCAGGATGAACTGGATCCTTCCGGGAATTCCAGGAAGAGATCATCCTTGCCTACCTGTACCCAGGAGGCATGCCTGCCCAACTTCCCCTTCCAGATGCAGTGAGCCATCTGCATGAGAGGCATTTTTCACATGTCCCCCGAGTACCCCTACCCATAAACACCCCCAAAGAAGAGGTTGTGTCTGTAGCAGGCGCGGATTTAGGTGTGACACCCGTTATTATTGTCCCAAATGTCCTGACCAACCTGGTCTCTGCATCGGGGAATGTTTCGAGCGCTACCATACACTAGTGGAGTTTTAGTGTAGGGTACAGCACGACACAGTGTAGGGCACACAAACACAGGGTCTCGAAGGATGTTGGATGTCCATCGACATTTTGAGAGACCCAAGCTGGAAGATCGCAGTCCCAAATCAAGGAACAACAGTTAGAAAGAAAAATAAAAGGACCCAAAAACTGTTGTTGTGTCAGTCATTTTATATGTTCTTCTACTCTTCCTACTGTACTTTTAATGTACTTTGTTTTTTCATTCTTTTGTGACCTGTTTCTCTTGCAGGTACTCGTCGGCTGCCACGACATTGATTTTATATATTCTGACACAAACAGCGTTTGCGCTCAGCATATATGGATACCTTTGCTGGCAGCAGCTGTGGTGATTTTCTGATTTCAGCACTGCAGTTAAAATCCTATTTTGGTATACGTGGATAGTGTCCTGTATACCCATCATTAAATTCAGTGGGTGGTTGTTTGGGCGGTTAATGATGAGTAATACTACACATTATTCCTGTGCTGATTTCTGATAGGTTCTCTTTTGTTCCGTTCAGCCCATAGGCTGCATGAAAAAAAAAAAAAAAACCTACACTATATGCCAAACAAGGACCAGCAATGTACTGGTACGTTGCTGGGCTTTGAGTGGTTATACCAGGATGATGCCTGCAGATTTACGCATAATCTTGGTATCGTTTTTTACAGCCAGCGGTCGGCTTACATGTAAAAGCAATCCTAGCGGATAATTGGCCACTAGACTGCTTTTACATGCAGTGGGAGGGGACTCCCCCCCCCCACCGCCGCCTTCCGCGGTTTTTCTTGGGCTCTCCTGTCCCACCGGTTAACCCGAGAGTGCAGCCGGTGGTTCAATTATCTAACCATAGAGCTAATTGGAGATGAGAATGGCTCCAATCATCTCTATGGCCTAAGATACCGGAAGCTATGAGTATTTCATGACTTCTGTTTAGCCAGAAATAAACAGGGCCATTGGGAAATTGTGAAAGTATTTTATCACACCAATTTTGGTGTGGTCAGATGCGTTAAGATCAGAGGAGAGATCTAGAGTCTAAAAGACCCCAATTTTTTTTAAAAAGAGTACCTGTCACTACAGATTGCTATCATAGGGGATATTTAAATTCACTGTGATAACAATAAAAATGATTAAAAAAATGAAAGGAAAGGTGTCAAAATAACATAAAAAAGCAAAATAAAAAAAAATAAAAAAATCAAATCCCCCACCACCCCCCCCCCCCCCCCCGTGCTTGCGCGCAATGGCGCACACAATCATTGGTTTAGTGTCATATGTAAACCACAATTGCAGCATGCATGTGAGGTATCACCGCGAACGCCAGGTCAAGTGCAGTAATTTTTGCAGTAGGCCTCCTCTGTAAGTCTAAAGTGGTAACCTGTAAAGACTTTTAAAGGCTTTTAAAAATGTACGTACATTGTTGCCGCTACACAGGCGTGTGCAATTTTTAAAGCATGTCATGTTTGGTATCTATGTACTCAGCATAAGATCATCTTTTAAATTTTACCAAACAAATTGGAATTATATAGTGTATTTGTGCAATAAATTAAAAAAAATGTATTTTTTTTGCAGAAATTGCGTTTGGAAAATCTGTGCGCAAATACCGTGTGACAAAAAAATTTGCAACATTCACCATTTTATTCTTTAGGGACTCTGCTTTAAATAAATATATAATGTTTGGGGGTTCAAAGTAATTTTCTAGTAAAAAAAAAAATATATTTTCATGTAAACAAAAAGTCACAGAAAAGGCTTGGTTTTCAAGTAGTTAGAAGAGTGGGTGATGTGTGGCTAAGATTGAGCATAAAATGCCAGGACTGTTCAAACACCCCTCAAATGACCCCTTTTTGAAAAGTAGACACCCAAAGCTATTTGCTGATAGGCATATTGAGTCCATGGAGTATTTTATATTTTGTCCTAAGTTTCGGGAAGATGACAATTTGTTTTTTTTTTTTTTTGTTTTTTTTTTTTTTACAGAAAGTTGTCACTAAATGATATATCGCTCACGCATGCCATGGAAATATGTGAAATGACACCCCAAAATAAATTCTGCTGCTTCTCCTGAGTACAGGGATACCACATTTGTGAGACTTTTTGGGAGCCTAGCTGTGTACGCGACCCCAAAATCCAATCCCCATCTTCAGGTTTTCTAATGGTGTAAATTGCTGATTTTACCACTGCGCTACCTGTCACAGTTTCAGAGGCCCTGAAATTTCAAGATAGCACAAAAAGCCCACAAATGACCCCATTTTGCAAAGTAGACTCTCCAAGTTATTAGCTGAGAGGCATGGTGAGTCCATGGAATAGTTTATATTTTGCCACAGGTTTCGGGAAAATTATTATTTTTTTTGTTTTGTTTTTTTACACAAAGTTGTCAGTAAATGATATAATGCTCACACATGCCATGGGTATATGTGAAATGACACCCCAAAATACATTCTGCTGCTTCTCCTGAGTACAGGGATACCCCATGTGTGAGACTTTTTGGCAGTCTAGCCGCGTACAGGTCCCGGAAAACCAATCCGCACCTTCTGGCTTTCTGAAGTCCATGAAATGCCAAGATGGCACAAAACCCCCCAAAATTAGCCCATTTTGCAAAGTAGACACTCCAATCTATTTGCTGAGAGGCATGGTGAGTATTTTGCAGCTCTCATTTTTTTTCTTTAAATGAAGAAAAAACAGGAAAATGCATTTTTTTCCTCTTTTTTCAATTTCCAAAACTTTGTGACAAAAAGTGAGACCTGCAAAACACTCAACATGCCTCTCTGCAAATAGCTTAGGGTGTCTACTTTCCGAAAAGGGGTCATTTGGGGGGGGGGGGGTTGTGCTGTCTTGGCATTTAATGGCCGCCGAAACTGTGATTGGTAGTCAGGAGTGAAATCAACAATTTATGCCCTTGGAAAGCCTGAAAGTGGGGACTGGTTTTCGGGGTCCTGTACTCGGCTAGACTGCAAAAAAGTCTCACACATGGGGTATCCCTGTACTCAGGAGAAGCAGCAGAATGTATTTTGGGGTGTAATTTCACATCTACCCATGGAATGTGTGAGCAATATATCATTTACTGACAACTTTGTGTAAAGAAAAAAAAAAAAAAAAAAATATATATATATATATATATATATATATATATATATATATATATTTCCCGGAACTTGTGGCAAAATATAAAATATTCCATGGACTCACCATGCCTCGCAGCAAATAGCTTGGGGTGTCTACTTTCCAAAATGGGGTCATTTGGGGGGTTTTGTGCTTTCTTGGAATTTTAGGGCCTCCGAAACTGTGACAGGTAGTGCAGAGGTGACATGCACAATTTACGCCATTAGAAAACCTGAGAGTGTTGATTGGATTTCGCTGTCCTGTACACAGATAGGCTCCCAAAAAGTCTCACACATGGGGCATCCCCATACTCAGGAGAAGCGGCAGAATGTATTTTGGGGTGCCATTCCACATATACCCATGTCATGTGTGAGAAATTTATCTTTTAGTGACAATGTTGTGTAAAAAAAAAATTGTAATTTTCCCAAAACTTGTGGTAAAATATAAAATATTCCATGGACTCACCATGCCTCTCAGCAAACAGCTTGGGGGTTTTCTTTCCAAAATGGGGTCATTTGGGGGGGTTTTGTGGTATCTTCACATTTCAGGGCCTCCTAAACCGTTATAGGTAGTGAGAAAATGCAATGAAAAATGTACGCCCTTCGAAATTCTGATGGTGGTGACTTGTTTTCGGGCTCCCGTACACTGCTAGGCTCCCAAAAAGTCTCACATATGTGGTATCCCTGTACTCAGGAGAAGCAGCAGAATATATTTTGGGGTGTAATTACACATATACCCATGGCATGTGTGAGCAATATATCATTTCAATGACCACTTTGTGTAAAAAAAAAAAAAAAAATTAGTAATTTTTCAAACACCTGTGACAAAAAAATGAAATATTCAATGAGCTCAACATGCCTCTCAGAACATTCCTTAGGATGTCTACTTTCCAAAAAGTGGTAGTTTGGGGGGGGTTTGTACTGCCCTGCCATTTTAGCACTTCATGGAATGAGATAGGCAGTCAGAAATTAAAGCTGCGTAAATTTCAGTATTTACACCATAGTTTGTAGACGCTATAACTTTTGCGCAAACCAATAAAAATACGCTCATTCAATTTTTTTTTTGTCAAAGACATGTAGCTAAATATATTTTGGCCAAAAAAAATGACATAAATTGAGTATATTGGATATTTTTTAAAAGACAATGTTGAAAATGTCATTTTTTTGCAAAATTTTCGCTCTTTTTTTTATTAATATCGCAAAAAATAAAAACGCGCAGAGGTGATCAAATACCACCAAAAGAAAGCTCTGTTTGTGGGAAAAAAAGGACGTAAATTTAGTTTGGGTACAGCATTGCATGACTGTGCAATTGTCAGTTAAACTCACGAAGTGCCAAGTTGAAAAAAGGGGTCTGGTCAGGAAGGGGGTAAAAGTCCGGGGCTTAAGTGGTTAAAAAATGGATTGATATTGTTTATTTTTACTCTGTATTCCACAGGCTGTTTTTTTTTTTATTTGAACATGTGACTAGCAGATTACATTTCCCTGCAGACAGGCTGGAAAAGAGGGTCATGTGACAGCTGTATATCGATTAGGAAAAAGGTACTTAGATTTTTTTTAATTAAAAAATTACAGTGCCATCATCCATATACAGTATAGAAATAGAAGGGACAATGTAAATTTAACAGTGTGTGTTAAGTATTACTTTAAGTATTTCTGGAATACTGTGTCAAATGCTTTGTCACCTAGATACACCACATCCACAAGGCCTTCCTTTATCCAGATTACAACCCACTTCCTCAGAGAATGTTAATAGATTGGTCTGACAAAAATGATCTTTAACCACTTAACGCAAACTGACGTAGGTCTACGTCGGCTGTATTTAAGTGGTTGTAACGGGGTGATGCCTGCAGCTAGAGGCATCACCCCAGTACCGTTTTTTAGAGCCGGCAGTCAGCTTTCCGGCGGTAATGACCGATGAGGCTTGGGAGCTGCTCGATCGTTACCCAGAGAGTGGGTGGGGATGCCCCCTCCCGCCACCTCCTGCGGCTCTGCCCGGGTCTCTTATCCCACCAAGAGACCTGAGCAACCAGCACGTCCGCCGGCTGGTTGGAGTCCCGATCAAAGTGGATGCGGCTTCGATCGGGTCTCCGATGACGTAACCCGGAGGCAGTAGCCATGACGTCACATCCGGGTTACTCGGCTGCTAAAGGCGCCAAATTTAAAAAGTGACAGTATTAAAAAATGCAGTTTTTGGCATTGTGAATACATGGAAGTGTAGTGGAGGGGTCTAGGGTCTTTAAGACCCCGATCCCTCCATAAAGAGTACCTATCACTGCCTATTGCTGTGATAAGGGATGTTTACATTGCTTGTGACAGCAATAAAAGTGATCAGATTTTTTATTTTTTTTTTAAACCTGTGATAAAATGAAAAAAATAAATAAAATAAATAGGAAAAAAAAAAATTAGCCGTCGCTGTAAGCACGTGCATAAAAGAAAACGTATACAGAAGTTGCGCCCGCAAAAGAAATAGCTGTTCAAACCACACGTGTGAGGTATCGCAGCGATCGCCAGAGCGAGAACAATCATTTAAAAACAAGAGCTACTCTCTAACTCTAAACTGGTAACCATTAAACATATTTAAAACATTGCTTATGGAGATTTTTATTGACTGTAGTTTGTTGCCATTCCGCGGATGTGCGCAATTTTAAACCGTAACATGTTGGGTATCTGTTTACTCGATGTGACATCATCTTTTGCAATATACAAAAAAATGGGCTAACTTTACGGTTTAGTTATTTTTAAATGCAGTGAAATGTAATTTTTCAGATTTTTTCCAAAAAACTGGCGTTTGAGGACCGCTGCGCAAATACTGCGTGACAAAAAATATTGCAATGAACGCCATTTTTTTTCTCCAGAGCCTTTGCTAAATATATATATATATATATATATATATATATATATATATATATATATATATATATATATATATATATATATATATATATATTGTGAGGGATTAGCTCGGTGGTAGGCGTGGATGACCCCTTTGGGGGTGCGTTTTCACAGAGAGATAGCCCAAAAGTGCTTGCAAACAACAGGTTTATTCTTCAAACAAGTGCATGCAGCAAAACATCCAAAATAAAATAAAACAAAATAAATCCTTGCCTCTGTGGGCGGCTACCTTCTCACAACTGGAACCTACCTAAGAAGTCTTTCCAACCTACTGTTGGGCCGACACTGCTGATCCTACAGCAGACACTCAAATGTCCATTTGTTTGCTTTTCACACAGCACAAACATTGTCCATTGAACATGTCCCTTTGTTTTCTTTCACACAGCACATGTCCATTTATAACAGGATCCTTTACTCTTCACACTCTTCACATGGAACACTTTGTCTTCTCACCTTTGAGACGTCTTCACTCGTGGTTACCCTCCTTAGCTTCACATCGCTGTAGGGGGTCTTCTCCCATGCTCACCAGCTTGTCGGGAGGCACACATCCGACTGTCCCCCTCTCCCAGCCTACACGGCGACAGGCGGCAGCAGTCCTTCTCCCATGCCCACCAGCTTCGGGAGGTACACGTATGTCTGTCCTCCTCTCCCAGCCTACAAGGCGACAGGAGGCAGCACTCAATAGATTTTCTCTGGACAAATTATAGAGGCCTTGATCTCCTCATTCTGAACAGCTGAAGGCCTTTCAACTTCCTGCTGGCTAGCTCTGTAGCCAACACCCTAAATTAATTAATGGACTTTCTAAGTCAGCTGGAAATGTATCTCCTTCCTGTGACTACATTCCCAGATTTAGCTGACTTCCTGTTACATACCCCCCCCTCTTGTTTCAACCCTAGGGTTGGGACACAGATTTCCAGGCACGCATGTGTCAAGCACTGCTGACTCACTGATAAGCCTCCTATTATCCTCAAGCTTCCGGATGAAACTGTTTTGTCATCTTCATTGACGGATTTCTCATAAATGCCACACAGTTTGTCTCTCATCTCATATACACATTCTTCAACTGCATTTTTGGCATCATTTTGCTCCTTCTCGTTTCTGTCATCTTCATTGACAGCTTTCTCATAAATGTCAGACAGCTTGTCCCTCATAACCGTCTGTCCAATCCACCATGGAGGACCGTGATCCATAGGCAACTCAATTGGGCTAGTCTTAATGTCTTCAACATTCTTAAGACGCCTCTCTCTGCAATCCATAAATGTTTTCCACAAAACTTTGAGAACCTTTGCTTCACTAAGCTTTGTTCCAAGTAGGGACTCTTGACATCCCTCTGTGACTTGAGTTGCCTCTCCATACATCTGTACACAATCATTGACTTTTTGTTGTAAAAGGGAATGATCTTCCTTCTTGAGCTTTGCTTGCTCTAAGATGCTGTGCAGAGGATTTTCCAATTGAGACAACAGGCTGTCACACATTTCTTCAAAGTGACCCCTGTTCCTTTTCCCAGAGATATCAATATCATTCACCAAACATTTCATATTCATAGGCAGATCTGAAGCATTTGCACTCATCAACTTCTTAAACTTTTCGCCCTCCTGAGCGAGTCGCAGTAAAGGCCTACTATTTGATTTGATATTCAGTTTATATTTCTTGCCAAACTCTTCACAGAAGAAGCCAACCAGAACATCATCAACTTTCCTTCCACCAACATAGGGGTCAAAGGCAACAACACAGTTGAACCCAGCGATCTGGGTGGTATCCATTATAGACCTCCTCTCTGCATCAGTGAAGAAGCATGGAACTGCAACACATTCTTTTACAGGTTTCTTCAATGCACTTTCTGCTGAACTATTTGACCGCTCAAGGTCACCTAGTTCTTTTTCTCTATCTGAATTCCACATGGAATGCATCTCAAGATCACGATCAAACTTCTGCCACCCGTCTTTTACCAGTTTCATTTTAGAAATATTCTCTGAAAGGCACTTGAAATTCATTTGCTTCACGTTTTCACCAACAGCCTTAGTTTTCTCCACTAGGTGGCGTTTGCTTTTTCCTCCCAGATTTATATCACTTGCTTTAGTTTTCTCCGCTTTAGTTTTCTCCACTAGGTTTTCAGCCTGAACTGAGAAATCATCACATTTCTTACACAACTCCTTTATTTGCTGAAGTTCTAATGATACATTTTCCAATGCTTGAAGTTTTTGAAGGAACGGTTTATTCCAAAGGGGTGATTCAAGCCACGTGTCATCACATTTCTGAGGCTCACTCAGGACAGACCCCAAAACACTGATCCTTTTAAAAACTGCATCAGGCACACTATCCCCTCTTTGGGACAGATCCTCTGTTGCCTGGAATTCCTCTTCCAGTTCCTGCAACGGAATCTTCATCTCTTCTACTTGCTGTTCTAAGGCTCGTTTAGACTTTTCTAGCTCCTGAACGCTTTTCACAACATCATCCTTGGAGCTGACCAATTCTTCCATTTCTGTACGCAGCTGTTTGTTAACACTTTCTAGTTCAGCCTTACACTCTAGAACTTCCTCCAAAGAGCGAGCCAAGAACAGGGCTTTGCTCTCGTTATCACGCGCCTCCGTTTTTGCACGGTCGCGTTCTTCTGCATATTTTGCAGACACAGTCTTCTCTTCACCAAGCATCTGATCAAACTTCTTTTTCACATCTTCAACACACTGTAATGAACCAACGCTTTCTTCCATGCGTTTTTTCATATCCGCTATCTGAGCTTGCAATGTTGCGACTTGCTCTGATAGGTTTTTCTTTGCTTCCGCCTCCTCTTTTAATTGTTCCAGGAAGCCATTTTTCTCATCTTCCATTTGTTTGAGCTTTGTGCTAAAACTCAGCCTTTGACACCTCTCTTCCTGTAAGAGTTCCTGCGTGTCTTGCAGCTGCGATTCCAAGATAGAAAAATCTTCCGCAATTTCTCTAGATTTTCTGTCTGCTTGAGAAAGCCGATTTGTAACATTGTCCAACTCAACCTGCAGTCGGTTTGCCTTCTCTGACAGCTTAGCACACAATCGGTCACCTTCTGACACCTTGACTTGCGATTCCAGAAGCTGTGCCTCTACTTTTTCCCTCTTATGTTCACAATCTCCTTTTCCCTGCATAAGAGCCTTCACCTCATTGGCTAGTTTCTGGGAATGAGACTGTAATTCTGCCACACAGGCTTCTTTCTCCTTTAACTGCTGCTGGAAACGTTGGGCTTCACCTTTCCAACTTTCACAGTCTGCACGTAATTCATCTACCACATTGCTCAAAGTGGTGAGCTCATACACAGTACTCAGTAATTTAGCCTCTCTTTCACTTTTCTCGTTGTCGCTGAGAGACAATGTCGCTTTCAGAGCAACATTCTGTTCCTGCGACTCCTGCAGGTCTATTTTTGTAACTTCCAAACACTGAAGACTTTTTTCCAGCTGATTACGCAACTCCAACATATCAGCCATACTTTGCTTCTGCAAAGTCTGAATTTCACTTTCCTTTTCCATGAGGATGGTATCTTTCTCCATTATAGTCTCTCTGCGTTTTTGCAACTCGACCAAAAGAAGAGCAGTGGATTCTTCCCACTGTAACACATGAGACTTGAGTAGTTCATTCATTTCCTGCAAGTTTCTATGCTCCATTTTAAGCAATTCCAAGGCTTGTTCCTTTTCTTCCATTTTCCGTTGCAAGGCATCCAACTCAGCCCTGCACACATACTCGGTTTCCTCCAAACCGATGGCCTCCATTGGCTGCTGGCGTCTCTGTTTCCAGCCTGCCATGCTCTCTTGGTGATCCTTTTGTTGAGCTGCAAAGCTCCGTTGTTTCAGCATCTCCCCCATTTTGGGTTTACTTTTCATCTGAGAACCCTGCGTCTCCAAAGCAGTTTCATTTGCCCCAGTGTTGCTAGGAACAACAACTTTTCTCTTTAGCCGATTCCGTTCAGGCATGGATGGGGCTGGTTCAGACGGCAACATCCCCTCCATCCATAGAATCCGGTCTCTCATTTCATCTATCTTTGCATTTTTCAGGCGTTTGGATCGCCCCATCTTCAATAACTCCACAAATTTTTCACAGTCCAGCAAAAAATTTTCAGACCACTGTCTCTTTAACACATGTAGTTTTTCTCTCTCTTGCAAGATCTCTTTTCCTGCACACACAGTTTGTGCAGTCACTTGCACCAGACACAACAAAGTTCATCAAATAATTTTGAGACCGCTGTCTCTTTAAAACACTTTTTTTTTTTTTTTTTTTTTCTGTCAGGATCTTCTCTCCTGCACACATAGATTGTGCAATCTCATGCACCAGATAAAGTTCATCAAACATTTGCACTTCCTTGCAGGGATCTTCGCTTCTGCCCACTGCATACCTCCACCATATGTGAGGGATTAGCTCGGTGGTAGGCGTGGATGACCCCTTTGGGGGTGCGTTTTCACAGAGAGATAGCCCAAAAGTGCTTGCAAACAACAGGTTTATTCTTCAAACAAGTGCATGCAGCAAAACATCCAAAATAAAATAAAACAAAATAAATCCTTGCCTCTGTGGGCGGCTACCTTCTCACAACTGGAACCTACCTAAGAAGTCTTTCCAACCTACTGTTGGGCCGACACTGCTGATCCTACAGCAGACACTCAAATGTCCATTTGTTTGCTTTTCACACAGCACAAACATTGTCCATTGAACATGTCCCTTTGTTTTCTTTCACACAGCACATGTCCATTTATAACAGGATCCTTTACTCTTCACACTCTTCACATGGAACACTTTGTCTTCTCACCTTTGAGACGTCTTCACTCGTGGTTACCCTCCTTAGCTTCACATCGCTGTAGGGGGTCTTCTCCCATGCTCACCAGCTTGTCGGGAGGCACACATCCGACTGTCCCCCTCTCCCAGCCTACACGGCGACAGGCGGCAGCAGTCCTTCTCCCATGCCCACCAGCTTCGGGAGGTACACGTATGTCTGTCCTCCTCTCCCAGCCTACAAGGCGACAGGAGGCAGCACTCAATAGATTTTCTCTGGACAAATTATAGAGGCCTTGATCTCCTCATTCTGAACAGCTGAAGGCCTTTCAACTTCCTGCTGGCTAGCTCTGTAGCCAACACCCTAAATTAATTAATGGACTTTCTAAGTCAGCTGGAAATGTATCTCCTTCCTGTGACTACATTCCCAGATTTAGCTGACTTCCTGTTACAATATATATATACATATATATACATACACACACACACACACACAGTGTATATATATATATATATATATATATATATACACAGCTGCAAGAAAAAGTATGTGAACCCTTTGGAATGATATGGATTTCTGTACAAATTGGTCATAAAATGTGATCTGATCATCATCTAAGTCACAACAATAGACAATCACAGTCTGCTTAAACTAAAAACACACAAAGAATGAAATGTTGCCATGTTTTTTATTGAACACACCATGTAAACATTCACAGTGCAGGTGGAAAAATGATGTGAACCCCTAGACTAATGACATCTCCAAGAGCTAATTGGAGTGAGATGTCAGCCAACTGGAGTCCAATCAATGAGATGAGATTGGAGGTGTTGGTTACAGCTGCCCTGCCCTAAAAAAACACACACCAGTTCTGGGTTTGCTTTCACAAGAAGAATTGCCTGATGTGAATGATGCCTCGCACAAAAGAGCTCTCAGAAGACCTTCGATTGAGAATTGTTGACTTGCATAAAGCTGGAAAGGGTTATAAAAGTATCTCCAAAAGCCTTGCTGTTCATCAGTCCACGGTAAGACAAATTGTCTATTAATGGAGAAAATTCAGCACTGCTGCTACTCTCCCTAGGAGTGGCCGTCCTATAAAGATGACTGCAAGAGCACAGCGCAGACTGCTCAAAGAGGTGAAGAAGAATCCTAGAGTGTCAGCTAAAGACTTACAAAAGTCACTGGCAAATGCTAATATCCCTGTTAGCGTATCTACAATACATAAAACACTAAACAAGAATGGATTTCATGGGAGGATACCACAGAGGAAGCCACTGCTGTCCAAACAAAACGTTGCTGCAGGTTTACAGTTTGCACAAGAGCACCTGGATGTTCCACAGCAGCACTGGTAAAATATTCTGTGGACAGATGAAACCAAAGTTGAGTTGTTTGGAAGAAACACATAACACTATGTGTGGCGAAAAGGAGGCATAGCACACCAACATCAAAACCTCATTCCCACTGTGAAGTGTGGCGGTGGGGGCATCATGGTTTGGGGCTGCTTTGCTGCGTCAGGGCCTGGACGGATTGCTATCATCGAAGGAAAAATAAATTCCCAAGTTTATCAAGACATTTTGCAGGAGAACTTAAGGCCATCTGTCTACCAGCTGAAGCTCAACAGAAGATGGGTGTTGCAACAGGACAATGACCCAAAGCATAGAAGTAACTCAACAACAGAATAGCTTAAACAGAAGAAAATACGCCTTTTGAAGTGGCCCAGTCAGAGTCCTGACCTCAACCCGATTATGATGCTGTGGCATGACCTCAAGAAAGCAATTCACACCAGACATCCCAAGAATATTGCTGAACTGAAACAGTTCTGTAAAGAGGAATGGTCAAGAATTACTCCTGACCGTTGTGCACGTCTGATCTGCAACTACAGGAAACATTTGGTTGAAGTTATTGCTGCCAAAGGAAGTTCAACCAGTTATTAAATCCAAGGGTTCACATACTTTTTCCACCTGCACTGTGAATGTTTCCATGGTGTGGTGTGTTCAATAAAAACATGGCAACATTTCATTCTTTGTGTGTTATTAGTTTAAGCAGACTGTGATTGTCTATTGTTGTGACTTAAGCCCCGTACACACGCAGCGATTGTTGGCCGACCGATCAGCCGTCTTTTGTCCAGTGTTGTTGTGTCGGTTGAAATGTGCTCTAGACTGCACACGAATTTTGTCGGCCAATAACAACCAACTGCAGAAGTGATGTCATGTTCTGGTCTACTTTTCGTGTGTTTTTTCTTCACTGAGCATGCCCAGTCTTGATCATCTGATTTTTGTCGGCCGAAATCTGTACTGACTGAGGTACAATCGCCCATTCTGCTGACGGCCAACAAAAATTTTATAGCCTGCACACCAGATTTTGTTCAGCCGAAAAGTCGCAGTCGGTTGTCGGAAGCATCATACGAACAAGCCGATAATCGGCCGATCGGGCGGCGGCCGAAAATTCACGGCCAACAATCGGTACGTGTGTACGGGCCTTTAGATGATGATCAGATCACATTTTATGACCAATTTGTGCAGAAATCCATATCATTCCAAAGGGTTCACATACTTTTTCTTGCAGCTGTATATATATATATATAAAGTTTGGAGACACGTTCTCATTAAAAGAGTTTTCTTTATTTTCATGAGTAACACTTCAAGAGGTAGTCACCTGAAATGGTCTTCACTTCACAGGTGTGCCCTGTCAGGTTTAATAAGTGTTATAATTTGCCTTATAAATGGGGTTGGGACCATCAGTTGTGTTGTGCAGAAGTCAGGTGGATACACAGCTGATAGTCCTACTGAATAGACTGTTAGAATTTGTATTATGGCAAGAAAAAAGCAGCTAAATACAGGAAAACGAGTGGCCATCATTACTTTAAGTAATTAAGGTCAGTGAAAAATTGGGAAAACTTTAAAAAGTGTCCCCAAGTGCAGCCACAAAAACCATCAAGCGCTACAAAGAAACTGGCTCACATGCGGACCGCCCCAGGAAAGGAAGACCAAGAGTCACCTCTGCTGCGGAGGATAAGTTCATCCGAGTCACCAGCCTCAGAAATCGCAGGTTAACAGCAGCTCTGATTAGAGACCAGGTCAATGGCACACGGAGTTCTAGCAGCAGACACATCCCTAGAACAACTGTTAAGAGGAGACTGTGTGAATCAGGCCTTCATGGTAGAATATCTGCTAGGAAACCACTGCTAAATAAAGGCAACAAGCAGAAGAGACTTGTTTGGGCTAAAGAACACAAGGAATGGACATTAGACCAGTGGAAATCTGTGCTCTGGTCTGATGAGTCCAAATTTGAGATCTTTGGTTCCAACCACCGTGTCTTAGTGTGACGCAGAAAAGGTGAACGGATGGACTCTACATGCCTGGTTCCCACCGTGAAGCATGGAGGAGGAGGTGTGATGGTGTGGGGGTGCATTGCTGGTGACACTGTTGGGGATTTATTCAAAAGTGAAGGCATACTGAACCAGCATGGCTACCACAGCATCTTGGAGCGGCATGCTATTCCATCAGGTTTGCGTTTAGTTGGACCCTCATTTATTTTTCAAAGGGACAATGACCCCAAACATACCTCCAGGCTGTGTAAGGGCTATTTGACCAAGAAGGAGAGTGATAGGGTGCTGCGCCAGATGACCTGGCCTCTACAGTCACCTGACCTGAACCCAATCAAGATGGTTTGGGGTGAGCTGGAACGCAGAGTGAAGGCAAAAGGGCCAACAAGTGCTAAGCATCTCTGGGAACTCCTTCAAGACAGTTGGAAGACAATTTCAGGTGACTACCTCTTGAAGTGTAAAGCCCCATACACACGTGCAGATTGTCGGCCGAACGATCGGCCGTCTTTTGTCCCCAAGAGGTAGTCAACTGAAATTGTCTTCCAACTGTCTTGAAGGAGTTCCCGGGGACAAAAGATATATATATATATATATATATATATATATATATATATATATATATATATATATTGTTTGGAGGTTCTAAGTAGTTTTCTAGGAAAAAATACTGATTTTAACTTGTGAACAACATGTGTCAATAATGGGTTCGGTCCTTAAGTGGTTAATAAATCCATGCTGATTACTACTAGTGATACTATTATTATCAGAAAATTTTTGGATATGGTCCCTTATCATTCCCTCCAACAGTTTACAAACTCTTGATGTTACGGTAGGCTAACTGGCCTGTAGTTTCCAGGTATGTATCTTGACCCATTCTTGAATATTGGTCAATAGCAGTCTAGCAATAACCTGGCTGACTTCTTTGAGGACTCTTGGTTGTAAGCCATCTGGTCCTGGTGATTTGTTCACATTAGGTTTTTCTAGTCTTTTTAGACTTCTGTTAGCCACAAGGGTACACTCCCTGCTGTGTTGCTAACAATACAGTCTTGTCAATTATACCCCTCGTTTTCCATAATAAAAACTGAGGAGAAGAATGTGTAGCACCCTACAGGTAGGCGCTAGGTAAAGATATAGTGGGCCCTGTCTGCCTAACAGCGGGGCTGTGATTTAATAGTCAGGGTGTCATGGTTTTCAGGTGTGCCTGCTGAAGGGGGAGTCTCCCCACTGGCTCCTGTGAGAGGCTTATCATAGGGCGGGGGAGGAAACCCAATCAGGGGACACATCCAGGCTTGTAACTACCCCAGGAGGTGGATTATGCCGCAAAGGATTCTGGGAGTGGGTATAAGTTTGGGGGTGGCACATGACACAATGTCTTTGGTGGGAGCAGAGTCCCAGGAAGGAGAGTGCGGCTGTCTCTCCTCCTGTCTGAGGAAGGTGGATGTCTCGGGGGGTCGCCTGGGTGTCCAGAGCGTGCTGAGTGAGCTGAGGGGATCGGATATGCCGAGAGCCTGCGTATAGAGAGAGGGGTCCAGTCCCAGGAAAGCCTACACAGGTCGTGAGTTCTGAGGATTGCCCCTGGGGGTCTGCCTGAAGTTAGAGGGGACCACTCCGGAAGAGGTTCTGGGATCCAGTGCCAGCTAGTTCTAAAGGGGGTACCTAGGTTGAGGACCCTGAAGCTGCAGAGGGGGTACATAGTCAGTGGACCCTGAAGAGTTCACATCAAAGAGGGCACCTGCAGTTGGGGCCCTGAACGGTACAGAGTGTGTCAGTTGCAAGTACAGCTATACAGAGTTCTACTTCATACTACCTCATGCTAGTCAAGCGGGAGGACAGTATTCAGTGACTTCTACAGCACAACAGTGTCAGGAGTTCTACAGTTCTCAGTCCTGGATCTTCTGGACTAATAGTTGAGGATTCAGCACTTCTGTATTCTACAGGATGTTTACAGCGTTAGTGAGCATTGGCTGGCGCCGGCTAGCGCCGGCTGGCGTCAAGGAAGCGCCAGTGGACATTTTTCAGAAGTAAAATCACACATGTAATAAGTTCAAGCCTCAAGGAGTATCCCACTCATTCCCTTCTCCCATCCCCTTTAAATCAAATAAAAAACACAAACAAAGATGCCTGAGTTGTCGCTGCTTCAGTTGACACACCCAGGGTCACAGCTCACATGGGCTGGAGAAAGTACCGGTACTAATGGCAGACCCACATCAGGCCACAGGCCTGGAAACCTTGCTACAAATGTATTTAATACAGTTGCCTTCTCCTTGTCATTTGTAACTAGGGATGGGCCGAAAAACGCCCTGTTCGGTTTGCACCAGAACATCGTGAACGGGGAAAAAGTTTTTTAAAACATTCAAACTACATTAAAGTCTATGGGACTCGAACCTGAAAAATCAAAAGTCCTCATTATTGCCCACAAAAGTGTATGGGAGTCCAGGTACTGCCCTGGGGGACATGTGCCAATGCAAACATTTTTTTTTAAAACAATCGTTTTTAAAGAAGCAATGATTTGAATTATGCTTAATGTGAAACAATAAAAACGAAAAATTCCTTTCAATATCATGCTTGGGGGGGTCCCCTTAATGTGCCTGTAAAGTAGGGAATTTGTACAATGTATGTAGCCTACTGCATCAATGCTGACATTTCTAAAGGAAAAAATGTAATTTAAACTTGCTAGCGGCTGTAATGTATTGTTGGCTCCCGGCAATACAGATAAGAAAAAAGAAAAAAATGGCATAGCCCCCCCCCCCCCCAATCCCTTCGGGTCTGGTATGGATTTGGATCTGGTATGCCAAAATTATAAAAATAAATGCGCAGGGCACAGGAATGAGCCCTGCTGTAAAAAAAAATTAGATACAAAATTCAAACCACATGTACTTGTTATACAGGTGCAGAAAAATTGGACCTTGGTTGTTAGTGGTGACTGAAGACTGTAACCCCTCGCACTTACTCTTTCTGGTTGCAGGAATGGACCCTGCTGTTAAAAATTTGATACAAAATTCAAATTGCATATACTTGTCATACAGGTGCAGAAAAATTGGGCCTTGGTTTTTGGTGGTGCCTGAACACCCCAAACCCTCGCACTTAGTCTTGCTGGGCGCAGGAACGGGCCCTGCTGTTAAAAATTCCACATTAAATTGAAATTGCATGTACTTGTCATACAGGTGCAGAAAAATTGGGCCTTGGGTGTTGGTGGTGCCTGAACACCACAACCCCTCGCTGTTACTCTTGCTGGTCGCAGGAATGAGCCCTGCTGTTAAAAATGACATACAATGTTGAAATTGCATGTACTTATCATACAGGTGCAGAAAAATTTGGCCTTGGTAGTGCCTGAACACCGCAACCCCTTGCACTTACTCTTGCTGGGTGCAGGAACTGGCCCTACTGTTAAAAACTCCATACAAAATTCAAATCACATGTACTTGTCATACAGGTGCAGAAAAATTGGGCCTTTGGTGTTGTGGTGCCTGAACACCACAACCCCTCGCAGTTATTCTTGCTTGGCCCAGGAACAGGCCCTGCTTTAAAGAAGGAGATACAAAATTGAAATTGCATGCACCTGTCACACAAGTGCAGAAAAATTAGGCCTTGGGTGTTGATGGTGCCCTAAACCAAAAACATTGGAAGCTAGCATAATCAAGATTGAGGAATAGGAATAGGCAGCATATGCAGTCTTCAAGGGATGGCAAAACCCTAGCAAATTCAATCAGTTACATCAGCATCAGGGGTTTTATAGCTGCTGTTGATCCAGGACTGATTCATTTTGATAAAAGTCAGCTGATCAACAAAGTATGTGGACAGACGCACTCTTTTGTCCGTCACAAAACCTCTAGCAGCACTAAATGTCCATTCAGAAAGCACACTGGAAGCCGGACTGGACTGGACAGTAGCTAAACTGCATATTGACCAGTGGTCCATCCTCAAGACCCAGTAACCCAGTGGATGCTCAGTTTGAAAGGTCTCCAAGTCTGCTCTTGCCCCTAGATAATCCTGCACCATATGATGGAGACGCTGATGTTGGTTGCTTAAACCTAACAGCCCTGGGTTCTGAGGACTAAAGAATTGTTTAAAGGCATCGGTCAGCCGGCCACCTTCTCCACCATTCCTCCTTTGGCTGATCGAAGCCTCAGAAACACGTCCAGAAAATGGTAACCTCCCAGTGTCTGGAAAGGTGTTACACAAATAATTGTTCAAGGTGTCCTCAAGATGTTTCATCCTCTGCTCCCTCTGCAAAGGCAGGATGAGCTCTGCAACTTTACCCTTGTAACATGGATCAAGAAGGGTTGCCAACCAATAATAATCTCTCTCCTTGATACCACAAATCTTCTGGTCCTTTCACAGACTTTGCAGAATCAGGCAGCCCATGCAGCATAAGTTTGAGGAGGCATGAGCTTCTGAGTCCTCTGGGTCACTAAGGATCTAAGGATGACATTGTCAGGAGCAACCTTTCCCAAGCCACGTACAACTCCTTGGGGTTCTGGGGAATGAAAACTATCCCTTGAAGACTGCTGTATGTTATCCTCTACATCCATGCTGCTACAATCCTCATCCTCCTCTTCCTCCTGTGTGTTTTGTGGCCCTGCAGAAATGATATCTGCATAAAGGGGGCCTTGTGAGGAAAGGAAGTCCTCCTCTTCCTCCCGCTGTTCTGCCTCAAGTGCCCTGTCCATGATTGCAGAAAGCGTGTGCTCCAGCAGGAGACTAGAGGTGTCACTGATGCATGCATTGTCATGGCTCACCATCCTTGTGGCCTCCTCAAATTGTGACAGGACAGTGCATGCATCCTTTATCAGCAGCCACTGGTGTGGCGAAAAGAAGCCAAGCCCCCTTAGCCTGTCCTTGTGCCATACTCACACAGGTACTCATTGATGGCCCTCTGCTGTGTGTGCAGCCACTGCAGCATTGCCAAACTTGAGTTCCACCTGGTGGGCATGTCACAAATGAGGCGGTTGGTTGGCAGGTTGAATTTCCATTCACTGAAATTCAACTGGCATTGTATGACCGCCGGAAATGGCCACAAACTTTTCTGGCCTGCCTCAGAAGATCTTGTAAGCCCGGGTACCTGTTCAAGAAATGATGCACCACCAAAATCAGGACATGTGCCAAGCATTGAACATGTGTCAAGAGAAGGTTGGTGCCATTGTCGCATACAACCATTCCTGGCTCAAGCTGCCGTGGCGTCAACCACCTCTGCGCCTGCCCCTGCAGAGCTGACAAAATATCTGCCCCAGTGTGGCTCCTGTCCCCTAGATAGACCAACTGAAGCACTGCATGGCATCTTTTAGCTTGACTGCTTGCTAGCCCCTTGAACGCTTAGGGAGCACTGCTGCTTCAGAGGACAAGTCAGCAGAAGAGGACATAGAGCAAGAAGAAGAGGTGGAGGGGTGGAGTATACAGATGTGGCAGAATCAGCACCAACTTTTTGGAGGCATGGTGGCAGAACAAGTTCCAGCACTGAACCCTGTCCTGCATTCTTCCCAGCTGCCATCAGAATTACCCAGTGCACCATGAAGGAAATGTAACGTCCCTGTCCATGCCTGCTGGACCAAGAGTCAGCAGTATTATGAACCTTTCCGCTGACTGGTCTGTCCAACGAGGCCAAAACACTACCTTCCACATGATGGTAGAAAGCTGGAATGGCCTTACGTGAAATGCAATGTATTTTTGTAACCTGCCACTGTGGTACAGCACATTACACAAACTCACGAAAGGGGGCAGAATCTACCAGATGAAAAGGCAGCAGTTGTAGTGCTAGCAATTTGGCCAAGCTAGCATTTAGACGCTGAGCGTGTGGATGGCTTGGACAGTATTTTTTTTTACAGTTCAGCAACTGGGTTAGCGAAATTTGCCTGGCGGTGAAATCAACAGGTGGTGTACTGCTAGCAGAATGGGTGAAAGTATCTGTGGCACCCATTGCTATACCATCATCCCTCTCAGTGCAGGTTTTTGAGAAGACATGAGTATAGTAGAGATCCCAGATGAGGAGCAAGGAGAAGTCTCCTTTTTTTTATGATGTTGGTCTTTCACGTGCTGTTGCCAAGGGACTGCATGGCAGTTCATCATATGTCTTGTCAAGCATGTGGTGCCCAAGTGGCTGGTGTTCTGACCATGCTTGATCCGCTTCAGACAGATTGCAAACAGCAACGCTGCGGTCTACTGCACATGTTTTGAAAAAAGCCCACACCAATGAACTTTTGGAAGTCAGCGGAGAGTTAGCAGCACCCTGCACCCGTGGAGCTCTGTGGTGTGATGCAATAGGGTGGCTGCCCTTAAGGTGGCCCCTGGAGCACATCCTGCCTCATTGGAGTTGTGCTACCGCCTCCTCCTCCTCACTTTCGTCCTCTATTCTCTCAGGCACCAAAGTACATTCAGTTACCTCATTATCCCCTCCCTCCACATCACTGACAAATTCAGGAGTATGCTGCAGCTGTGGGGACATGATTGCTAGTTTCTTGTCCATCATTGTCACCCCCTCTCTCTAGGCTCACCTTATTCCCTTCCTCAACCTGGGAACCAACATCGGAGCATTTAAATTGCTGTGCATCCTCCAGCATCATGTAACTGACACTATGATCAAATAGTTCAGGTGACTCCTCTGTGCATGATTGTGAGGCTACAGAAGGAGTAGCTGTGGACAAGGAGCCTGTGGAATGGGCTGCTTTGGCAGCTGGGGTGGAAGGCAAACTAATATAAGCCAGGGTGGCAGAGGATAATGAGAACGGATTAGTAATCCACTCCACCATTTCTTCTGCATGTTGTGGTTCAATAACACGGCCAGCACCTGAAAAAAAGGACAAGCGTGTCCCGCCTGCGCAGGATGCACCATGTCCATGATTGCCACTTTTCCCTGTGGACACAGCAGCTACTTGCCCTCTTTTAGTGTCCTGAAAGCGTCTGCCTCTCCTTGTTGGCCTTTCAGACATGATGTGGATTTTGGGGAGGGGGGTTTATAACTGTTTATTATAGAACGTGGGATTGAAATATGATGCTTGGGTAGAATACTTTTATGCTTGGTGCATTATAAACCATTTTATCATATATATTATTATAATAAAACCAAAAAAAAAGAAAACCCCTGCTGAAGCAGCAGGAATAGGCATCAGAGCAGTTTAGAGGGGTGACAGTTAGGAGGGGTAGAAGGGGACAAGGCAAGGAGGCTGATCCTGGGCTGGAGCACCCCAATAGATACGCCCCGTTGTGTGATGTTGGGGAAACCAGTCAGGGACCAGCATTGCTGGAGCAGAGTGACGCCCCTAGCTGCCAGGGGAAGAACTCCTCCAGTGAGGCCGGGAGAAAGGGAAAGGAAAGACAGGTGCTGGTGGTAGGGGACTCAATTATTAGAAGGACAGACAGTGTAATCTGTGACAAAGACCGTGTGTGCCGAACAGTCTGTTGTTTGCCGGGCGCTCGGGTTCGGCACATCGCGGATCGGGTGGAGAGATTACTGGGTGGGGCTGGGGAAGACCCAGCTGTCATGGTACACGTGGGTACCAATGACATAGGCAGAGGAAGACAGAGAGTCCTAAACGATTTCAGGGACTTAGGCGCTAAGTTGAGGACTAGGACCTCCAAGGTAGTATTTTCTGAAATACTACCTGTACCTCGAGCCACACCAGAGAGGCAGCGGGAGATTAGGGAAGTTAACGAGTGGCTGAGGAGCTGGTGTAGTAAGGAGGGTTTCGGGTTCCTGGAGAACTGGGCCGACTTCTCAGTCGGTCACCGGCTCTTTGGTAGGGACGGATTGCACCTAAATGGGGTGGGTGCAGCCGTACTGGGTGAGAGGATGGCCAAAAAGTTAGAGGGGCTTTTAAACTAGGGAATGGGGGGGAGGGTACAGATGTAGAATTAGCCAGTGGAAAGCAAGTTTCAGAGGGCAGAAATGGGGGCATTAGCGGTAGGGTGTTCGGAGCTCCTAAACCCAGGGTGGCTATGGGGAAAAATCAAGAGAGCAGCCTAAAAACATCAAACGAGGATAAATGTAACCGATCAAAATTACGAGGCTTGTATACCAATGCCAGAAGCCTGGCCAACAAGATGGGAGAGCTGGAGCTGCTGATGTTTGAGGAGGACTTAGATTTTGTGGGGATAACTGAGACTTGGTTCGACAGCTCTCATGACTGGATGGCGACCATTCAGGGGTATTCCCTTCATCGCAGGGATAGAGAGGGTAAAAAAGGGGGAGGGGTATGTCTGTATATTAAGAACAGTATACTGGTAAATATGAGGGATGATATTAATAATGGAGCTATGGACGAGGCAGAATCCCTATGGGTAGAGCTTCAAAGGGAAGGAACGGTGGGGAAGGTAATATTGGGCGTATGCTATAGGCCCCCCAACCAGAGGGAGGAGGGTGAGGCGGACCTCATGTTACAGATAGGATTGGCAGCAAGGATGGGAAATGTCATTGTAATGGGGGACTTTAATTATCCTGATATAGACTGGGCAGAAGGAACTGCGCACTCAGCCAAGGCTCGGCAGTTCCTAAATGTTTTGCAGGACAATTTCATGGGTCAGAAGGTGAATGCACCGACAAGAAACAATGCGGTACTTGACCTACTGATTACCAACAATACAGACCTGCTCACGGATATAGAAATACGGGACAACTTAGGGAACAGTGACCATAGGTCAATTGGTTTCAGTATTAATTACAGTAATAGGAAACACAAAGGTAATATAAGGACACTGAATTTCAAAAGAGCCAATTTCCCTAAACTGTGCTCGCTGCTAGAAAATATCAAATGGGATAGAACCCTGGGAACAAAGAACACGGAGGAAAAATGGGAGTGCTTCAAGAGCATACTTAACAAAGGGGTGGGCCAGTGCATTCCAAAGGGAAATAAATTTAAAAGAGCAAAACTAAACCCTGGGTGGCTAAACTCCAACATAAAAATGTATATTAGAGCTAAAGGAAAGGCCTTCAAAAAATACAAGACTGAGGGGTCATTGGCAGCATTTAAGCATTAGTGTAATAAGAAATGTAAAGACGAAATCAGGGCGGCTAAAATAGAATACGAGAGACATATAGCGGAGGAGAGTAAAAAGAACCCCAAGAAGTTCTTTAAGTATATAAACAGTAAGAAAGCGAGGTCAGAACACATTGGCCCCATAAAAGATGATAAAGGAAAAATGGCCACAGAGGACAGAGAAAAGGCGGAAGTGTTAAATAATTTCTTTTCTTCAGTCTTCACAAAGGAATCGGGGGGCTACACGAACCTTGCTTGTAAGGCCGAACTAAATAATACACCTCAGGAAGTGCCGCCATGGCTAACAGAGGATAGACTTAGAGCTAAACTAGAGAAACTTAACATAAATAAATCCCCGGGACCGGATGGCTTGCACCCGAGGGTTCTTAATGAGCTCAGCCAGGTGATTGCCAGACCATTATTCTTGATCTTTAAGGACAGTTTACAGACGGGTATGGTGCCAGCTGATTGGAAAAAAGCCAACGTGGTACCAATATTTAAAAAGGGGCCGAGATATATCCCGGGTAACTATAGGCCGGTCAGCCTAACATCAGTAGTCTGCAAAATTTTGGAGGGGATGATGAAGGTTGAACTGGATGGACTGATGTCTTTTTTCAACCTCACTAACTATGTAACTATGTAACTATGTAACTATGTAAGATGCACAAGGGGGAAGGCAATTATGCCCTATCTAAAATTACTGCTGGTGCGCAACCAAAAAAAAAAAACAGCCACTTCTGGAGCAAAAGGAAAACTGGCTGCATGGGCTGATATATAATGCATGAGTTGATATATACTGCACTGCTGATATATCTATACTGCACTGGCTGATACATACTGCACGGGCTAATATACTCTATAATGCATGGGCTGATATATACTGCACTGCTGATATATCTATACTGCACTGGTTGATATCTCTATACTGCACAGGCTGATATATACAGTCAGGTCCATTAATATCAGGACATCGACACAATTCTAATCTTTTTGGCTCTATACACCACCACAGTGCACTTGAAATGAAACAAACAAAATGTGCTTTAATTGCAGACTTGCAGCTTTAATTTTAGGGTATTTACATCCAAATCAGGTGAAAGGTGTAGGAATTACAACAGTTTGTATATGTGCCTCCCGCTTTTTAAGGGACCAAAAGTAATGGGACAATTGGCTGTTCAGCTGTTCAATGGCCAGGTGTGTGTTATTCCCTCATTATCCCATTTACAAGGAGCAGATAAAAGGTCCAGAGTTCATTTCAAGTATGCTATTTGCATTTGGAATCTGTTGCTGTCAACTCTCAATATGAGATCCAAAGAGCTGTCACTATCAGTGAAGCAAGCCATCATTAGGCTGAAAAAACAAAACAAACCCATCAGAGAAATAGCAAAAACATTAGGTGTTGCCAAATCAACTGTTTGGAACATCCTTAAAAAGAAAGAACGCACCGGTGAGCTCAGCAACACCAAAAGACCCGGAAGACCACGGAAAACAACTGTGGTGAATGACAGAAGAATTCTTTCCCTGGTGAAGAAAACACCCTTCACAACAGTTGGCCAGATCAAGAACACTCTCCAGGAGGTACGTGTATGTGTGTCAAAGTCAACAGTCAAGAGAAGTCTTCACCAGAGTGAATACAGACGATTCACCACAAGATGTAAACCATTGGTGAGCCTCAAAAACAGGAAGGCCAGATTAGAGTTTGCCAAACAACATCTAAAAAAGCCTTCACAGTTCTGGAACAACATCCTATGGACAGATGAGACCAATATCAACTTGTACCAGAGTGATGGGAAGAGAAGAGTATGGAGAAGGAAAGGAACTGCTCATGATCCAAAGCATACCAACTCATCAGTGAAGCATGGTGGTGGTAGTGTCATGGCATGGGCATGTATGGCTGCCAATGGAACTGATTGATGAAATCAGTGCTAACAAAAGCAGCAGGATGAATTTTGAAGTGTTTCGGGCAATATTATCTGCTCATATTCAGCCAAATGCTTCAGAACTCATTGGACGGTGCTTCACAGTGCAGATGGACAATGACCCGAAGCATACTGCAAAAGCAACCAAAGAGTTTTTTAAGGGAAAGAAGTGGAATGTTATGCAATGGCCAAGTCAATCACCTGACCTGAATCCGATTGAGCATGCATTTCACTTGCTGAAGACAAAACTGAAGGGAAAATGCCCCAAGAACAAGCAGGAACTGAAGGCAGTTGCAGTAGAGGCCTGGCAGAGCATCACCAGGGATGAAACCCAGCATCTGGTGATGTCTATGCTTTCCAGACTTCAGGCTGTAATTGACTGCAAAGGATTTGCAACCAAGTATTAAAAAGTGAAAGTTTGATTTATGATTGTTAATCTGTCCCATTACTTTTGGTCCCTTAAAAAGTGGGAGGCACATATACAAACAGGTTGTAATTCCTACACCGTTCACCTGATATGGATGTAAATACCCTCAAATTAAATCTGAAAGTCTGCAGTTAAAGCACATCTTGTTTGTTTCATTTCTTTTTTTTTTTTTTCAAATACTACTTTATTCGGGAGCCAAATATACAAAAACATGAACAATACATCAAAAAAAATAACTCACAGGAATTGATAATGGTAAAATTCAGAATCCTATATCACATAACTTCTACAGCAAATTACATGATTACATTACTTTTCTCATCTTTCGCATTTCCCTCCAAATCAAACCTATTCCTCTCTTATTCAGAAATTACCATTCCCTTCATCCTTTATTTATAGCATCCCTTTTTTTTCTTTATTTATAAAATCAAATAAATCCCCACACATAAACATACAAAAAAAAAAAAAAAAGAAAAAAAAAAACTCTCAGAGATGGACGGTGTCTTCCTCCATATCTACCCCATCATACTTTTATGGACTTCGTCCATTTACTAGAAGTTGTCTCCCCTCTTCTGAGGCAACAAAGAAATTCCATGCATTCCAGATTTTCTTATAATGTACCTGTTTATATTGTGAAGATAGAACTAAATCCTCCATCTTATTAATACTTTCTACTTTTCGTACCCAATCCGACACTGATGGAGCCTGTGCTTTCTTCCAATACAATGGGATGCATGCTTTTGCGGTGTTTAACATGTAAGGCACAATAGACTTCTCATAGGTTCTAGCCGGGATCTCTGAGATATGGAGAAGGAGAAGGGACGGGTCCTCCCCAATCCTTTAACTTATAAATTTCTGAATTATCGAACCTACCCCCGACCAAAACAGTTTTATGTCAGGGCATGTCCAAAAGATATGAAGGAGTGTACCCTTCTCCCTCCCACTCCTCCAGCATCTATCTGACTCTCGTGGATACCATCCGTGTAACTTCTCTGGCGTATTATACCATCTAGTTAAGATCTTGTTGTTTGTTTCCTGGCTCTTATTACATCTTAACGGTTTGAAAACAAACCTGAAGACCCTCTAGGTCTGCTCTTGCGTAAACTATTGATTCAGGTCTATTTTCTATTTCTCCACCCACGTTAGATTTGGTTGTTCCACCGGGGTAGTCAGTAGTCTATACGCAAATGATAGAGTACGTGTTATACTTCCCGGTTCTTCACAATATTTTTTAAAGTTTGTTAACGGCCTTGCAAAACGCTCAGGATTACCAATTGAGGCTAGGAAATGATGTAACTGAGTTGCTTGCCAAAAAGGAAGTTTATATGGACCATTTTCATCTATTAAACTAGTAATCGAGGGCCACTTCTTCTGTGGCAGGAAAGCTATTGCTTGTTCTTGCCCTGTTCCCCTTAATTCATTAAAGCCTGGAACATCTAAGCCTGGAATAAATTGTGGGTTTCCCAGTATTGGAAATAGCGGTGACTCCAGTGTTGTCAACTCTTGTAAGCTCTATTGGATACTTATGTGTAATGTATTGCCTATTAATGGATGTAGTTTCAAAATCCTAGGTAAGGACTGGTAACCCCACATTGCCCTCTTTAAAATTACAGTGTCTGTGCCTGTTCAATTTGTGTCCACAGTTTTGTCTCAGAGTGGTGCCACCAGTCCATTACTCTACTTAGATGTAAAGCATGATAATACTTACGCACGTCTGGGAGTGCAAGACCTCCCATTAGTTTTGGTAATATAAGGCTGCTACGTGCTATTCGCAGTCTTTTATGTGCCCAAATATATTTAACAAAAAAAAATTATTCTGGATTTTAAATCGGCAACACACTCATAAGGTATAAGTATTTTGGGAGAATGCTCATTTTTAGCAGATTGCATCTGCCAAACCGGGATTGTAATCCTCCATGCCATTGTTCCAGTAATTTTTTAGTTTCTGTGATCAATGGAGGGAAGTTGAGCTCATACACCTGAGATAAATCTGCAGGTATAGAAGTCCCCAGATACCTCACCGCCAATATGTTCCAACAAAAATTAAAGTTAGCTTTTAGGATAGTCATATGCCCTTCTGGAATGCCTACTCCCATTGCTTCTGATTTCCCATAGTTTATCTTAAGATTTGATAAGGCTCCAAACTGATTAAATTCCTTCAGTAAATTCGGCAGTGAGATATCCGGGTTTGTCAAAGAAAACAATAAATCATCCGCAAATGCTGCAATTTTATACTGCTCTTTTCCTAGCATTATTCCTTGGATGTCTAGGTTTAAGCAAATTATGCATTAAAAAGGTTCTAAAGATAAAGCAAAAGGTAGGGGGGATAATGGGAATCCCTGCCTCGTCCCATTCTTTAAAAAGAAGGGATCTACAGCACACCGTTGGCCTTTACTCTAGCCGTTGGATTCAAATAAACCTTAGCTATTTTACCCATCATTGAGTCTCCTATACCAATATATTTGAGTACCGAAAACATAAAGGCCCAATTGACACGGTCAAATGCCTTTTCTGCATCGGTACTCAATATAATACAGGGGTCTCAGACATCTTGGCTACATGAATCAGATTAAGCACTCTCGTGGTGTTGTCTCTTGCCTCTCTAGCTGGCATAAACCCTACTTGATCTAAATGTATTATATTTGAAAGGCATTTGGCTAATCTTGTTGCTAGAATTTTAGTGAATATTTTCAAGGTATCTCCAAACCTCTCCAAACCTCTCCTATACGGAGGCCCAAATCCCTAGAGAAGTCCCGTAGAGCTTTTTTTTTTTTAACTCCCCTATAGGAGCTTCATATATCTATATGTCCTCAGGAATTGGAACCAGGCTATCCTCTGTATTATCTGAACGGCAGAGTATTATCAGTTCACCTCCCAGAGTATTCTCTTTGCTACATATACAGTTCAGATACCCCCCTTCAATGTCCCCCAGCTTCATAGCCTCATGTTGTCCTTGATGCTCCTAATTCCACTGACTCTAGGCAGAGATGGATTCCTCCAGATTCTCACCTGGGGCTGCTAGGGGAGGACTTTCTGGGCATCAGCAGCTGTCGGTAGATGAAATGTATCCCTCCACCTGCTTTCCGTGACAGTGTCCCGCCATGTACGTTCTTCTCCGCCCTCTGCAGCCAAGCACCACCTTGCAGTCAGCATGCCATGTCCAATCCACAGGCAGGGGTATGGGCTTTGGCGTCTATCGCTCCAGGGCAGGAGGGAAGGAGGAAGCTACGAGTGAGCCTCTCGGAGCGTGTCCTCACATGACCACTTCTGACCACGCCCCCATCGTTTGTTTCATTTCAAATCCATTGTGGTGGTGTATAGAGACAAAAAGATTAGAATTGTGTCGATGTCCCAATATTTATGGACCTGACTGTACTTTACTGGCTTATCCATAATGCACGGGCTGATATTTACTGCACTGTTGATATATCTATACTGCAATGGTTAATATATCTATTCTGCACTTGCTGATATATAATGCACGGCCTTACCAGATTTGCTGTTTGGAGGCTGAAGAGTGGGACATTTGAGTGGAGAGTGATATTAAGGGGAGTGGTTAATTGGTCACAGGTGCTTCAGGTGCTATATACATTTCTGCTGGACTCATTTGAGCTTGCTCATCCTTGATCTTGCCACCTTTTTGCTTGCTGGATCTCTGAGCAAGTGGAACTTGACTAAGTGGTGAGTTAAAAACCAGAGTTTAAAACAGAAGATTTGAACAGGAGTTTTCAGACCTGTAACATCTGAAATTTTCTGTTAGTTGTATTTTTGTTGTAACCGGGAAAATGGGTGCTAGCAAGATTGAAGGTTTTGTGCAGGGCACAGTGTGCCGCATGTATACAATAATGGAGCAACCGCTCCAGGATGGATACCGATGCGACAGATGTGAGAAGGCTGTCCTTCTTAAAGCTCGCATTAGAGATCTGGAGGAGCAAATTGCAACACTGGGCAGAACTGACAACCTTGAAAGGGGTCCTCCGCTCGCTGAGCAGGTGGCTAGTGGGTTTAATGGGGAGGGAGGAGGGGTAAGTCAGGTTTATCAGGTAGGAAGATGGGTTAATACAGTCAGAGGGAGTGGTAGGGGCTCACAGAAAAGGAAGGCCAGACCTGGGTTTGAGCACCCTAACAGATTTGCCATGTTAGGGGAAGATGTGGGGGTGGCAAGCTCAGAGGTGGCAGCCCTAGATGTCACTGCTATCCCTAACAGCCGGGAGAGCAGTCAGTCTAGTAGAGGTGGTGAGGGGACTGTAGGTAGGCCTAGACAGTTGGTGGTAATTGGGGATTTTATAATCAGAAGGACTGATAGAATAGTTTGTCGCCAGGATCATCTCAACCGAATGGTTTGCTATCTCCCTGGTGCCAGGGTTCAGCATGTGGTGGACCGGGTTGATAAATTACTGGGAGGGTCTAGGCATGAACCAGCTGTCTTGGTCCACATTGGAACCAATGACCGAATATATAGAATTTATCTTTGGGGTGTTAGTCACACTTGAAGTCGCTGCTTTCATATAATTTTTGTTGGATTAGCGCAGTTGTTTCTTTTAATTTTAGAATATATGGAAGGTGGAGGCTCCTTAAGAACCAATTTAAAGAACTAGGCTGCAAGTTGAAGGGAAGGACCTCCAAGGTGATATTCTCTGAAATATTGCCTGTGCCATGCACAACACAGGAAAGGCAGGGGGAGATTAGAAAGCTGAATGCATGGCTAAAGACCTGGTGTAAGAAGGAGGGATTTGGGTTTTTAGAGCACTGGGCTCATTTTTCATTGGGGTGCAACCTATATGCTAAAGATGGTTTGCACCTAAATGGAAGGGGGTCTTTTGTGCTAGGGGAGAGGTTTATGGGAAAGCTGGAGGAGTTTTTAAACTAGGATTGAGGGGGGAGGGTGAATTCGATTATAATGGGGCAGACAGGTCAGACAGAGGTCAGCCCCTATTGCTGGTTGGATTGGGGAATGATGGGGGGGGAGAGTTATGACAGAGGATAAGAAGGCTCCCATGTTACAAACAACCACTGGAATTGGTATTATTTGTAACAAAACTAAAAATATGCAAAATAAGTGTGCAAAATGTGACAATGATTTAAAAAAGTGTTTGGTCACCAATGCCAGAAGTCTGCCAAGCAAAATAGGTGAGTTGGAAGCTCTGGTGCACGAGGAGAACTATGACTTAATTGGTATTGCTTAATCTTGGCTTCATTCTTCATATGACTGGGCTTTTAATATTCCTGGCTATGCTCTCTTTCAGAAAGACAGGGTAAAACGGAGGGGTGGTGTCTGTCTCTATGTGAGATGTGATCTCAAAGTGAGTGTGAAAGAGGACCTAGTTGATGGAGAGTGTGCTGAAGCTGAAGCAGGATGGGTGGAAATTTACATGGGTGTGCGTAATACAAGGATTATCATTGGAGTTTGTTATAGACCTCCCAGTGTTAATGAGGAGGTGGAAACTCAGCTACTGGCACAGATACAAAGGGCTGCAAGGGCTGGGACAGTGTTCATGATGGGGGAATGTAACTACCCAGACATTGACTGGAGTAATGGCACTGCTGGAACAGTTAAAGGGCAAAAATGTATAAACCTATTACAAGACAATTTTATGGTGCAGTTTATTGAGGCCCCCACTAGAAATTATGCTCTGTCGGACCTGGAAATCTCAAACCATGCAGAGCTTATTAATAATGTTCATATAAAAGAACATCTGGCTAGCAGTGACCATAATATGATTTCTTTTAATGTTAGCTGTAAGCAAAAAACGCATACAGGAAATACAATAACACTTAACTTTAAGAGAGCAAATTTTCCAAGGATGAGGGCTGCTCTCCAGGATATAGACTTGGAGGGAATATTGGCATCGATGAGCACTGAACAGAAATGGGAAATTTTCAAAAAGGCTTTATGCAAGCTCGCTGTAAAGTATATTCCCATGGGTAATAAGTTTAAAAGGCTAAAAATAAAACCTATGTGGCTCACGGCCAAAGTTAAAAAAGCTATAGATAAAAAGAAAAGAAATTATAAAAATTAAGGAACACTATCGTTGTTTTATTGTTACAAAGAATATAACAGAATATGTAAAAAGGAAAAAATTCTAAATGAACGACAGATTGCAAAAGATTAAATGCATGAACAAGAGACAAAAGACAAACGAAAACAAAAACAAACACAGTGACAAGACAACTGGGACTTTAAATGAGACAATGTCCATCCAAGGCTAATTGTCTCCATCCCTAATTAGATATATATGAGGGGGGAAGGGGAATAAAATGGGTAGTTGGAAAGGTACAATGGGATTGGCATATTGGGTATAATATGTAATGATATTAATAGCATGTCCTCCTGGCAGACCAATTATATCGGGCAACGAATCGCCGACTGAAAATGCCAGTAAGTTCGTTGACTCTTTCCTCATTCCCCATGTGATAAGTTTGCCCTCCTATATACGGGATACCACTGACCTTTTGAAACATCTTGAGGAGATTCAAGTCCCTCCGGATGCCCTGCTCGTTGCCATTGATATCGAGGCACTTTACTCGAGTATCCCGCACGAGCAGGGCATCCGGATGGCTGAATCTTTCCTCAAAGAACAGGATCGAAATACCTGGCCCCTTATGGAATTTGTCTTAAAATTATTGCGATTTATCCTCACCCGCAATTACTTTACCTTTCTTGAACAAATTTACTTACAAATTCAGGGGGTTGCGATGGGCACTTGCTGCGCACCATCCTACGCCAACATTTATCTTGGCGGTTGGGAGCGCTTGGTCTTTTCCAGTGAGAGCATGGAAAGATGGTCACCATATATCCTTATATGGTATAGATTTATCGATGATTTATTTGTGATCTGGACAGGCAGTGAGGATGAGCTTCAGGAATTTTTGTTAGCTCTTAATGACAACAATTTGAACTTTTGAGAACTTTTTGAGATTTACACACACAATTAGCTCATCAGAAATTTCATTCCTGGACCTCAGCATCTCCATACAGCCCGATGGCCATGTTTCCACTGATCTCTTCCGAAAGCCAAGCGCTGGAAATACCATCCTGTGCGCAGCAAGTGCCCATCCCACCCCTCTGATAAAGAGCATTCCATATGCCCAATATTTAAGGCTCCGGAGAAATTGCTCTACTGATGAAACCTTTCATATCCGGGCCAACCAGTTGCAAAAGCGTCTGCTTGCCAGGGGCTACTCTAGAAGCCTCCTCAGAAAAGCCTTTAACAGGGCTCAAGCACGCTCTAGATCTGAATTACTATATACACACACTATTAAAAAAGATCAACAGAACGTTAGGTTCATTACGAGGTTCTCGGCGCATGAAGGGACACTCCGTAATGTACTCCTCAAACATTGGCCTATTTTGACACAGGATTACACCCTTAATAAATATCTGGGACCCAAGCCAAATTTAGTTTTCAGGAGGGCTGTCTCACTCAGGGACAGCCTTACAAAAAGCCACCATACCATCGAGGCTCCCCATTGTCACACCAAAAAGGGCACATACCCCTGTGGTTCTTGCAATAGGTGCCCCTGGATCCACACTGGCAAGGGCATTCGCTTACCCAACGGCCGTTGGCTAAAATCCAAACAATATGCTGATTGCAATACACAAGGATTGGTTTACCTGATGACTTGCCAGTGTGGCTCGTATTATGTCGGTAAAACAATACGCACACTGGGACAAAGGATAGGGGACCACGTATATTATTCTGAGGGAGGCACATATCAGACAAGTGTCACCCGACACATAAACCTCCATCACAAGTTTGACAATTCAGTTTTATCTTTTTTCGTCCTGGAGGTCGTTCCCCCAGACCCCCGGGGCGGGAATTGGGACAGACGCATACTCCAAAAGGAGTCCTATTGGATCGAAGCGCTAGATGCTACTAGACCTCCAGGAATCAACGAAATGGTGACTTATAAACCCTTTTTGGGATAATTTAACCATCTTTAGTTTATAACCAAATACTCGGTGTATATCACTGAGTGTTTTTCTTTTTGATCCTGTCACCACATATTTCAGTTGAGGTTCTGAAAGTTTTTTGTACGTGGCCCATGGCCCTTATGGTCCAATTCTATGGACCTACCACCTCAGATGCATATATGCTGCTCTGTCAAAAAATATATATCTGATGGTTGCTTCCCGGACACGTCCGAGGTTGCCAATGACCGCGCTGGTTCCCACATTGTGCAGAAAGATGGAATAGCAGGCCATCTTCTATGTCTTGCGTTCCTACTGGTCTAGTCAGGAGAATCGAGAGTCAAGTTCAATTACTTTGTTTTATTTTTTCTAATTCATTTACATTCTCTCGTGTATTCCCATGAATGACAACATATATGTCCTTATCCAATACCAGTGACACAAATTTTCTATGTTTCAACTATGTAACCTGTGTGTCTCTTTCACACACAGGTAATTATTTAAATATTGCCAAGATTTTTCTGACAACCATAGATGGACAATCTTTGCTCACATGGCTGTCAGTTGTACTTTGTATGTAAATACTAAAAAAGGGTGCTTTGCATAATCTTTGTATTGTTCATTGTTTGACTACTTGTATGATTATTTGAATATTGACATAAATGTGTCTTTAAAACTGCTTCTTAGCCACTGCACATGCGCAATCCCATGCTATCTCTCTTTCCCCCTGCGGGGGTCGCCGTGACCCAGCACCTCCAACGGATGTGTGGTCCCTGGGCCGGCCGAGATAGTGGGACTTGATTCCCATCTATATCCGGTCTGGTGGCTGTGCACTGCCGCTATCGCGGCTGTTTGGTGCACAGCACGGCGCATGCTCCGCTCCTCGGACTATGCCGTTAGGGACCTGACTCGGCGTGCTGACGTCACTTCTGTCCGGAGGTGTGTCACCGCGCCGAGTTGAGGGTTGGTTTAAAAACAGCACACTGGCATCATCATTTCAGATGCCGTTGTCCATGCAAACAGACGACCTAGAGGTAAGAAGTGTTGAGCTACCATATTTGATTCCAATACGGACTTTATTTGCAAATCCGTCCCTGATTTTGTTCCTCTGTATATCTATCCAGACCGCACGTTGCCGGTGACGCCAGGGAGACATCCCTCTCCTTTCCCTTTTCCTCTCCCGTCCCCTCTTCCCCTTCCCCCCCTTCCTCCTTCCCCTCTCCCTGCTGGCTGAGCAAGTTACCCCAGTATTGCACTGCTGTAACCAAAACCAAGACTCCCGGCACCCCAAAACTGCGTCCCAGGTTTTAAATGTCCATCCAGTCCGGCCTGACAGATGATATACTGTCAAAGGCTTGGTAAGTCTAATTATTCTACTGCTCAACCCTTACCTCTAATCACAAAAGTTCTGCCTGTTATTCATGAGCACTAATTTAGAACCTCTCGGTTTCCACAGAGAGTGATATAACCTATGCTACTCTGTTGAGCATCCCAGACAACGTATATTTATTATTGTCTACACACAGGTATTTTCTATGCCTATAGCAAGAACTTTTTTCTTTTTCTTTTTATTTCTTTAAGCAACTTTTTTCTTTCACAAATTACTGCATGCCAATATTCCCTCCACATCCATTGGTGAGGCGTTCACTGGGTGGTGGCCCTCATTTGCATGGGGTTTGATAGACATGGGACTCTGGTGTGCATGTGCATGTAGTGGCTCTCAGACGCATCAATCAATTTATATGTTGTATTCTAATATATATCTTCTATTACACAGGATCTTAAAGGCAAAACAACATTATCTTGTATCAAACCCCTGAAGAAGCGGACCCATTTGTCCGCGAAACATGTTGGGTAGATGCCAGGTGCTCATTTGACCACCGGTTATTGTTTCATGTGTTCATATCTAGGGTTGAGCGGACACCTAGATGTCCGTGTTCGACGGGTTCGGCCGAACTTTAAAAAAAAGTCCGGGTCCGTGTCCCGGACTTTTACCGAACTTTTCCCGGACACCGAACCCCATTGAAGTCAATGGGGACCCGAACTTTAAGGCACTAAAATGGCTCTAAAACACCAATGGAAAGGGCTAGAGTGCTGCAAATGGCAGCAAAACGTAGTTAAGAGCATGGCAAGTGCTCTGCAAACAAATGTGGATAGGGAAATAACTTAAAACAACAAAAAAAAACCAGAAAAATAAAACAATGTTCTTCATCTCTGAAGGACGAGGCCCATATGGAGTAGGAGGGAGGTTGAGGTAGTGGTGGATGTGGCGGTGTCATAGGCGTGCGCACAGGGTGTGCCGGGTGTACCTGGGAACACCCTAACCACCTAGGGCACATAGCATTATCGCTCTGTTTGCCAGTGAGGAGATGGGAAAGATCTCCCTCGCACCTGCTCTGCTCTATTTCTCTTTGCCAGCAGGGAGAGTAATGTATCGGGGCCATGTACATGTAGGCAAACACATGCATGTGTATTTCAACTTTGGGGTGCACACCCTAATGCAATAGGCTGCGCACACCTATGGGCGGTGTAGGTGGAAGCGGCGGTGGAGGAGGACCAGGGCCGGATTAAGAGCATCATGGTCTTGGTGCTGAGGATTTTGAAGGGCCTTAAGGGCCGTGCCTTGGCATGCACCCAGAGGAGGAAGGGTGCAGCCATGCATGCCTAATTCAACATGGGATGCTGTCTCTGAAGCCCATAAACACATCCATGCATCGGCAACTGTCCCTCCTTGTCAGGCCTTCGCGCTGTGTGGGGAGGTTCTGAGGGTGCTGCCTGGGGAAGCGAGCATAGAAGCCAGACTTCTGTGTTTACAAGTGACAGAAGAGCGGTCACAGTGAATATGGCCAACCCGGGGCCTATATAAAAGGTAGGGGCCTGGAGCTGCAGCTCCAATAGCCCCTACGTTAATCTGGCCCTGAGGAGGAGGACGAGGTAGGCCAACACTGCTTCTTTTCACAAATTTTAAATGAGGGTACACCCCAAAAGAGTGAGAAAGAGCAAAAATGGAACAATGGGTGGGTAAGGTCGGTATCCATTGCTATTCTGCACAAGGTACGGAAAAGTCCCGTGGGATCCATGCCTGGTTCATTTTAATGAACGTGAGCTTGTCCACATTGTCTCTGGACAGGCGGCTACACTTGTCTGTTATAACGCCCCCAGCCGTGCTAAATACCCGTTCAGATAATACACTGGCTGCAGGGCACGCCAGCACCTCCAAGGCGTAAAGGGCAAGCTCAGGCCATGTGCCCAATTTGGAGACCCAGAAGTTGAAGGGGGCAGACCCCTCATTCACTACATGTAGGCGTGTGCACACATACTGCTCCACCATGTTGGTAAAATGCTGCCTCCTGCTAAGACGTTCCATCTGAGCTGCTGGTGCTGCTGTTTGTTGTGGCGTGCTGACAAAGCTTTTCCACATTTCGGCCATGCTAACCCTGCCTTCTGAAGTGCTGGCGGTGCCCTGGTTGCGTTGGCGACCTCCTCCTCCTCCTCCTCCTCCTCTGCCTTGTGCTTCCACTGTGGCCCCGCTGTCAGATGGGAATGCCAGCAGCATCGCATCTACCAGCGTGCGCTTGTACTCGCGCATCTTGCGATCGCGCTCCAGTGAGTGAATTAAGGACGGTACGTTGTCCTTGTAACGGGGATCCAGCAGCGTGGCCACCCAGTAATCAGCACAAGTTAGAATGTGGGCAACTCGGCGTCATTGTGGAGACACTGCAGCATGTAATCGCTCATGTGTGCCAGGCTGCCCAGAGGCGACGAAAGGCTGTCCTCTGTGGGAGGTGTATAGTCCGTGTCCTCTGTATCCCCCCAGCCACGCACCAGTGATGGCCATGAGCTGGCCTGGGTGCCACCCTGCTGTGAACATGGTTCCATCTCCTCCTCCAGCTCCTCCTCCAGCTCCTCCTCCTCCTCATCCTCCAGAACTGTGCCCCTGCTGGACAATTGTGTCCCTGGCATTTGTGTGTGCAGGAACCCACCCTCGGAGCCCCTTGCGAATGACTGCCCTGAAAGCCTTGGAAATGTTACCTGTTCATCCTCCTCCTCCTCCTCCTCATCCTGTGCCACATCCTCTTCCATCATCGCCCGAATTGTTTTTTCAAGGAGGCATAGAAGTGGGATAGTTAAGCTGAGAACGGCGTCATTGCCACTGGCCATGTTGGTGGAGTACTCAAAACAGCGTAACAAGGCACACAGGTCTCGCATGGAGGCCCAGTTATTGGTGGTGAAGTGGTGCTGTTCCGCAGAGCGACTCACGCGTGCGTGCTGCAGCTGAAACTCCACTATGGCCTGCTGCTGCTCGCACAGTCTTTGCAGCATGTGCAAGGTGGAGTTCCACCTTGTGGGCACGTCACATATGAGGCGGTGAGCAGGAAGGCCGAAGTTACACTGCAGCGCTGCCAGGCGAGCAGCAGCAGGGTGAGAACGCCGAAAGTGCACACAGACGGCCCGCACTTTCTGCAGCAGCTCTGACATATCGGGGTAGTTTTTAAGGAACCTCTTCACCACCAAATTCAGCACATGCGCCAGGCAAGGGATGTGCGTCAAACCGGCTAGGCCCAGAGCTGCTATGAGATATCGCCCATTATCGCACACCACCAGGCCGGGCTTGAGGCTCGCTGGCAGCAACCACTCATTTGTCTGCTGTTCCATGCTCCTCCACAACTCCTGCGCGGTGTGTGGTTTGTCCCCCAAACAGGCAAGTTGTAAAACTGCCTGCTGTCGTTTAGCCCTGGCCGTGCTGAAGTTGGTGGTGAAGGTATTACGCTGTCCGGAAGAGGAGGCGGTAGAGGATGAGGTAGCGGAGTAGGATGAGTTAGGAACAGGAGGCAAACTGAAGCGCCCTGCAATCCTCGGTGGTGGAAGGACATGCGCCAAATTACTATCCGCCTCAGGCCCATCCGCCACTGCATTTACCCAGTGTGCCATTAGGGAGATATAACGCCCCTGACCGTGCTTACTGGTCCACATATCGGTAGTTAGGTGGACCTTGGCACAGATGGCGTTGCGCAGTGCACACCTGATTTTTTCCCCCACTTGGTTGTGCAGGGAAGGGATGGCTTGCCTGGAAAAGTAGTGGCGGCTGGGCACGACGTACTGTGGGACAGCCACCGACATAAGCTTTTTAAAACTGGGCGTCTCCACCAGACGGAATGACAGCATTTCAAAGGCCAATAATTGTGAAATGCTGGCATTCAGGGCCAGGGATCGCGGGTGGGTAGGGGGGTACTTCCTCTTCCTCTCAAGTGTTTGGGAGATGGAAAGCTGAACACTTCCACGGGACATTGTGGAGATGGTTGTTGGTGACCCAGGTGGTGGTGTTGCTGACAGATCGTCTGTTTGCAGGGTGGCAGGTGCCGGTATGACTACAGAGGTGGCTGGAGCGGCCGAGACTGCAGCAGAAGAGGAAGCAGGATGAGCCAGAGACGTTTCTTGGTTTTGAAGGTGTGTACTCCACTGCAGCTCGTGCTTTGCACTTAGATGCCTGATCATGCAGGTTGTGCTCAGGTTGAGAAGGTTTATGCCTCGCTTCAGGCTCTGATTGCACAGGGTGCAAACCACTCGTGTCCTGTCATCAGCACATTTTCTAAAGAACTTCCACGCTAGAGAACTCTTTTGAGCTGACTTTGGTGCGCTCGTTCCCTTGCTGCGTTGGGCAGTAGCAGGCGTAGTGTCTAGGGCACGGCCGCTCCGCTTCTGCACCCTGCTTCCTCTTCTGCTGTGCTGGTGGCTCTGTGCGACCACCGCCTCTTCCTCCAAAATACTCAGGTCACCTGCATGACCTTCATTCCATGTGGGGTCGAGGACCTCATCGTCCTCCACATCATCTTCCACCCAGTCTTCACCCCTGCCCTCCCTGTCGGTCTCCACAATGCTGAACGCCGCAGCAGTTGGCACCTGCGTTTCGTCATCATCGGAGACGTGCTGTGATGGTCCTTCCATGTACTCATCTTGAGAAATAAGTGGTTGGGCATCGCTGCACTCAATCTCTTCCACTTCTGGGGCAGGGCTAGGTGGATGGCCCTGGGAAACCCTGCTGACAGAGTCCTCAAAAAGAATAAGAGACTGCTGTATGGCTTGGGGCTCAGACTGCTTGCCTGATTTGCAAGGGGGTGAGGTGAAAGACGGTTGGACATTGGCTGCAGGTGCCAACTCTGACCTTTCTGCAGTAGACTGGGTGGGAGACAATGTGAAGGAACTGGAGGCACTGACAGCAGCAAACCAATCTACTATCGCCTCTCTGTGTTCTGGCCTCATCACTTCTAGAGGCGTATGATGCCCTACCAAATACTGCTGCAGGTTCTGTCGCCTACTCACACTTGAGGAAGGTGTTTCACTTGTGCGTGTAGCTGGCACAGATCGACCACGTCCTCTCCTTGCAAAAGGAGCTCTAGCAGCAGCACCACGACCCCGGCCACGGCCCCTATTTGACGCTCTCCTCATATTTCTGAAATTTAAGATCTTGCCCTAGAAAGGTCTTTATTGAATAGCAGAACAAAAGAACAACAGTATCGCACGGGTGTATCTCACAGTCAAATATGCAAACTATGCCACAATTTAATGTTTTTTACACCAAAAGGGTGTGTATTGAATAGCGGAATAGGATAAAAAACTGTGTATCTCACACGTACAAACACAGACTAGGCCCGATTAAATTTTTTCCTACCCTAAAGGGAGGATGAGGAAGAGGAGTATGGAACAGGCAGCACCCTCAAATCTTCAGAAGTATGAGATGAACCTCAAAAACTTGGAAAGGTGGATCTCACACGTACCGACACAGACTATTCCGCAATTTAATTGATCCCCAAAGGTTTTTATTGAATAGCGGAATAGGAAATATGATCAAAAAAAGTGTATGTATCTCACACGTACAGAAGCACACTAGGCCCCAATTACTATTGTTTGTACACCTAAAAGGATG